>NC_135537.1:22773858-23085042 GCF_045843805.1 Urocitellus parryii | reverse complement strand
TGATGATGGAACTCTTTCCCATGGGTGTTCATAGAGCCTCTGAATCTTCCTTAACACAGCTCTAGAAGAAACAGCCAGTTGATGGTTTCCAATATGTGTCATGAAATACATGTGCTTTCATTGGGTTATTTTAAAATTTTGTTCCCAAATGAATTTTTTTTGCCATATATGGTTGTGAGCTCTAATGCTTTAAGGCAGACTTTTTTCTCATTCAGGAGACCTGGTTCAGAGAAATAATGCTAAGTCTGAAGTACCTCTTCCAGGAGGCCCTTTGGGTCTGCGTGAATACACAACTGTTGGCAGCCTGCCCTGGAGTGGAACAGCTCCTCACACATACTAATTAGGCCATCCCCTCAGACTTGACCTGTACTAGGTGAGAAATCCTAAATATTAACATTCCCACCAAACAGACTGAATAAGTCACTTGCTGACCCTTGGCTAAAGACTGGCTATTTCATGTTGGCTCCTAAGAAGTGAGAATGTTACTACTAGGATGCTGCTTCATTCCCTGGACATTTTAGAAATGAATTTCAGATGCTGCTTACAGTTCAGCATCAAGACTCAAGATGAGAGCTGACCCTTTGGATCACCCAATTCAAAAGCTAAATTTGATCAATGAGTTTCAAGTTGCATATGCCAAGCTTTTATATTGTGATCAAATATAGTGATATCACAACACTCTACGAGCCCCATAAACAGACTCCACAGACTTACTCTGCTTTACTATTCTAAAAGGAAGGAGACAGAAAAGAGGAGAGGGGGAAAGAGAAAGAGACAGAGAACATAAGCTCCGCGAAGCTGGAGCATGGGCATCTGGGAAGAGCGTTAAGAAGGATGCTGAGGAGCTCTGCCTTCCTGACTCCCCTTTCCTGCAGCTTTTGAAGACTGCTCCCCAGATCATGAGCCCGTGGATTTGGTCATTTTCTTTTATTGTGATTTTTATCACATCTCCCTCGCTAGTTGTGAAGGTTGCACCATTAGCACATTTCTGAAAGCCCCGATGGCCATGTCCTCAGGCTTCCTCCCCAGTTCCTGGAATTGCACTGACTGTCGGACCTCAGCCCTATTTCTGTCTGTGGTTTTGATTCCAGCTCAGATTCTGAATACAGAGGCGTCCCCTCTCCTTGACGAATACCTTTTTCTCCTTGTGGTGATGTTTCCAGTCCATCTTGAGGAGTCATAAAGTGCTATTAAAACAGTCACCCTCTTGGTCTGTCCTGGGTAGTCATCACACAGTATTGCTATTGTCCAGGGCTTGGAGTCTGAGGCTGAGGCTGAATTGGAAAGTTGGTTTTAGTGTCCCAGCAGGGCCAGGGAAAATAAATCCCTGCTCAAAAATATGGCTCTGTGTCAAGCAGCTGGAGAAGCAGCCCATGAATAGGATCCAGGGGCAGATTATTTGGGTGAGTGTGCATGGCCACCAGACATCAGCCTCATTTGACTAATATGTTCTTTTCCATCCAATTGAATGGACTGCCACAGTGTCAAATAAATAATGTGTTGCCACACTTGGCCCAGCAAAAAGAAAACAGTGGGTATCAATAAGCAAGTGTAAGACCACATAAAAGCCCGGCTGTGTTTGAGGAAAACAGGGAATAAACCCTCAGGTATCTTGAAATTCAGACATTTTTCTTGTCAAAATGTTCAAGGAGCCAAATTTGTGGGGTCCCTACCGCTGGGACAACAAGCTGGTCTCTGAAGCTCATCCAACACACACACGGTCCCAAATTAAACCTTAGGTATTTGTGGAAGTGGCCACAAAGGTGGGATAATGCTCATTACCCAATTCAGAACACAGTCTGTTAATTTTGACCGAATGCCTACCGGTTGCCAGGCACAGAGGTGGTATCTAGAAAAGGGGGACAACAGGGGTTGAGAAGAAATCACAAGTGTACATGGTACAAACTCTCGGCTCACATCCTAGGGGGGTCACAAACACACCTCCACATCATTCTTATATCACGCAATAAAATGCTGTACTAGGAATAGGCTGATGGCTAAGGAACAGGAGTTAGGGGTAGGTTGGTCTCTGGGAGAGGAGCATGAGGATGTCTTTAGGAGGTAATGACATTTGGGGTCTGCCTTAAAACATGCTATTCTAATGCAATGTTATTCTCAGAATGTACAAAACATGCGTCATAAACTATAATAATTTTACAACTGAGCTACAACAATAATAAGAAAAATAAGACAGGAATAATAAGCACTGTCGTGAGCATTTTACATATGCTGCTTAATTCAATGCTCATGATATTTCTGTGCCGGAGGTACTATCCTTTTCTTATAAAAGTGGAAATAAAGCACAGAGAAGTTAAATAAATTACCCAAGGTCACAATGCAAAGTCAAACACTCCTAAATTCTTTAGACCCATTCTTTGACTTTGTTCTCACAAAACCTTTTGCCCTGAGCTATGCACAATTATTATGGAGGGGATTAAAGGCCTGGAGTTTAGAAAGGTTTAATCTGTTCGCAGGAAGATCTTTTAGATAGAGTACAAATTATGGCCATTGTCCTGGGGTCATGGAATTTCATTAAGGGTGTATTTAGAGAAGACTGCAAACACTGTACATACTGAGAGGGTGGAAGTTTGTTCTGTAGGAACAGGGAGCCATTTGTAAGAGCAATGTTGTATGTGCAACATTTAGAGAGAGAAGGCTGCTGAATGGCTACTGAAAGGATCTTACCCAAAGTAGTGGCCATGAATAAAGAAGGATGCATTTGAGACATTCTAGAGTTAGAATCAAGGGAATTCAAGTACTAGTTATTCATGGACTAGTGAGGGAAATAAAACTCAGATTTCTCATGGTGACGTCTATGCTGGGATATGCTGGTGATACCAACCAAGCTAGGATGCAGAAGGATTGGCAGGTTTCATGGGAAAAAATCATTGATCTGGTGCACTATGAGGTGTGTTACTGTGGCGAAAACTTCCACTGGGCTTCTAAATATAGTGGAGAGATTCCTGCTCTCTCTGTTTCCCAGGTGAGAGAACTACATTACCTGGCATTTGGAGACATCCTTTCATGGAAGAATATCATAACTCATGCCTTCATCTTTACAGCTGTCTCTTGATGAAGCACTCTGTTATCGGGTCTCACAGAACAGGAAGCTGTAGCACAGAAAGTATGAGCTATTTTTCCAATATAGTATGGCCGGGGGTCTACCGGAAAGACATGCTCCTCTCCCATTTCCATGATTTCAAGCTCCTATGGCTAAAATTCCGTCTGTGAAAATTTCCCCACTTATCCTGGGAACTGGGGAGAGGAAAGATGGGCTGGTGGGGATGCAGGTGTAGGTGACAGCCTGTCACATTGGATAATTCCTACACTTTTGGCTTTTACAAACTCTAGCACACTGTTCCCAACTCAAAGTTTCTGCCAGACAGTTGATCTCCCCATGCTTCATTTTTCTTCTCAGTAGCCTGGGATGACAATGCTGCTTGCTTCCTACGGCAGTTGAAAGGATTCAATATGCTCACACATCTGAAGTACTTGTTCCTTGTACAAGTCCATGTTCTAGAAATGTTAACTAATATAATGACAATCATGATGATGAGAATTATGGTGACAATGACGACTGATTTATTTCTGCACTATTTTCCTTATGGGTTTGGAAAAGGAGAGGCAGGTCAAGCCCTTTCCTAGACCTTAATCAGAGAGGAGAGAGAGAGAGAATACTAGTGATCAAGATTTAGAATTAGACTGAACCAACTGAACTCAACTCTACGGAAAAAAAAGGGGTGTACTATGGTGTCAAAATGAGAAGAGAAGAGAACCTCTCTTCAGGGTCCCTAGAAGACCAGAAAACTCATCATCTCTCTGTTAGTTTCTCATAGCACTAAAATATTATAAAGAGAGTGAATCTTAATATGAGGTTAGAAGACACAGAAACCCAAAGTTCAGATCCTCAGGAGGGCCTGCTCTGGGACTATCCGGAGACTAGGCTGGGTCCTGTGATGGGGCGTGTTCTCTGAGGGGCAGGACATAGTGCAGGACAGGCTTTGTCTGGACTTTCCAAACTGAGGAGGGGGGATGCTGGAAACATAAAAGGCCAACTTGGACCATCTGGTTCTGTTACAGTCCCCCATCGACACGTCCACACTTGATGAGACCAATATAATAAATGAGGATAGATGAGTTTCACTCCTGTCAACAGCCCTACTAGGGGAAAGATAAGAGAAGCTTTTGAAATTGTAGAGATCTTTTGGCTTTAACTATTCCAGAAGCAATTAGTTCCATATGGGAAGCAAATCCATGCGGATAGATTCAACTATCAGTTCTGTAGCTGCTTATCAAGAGGCAGTATATTTTGTAACACACACGCAAGCCAGATCCTGTTACTGTGGCACCTGCTTTTATCCAAGCTGGGCAGTTACGAATTAGCCTGAGGCCTTGGGTAGTCTCTGCATCAACTTAAGTTTTTAAAAATTAATTAATTATTTCTGGAATTGATATTAATAATGATAAATTACTTTTTACAAGGAGATGAATGGAGGTGATGCTCCCTTCCAGAGAGTCTGAAATGCTTAAAACATAACATTGTCAAGACCCAGAATTTCCTCTCATGCTGTGGTAAAAGCCAAGACAGCTACAGAGAGAAGCTTTATCGTCTTTCCATTCTCTGATGGAACATAGAGTATGTAATTTCGAAGAAAACAAATAATTAGGCAATGGAGAATTCACTCCTCCATCCTCTCACACACTTTCCTTATAAGCATGCTGTTTTTACGCATTCTTCTGCTTCTAAAAGTAAGAGAAAAGGCAGGAATTGGAAGGGGAGACAGATTAATTAAAAAAAGAAGATGAAACAAAGAATGAAAAAGCAAAGGGAAAGAGATGGAGAAAAAAAAAGAGGAAGAGAAAAAAATTCCAACATCTCCTCCTGCATCCCGATCTTTCCATTTGCTCAGAATTCTTTCTTCTTCAATAACCCCAGCCTGTGGGGAAGGACACGGGAGCGATGGCGGCAGGAGTCGGTCTTGACAGGTAACACAATTCTCAAAGCCAAGAGCCACAGGCCCCGTGGGGTTTGCAAAAATATCCACAGGACCAACCTGCGGCCTTTGAGATTTGGCAAAAAATTCAACCCATTATTCAAACATTTTGTGCAAGCAAAGTGCAGTACATTTTGTCAGGCAGTTCCCCCTTAATTTCCAAACCCATGTGTATTTCCAAGGGAATGTGATCCATGTGTTTCTAATTCATTTACATTTAAATCATCATAATGCTGTTTTGCTGAGCTATTTGATGTCCAAGAAGCCTATGAGGCCTTTTACAAGCCCTTTTAAAGGCCTTCTCCTTTGAACCTGCGAGTCATGGTTTTCCTGTACAGAATGTGAATTAAAATAAAGAAAGGTTATAGTTTCTCTTCAAACTAAATTCTTCTGTATTTAAATGGATAATAATAATGACAACCATTAAAACAATGTGATCTCAGAGGCAACCTCACAGATAAATTTAGAAAAATCTATCAGAGGAAAAAAAAATGTTCCAGCTATTCCAATGCAAAAGACATGAATAGTAGTGGTTGGAGCCTACTGTTTGCAGACTAAGTTTAGATTATTATTTACCTTTTTAGCACCCTGCCCCTGAGTTTTTTTGAAGCCCAACCTAATTTCCTTCCGATGCTTGAGTACATTCACGGATGCTAATTGTAGCTGTCCCCTGATTTTTTAAAAGAAAGTTCCAAAGGTCTTAGTGCTGGAATTGACTAGGTCCTCAATAAATTTATGAACTAAGAGAATATTTACTTATTGTTTAAAAATGAGAAATCAACATAATTTATTGAACATATTGACATGAATTAGTCACTATACGGGATGCTTGACCTACATGGTCTAATTTAATATTTGCAACAACTAATATGCAAGGGGTCGTGGTTGTTAACTCCTTTCCCAGATGCAGAAACTGAAGCATGAAAGTTGGGGAAGGTAGACCTTACTTAAGAAAACGTTTTCAAATTCGCACAGCTGCAAGCAGAACAGGCTTCTAAAACACTAAGCAGGGGTTAAGGGGTTAACAAGTACTCACCCATGCAGCTTCTGGGACACAAAGAAGAGACTATGAAAGTATGAGTTTCTTTTATTGAGTTTCTACTGTGGCTCAGGCAAAGTACCAAAACAAAAACAAATCAAACATTTACATTCATCCTTTTATTTAGAGACCTCTGAGTCTGTGGCCTGGAAAGGTGTGATTGTCAGTGCCATCTGCTGAGCTATGATTAGAGACTGGAAGTTAGGGTGCGAGATTAGTGTTGGGAGATGGGGTTCAGGATTCTTTTTGAAGAACCCATAAAACACATAAATAATTGAGGCTAAGCCTGCTCCATATTTGGCAGATGCTGGTTCTCTTCTCATTATTCTAAGCTGTTTGGAATTTGTCCTGAAGGCAAGGTCTAGGTGTTTTGTTTTCTTGGAAGCTGATCTAGATCCAGTGTAAGGATGGGTTTCGGGACACTTATGATGGAAGAGCCAGCAGGGAGGCCGTTTCACAGATCCACTGATATAAGGAGGCAGTGGGATGGCAAGAATTAATGACTAAGAAGCTTAGGCTTTCCATTTTCACCACCATTTTACAACAGCTGGCTTTTTAAACAGAGTAAAGCTCATTCTGAAAACTCAAGTTTCTTTCCATTCTCCCACTGTAATCTCTGTGTACACACAGACATACACATCCTGTCATCTGTAAGAAATACAAACTTCATGATGATCACGTAAACATAAATGCTTCTTTCAGGATAATTATTTCAGCACTAAAATGATGTTATACTGGGTTTTGTCTTTTTCCATTGATATTAAGAAATTGATGTAATGTAATAATTTCTCAAGAGAAAAGGAGGAGAAAGAGAGACCTTTCAAGTAGAAAGTGGTCAACATTATTTACATAAAATAAAGTCATTTCCTTTGGTGAACTATCACCGTCGATGGCAGCATGACATACATTGAGAACAGAGTCATCTATTGGACATCCAAGAAGTCCCAACCTATCTGTCCATCCAATTTCTTCTCACTTGATAGTTTGAATTGTCCTTAAAAGATTCAGCTGACTTTATTTCCAAGAGCCATTTAGGCCTTTTGTAACTTAGAACTCTGGTTGGAGTGGAGAACAGTCCTCAGTCTTCACTGACACCTTAACTCCACTGGCACCTCGAGGAAGGTGGATAATTGCATCCGCTGGCTGCCATCGAATATCTTAGACACTTTATTTTCCTTGCTTTTCCTGAACTCTCTCAAGGGAGGGCATTGTGCTTATCTCCTGATTTGTGACTGTTCATGCCCCCTTCTCATCCCTACTACTACCCACTCAATGGACCCTACAGTCAATTTCCTGTGGACCTCTTAAGTTTTCATTCTTGTCTTTCTCCAATTCCTTCTCCAGCCAGAGCAATCATTTCAGAAAAGAGAGTAAATGATGCCAGTTACCTACATAAAATGCTCAATGGCCCATCATTGCTTCTCATTCATTATACTTAGAATAAAAGTGAATCTTTGTGATCTAGCCTGGCCCCCAACTCACTTCTCTTCTCTCTCTTCCGTCTAAACTCCTGCCACCCTGACCACGCTGACCTGGTTGACTACTTAGGATAAGATCTCATCTCAAATGTCACCTCTTCCGAGAGAACTTCTCTCCTTGCTCCAGATGAAACACTGAGTTTGCTGACTCACATGTAGGAGTGAAATCAATTAGTGGTCACAACTGGAAAATTTGTTCAGTACACATGTGTGCACACACTCATGAACACACACAAACAGAAAATAGCGAATTTAGTGGCATTTTTACTTTAGTCAAGTCACCCATAAAACCTGTCATAGGACCTTGTTTGTTTCCTTTATTGCCCTTTTCACAATCTGAAATCTAGCTTATTTACATGTTAGCTTGTTTATCAAGAGTATAAACACCTTAAAATCTTTAAAAAAGACTTTGCTTTTCTATATCTCCTGATCACCAGCACCCAGAAACAGTGCCTGACAGGTTATACACAAACTTTCATTCAGAGATTATCTGAGAGATATGACAATTAATTTTGAGTGTCAGCTTGATTAGGCTACAGTACTTGTATATTTTCCCAGTGACAGTTTAAATGTCATCATGAGCTGGGCATGGGGGCACATGCCTGTAATCCTAGCAATTCAGGAGGTGATGCAAGTGGCCCACAAATTCAAGGCCAGCCTTAGCAACTGAACGAGACTCTGTCTCAGAATTTAAAAATTTAAAAAAGACTGGAGATGTAACTTAGTGATTAAAAGCACCCTGTGTTCAATCTCCAGTATCAAAATGATAACAATAATAATAAAATATCATCAAGAAAATGTTTTTTTTTTATTGAGAGGACCATTTAAATCAGTAAACTTTGAGTGCAACAATTATCTTCCACAACTTGGCTTTCATTTTATAATCAGATGAAGGCCTTAAATGAAAAGGACTGAGCTTCCTGCAGAAGAAAGGAATTTGGCTTCAGACATGCCCTTGAACTCTGGATTGCCTCGCCTCTCCCCTGGGCCTCTGCCCACAGCCTGCTCTGCAGTGCATGTACACACACACATGCATGGATAGCTGCCCATCCTCTTGGTTCTGCTTTCTGCAGCGCTTATGCAGGTGTGTTGCACAGAGCTACCCTTGCTAACACTCCTTTTTTGACTCTCCCTTTACCTAGAGTCTCCCAGTCAGGGTAGGAGCTAAATATAACCATTCCTCTCTCCATAACTCTTGAAATCTCTATCTTCTCTTCTGGCCTGTTCATTTTCTTCTCATCTTGCCTCATAACCATCTGTCCAGAAATGACTTTCTTTATTTCATCTCTTATCCTCTTGGTTCCAAGTCACCCTACAAAGGACCAGTAGCTCTAGAATGCCTTGTTGCCCCAACATATATAATTCTTTGTTTGATGGCTTTTGTCCTGAAAAACTCCTGGTGGGTAAAATGTTCCCATTTGCTTCATATAGTATGCATATTTGGATTGCATGTAAGATCAGAATACAAGATAACAACAAATTGCTATCTGCAGTGTTATTGAGCAGTAGGATAATAACAGGTGATTTTTTTCTGCATTGTCCCTTCTTAGTAGTGCAAGTATTTTAATTTAAAAGGAGACATACTAATTATGATTTTCAAAATAGAATTAACATGTGAATGGAATTTAAATATAAAGCCATCATTGAAATTCTTCCTCTTCAATCAGCAATAATGTTCCTCAGTCCCATTCATATTTCATTTGGTCTGACTGTACCTATGGCATCAGGTGTGACTATGTTATGACCAATGGAATTTTGAGCCTCTTTTGAACAGGCAAAGTGTCTCACTCCATAATGTGCAGAGTGCTTCATAATCTAATTTACCTTTGTTAGAAACATATCTGTTGTGGCTTGAATCTGGAATGTTTCCCAAAGGCTCTTGTGTCAAAGGCTTGGTACCCAGCAACAATATCAGGGATAAGGCTTTTGGGAAGTCTAACCTCTTTAGTGGATTAATCCATTGATGAATTCCTAATCCGAATGGGCTATTGGGAGGTGGTGGAATCTGTAGTTAGGTGAAACTTAGTTGGAGGGAATGAATCCTTGGATGTGTGTCCTTGGCCCTTGGGAATATGCCCTTGGGGATTGTACCTTGTCCTCTGCTCTTTCTTCATCCTCTCTGCTTCTGGAATGCCATAAGCAGAGCAGCTTTTCTATGCCAAATCCTTCCACCATGATGTTCTACCTTATCTCAGGCCCAAAGCAATGGAGCTGGCCTGAATCTCTGAAACCGTGAGCCATAAATCTTTCCTTCTCTAAGTTGTTCTTGTCAGGTCTTTTGGTCACATCAATAAAACACTAACTAACTCGGTATCTCTGTTGCTCACAGTTGTCCGCTCCCAATTTTGCAACTTGATCTCAAGAGTTCTCAGTTGCCAAAAGTGAAAATAATGAGACATTTTTGGAGGCACCGAGCAGTGCCTTTGTCCATAGAAGAGGGTCAACAATTTCTAGTACCTATTCTTGGAGTTAAATGTTAATCTCCAAAGCACCCCAAACATGCTGAACACATCTAAAGTAGAATGAGCACTTAGAGAATGGAATGGAATGAAGTGAAACTGAAGAGTGGGGGCAGTGCTGGGGGAGAGGCTACTCCTTCTTTTTGGTCTTAAGCTCTATTTATATAGACTTACAAATCTTTATGTTCATGTTTTATTTTTATAAAAATCTGTCCTACACATGTGACTTTTTTTTAACTAGTGTTTCTTTAAAAAGTATATAAAGAGCAGCCTTAATAGAAATATCATTTGATTCTTCACATTTTATTCAACTATTGTTTTTATTGAAAATGTCAGATTTCCAAATTTGGGGCAAATTTGATTTCTTCTACACAGGAATGAAACAGTAAGTGATTTGTAGGTATCATTTGTCTTTAAAACTATTTTCAAAACTCACTATGGTCAGATTTTGATAAGGGCAAATGCAAGAAAAAAAAATAGAATAAATAACTTTTTCCAAACAAAAATAATTATTTTTAAAAAAGTGCATTTAAGAAAAATTTATAGTTCATGAACAAAAAGATCATCAACTAAGCAAAATTAAAATTAATAAGTTTTAAAAAGTAAAAAAAAAAAATTTAAAAATTGGTCACTGGGCATGGTGGTGCATGCCTGTAATCCCAGTGGCTTGGGAGGCTGAGACAGGAGGATCATAAGTCAGGATCATAAGCCAGCCTCAGCAATGATGGGGCACTAAGCAACTCAGTGAGACCCTGTCTCTAAATAAAATACAAAATAGGGCTGTGGATGTGGCTCAGCAGTCAAATGCCCCTGAGTTCAATCCCTGGTACCAAAAAAAAAAAAGAAAAGAAAGAAAAATCGATGAGTTTCTTTCCTAAAAAATTTAAAACATGTATTGCAAATAGATATATTACATATACATATATGTTATATATACATATAGTCAGAGGCAAGTCAAAGTTTGGAAATAGTTTGACTTTGTTATAGAAAAATTTAAGAGTTCATTGCTAATTTTTATGTCTCATTTTTGTTTACTTTGTACAATGAATTATGACCTTAGTATTGAAAGTACAGATTTTTTTACCAAAGTTTTTATCTTTTAAAAAGTATTAAGCAGGGATAGAGAGAATGACCAAGAAGTTGGGAGACAAAAAAAAAAAAGAAAGAGAGGAATTGCACAAATATTTCTGAAATTTCACACAATAATTCTATTTAACTCTACAGTTACACAAATATATAATAGAATTATACAAATATATAAAACATCTGCATATGTCACCACATAGTTACATAACACATATTGTAAACTTACCCAAAACCATTTCAAGAACTAAGGTTAAAGTGTTAAAATTTCAAGTATGTTCTAAATGACCTTTATTAGATGTTCTAGCCTAAAAGACTTGAAAAACAAGTCTGGAGGTTTATGGATATTACATATGCACAGGTCCTGTTATTTATGCTTGCTTTAAATCCTTGATTAAGCATCCATATGTCAACCTGATCCTATGGAAGGTCAGAATAAACAAAGTATTTCCGAAGTTAAGTGCTTTAACACATGAGGTTATTGATTCTTCTGGAGCCTGGGATATCATTCATTTAGCAAATGGCATCTGGTGTCCTTGGCCCAACCATTCAGATATGTCATTAGATATGAATTGGTACAAATGAGTAAGAACAATCTGCAACTAGATTCCAGATAGCAAAAAATAAAATCAAAATTTATTTTGGATGTTCATTTTCTACAAAGGTGGCCAGTTTTTCCTGGATTAGTGAAATAAGCATATGATGCTAACAATTTCAAATGGAATTTTTTTTTTAGCTCCATGGGAGAAATAATACAATATACATTTTGGAAGGGGATCAAGGAATGCCTGTTAATCCCATAGCAGTATAACTGGCTGAACACATTGGTTCAATCATACTTTGTCGTGTCTACATTGGCTAACATCTGCTTTTGAACACTACTGTCTGGAGAAAAGACATCATCAACAACAATGGCACTAGTAATAATAGTTGGTGTTTATAGAGTAGTTCCTATGTCCTGTATACTCTGCAAAGCATTTCAAATGCAATCTGTCAGTCAATTCTCATGAAAATCATAGCAGTAGCTCCAATATTTTCTCTATTTTACATAGCAGAACACTGAGGCATGGGGATGAGTTCTGAAAGCCAGAAAGACTGTGCACTCTGGGTCCCAAGGAAGCATGAAGCATCCTACAGTTGATGTGTGGCGTAGTGCTCCTGTGTCCAGCTGAGAGAGAGTTGGGACGAGGTCAGGGATTAGCAGCAGTGGTAAATAAAGATCAATAGTGGAAAATGCAGTTGCCATTTTCACTGCAATTTAGAAAAAACGATATGGCTAATCCCGGTGACCACGTATGTAGTCCATAAAATCAAGTTCATTATAAATTTGAAAATAAAATGTCAAATGATCTTCATAGGGAGAATTTCTTTGGACACAGCCTGACTATCTCCCCAAAGGGATAAGCAAACAAAAGACTGCTATGTCCTTGACTCTTGGAGACTGAGAACATCAGGAAGAATCTTAAGAGTGGCCCAATCCCATTCATTCATGGGCTTTGACTAAGTCCTGGTGTTTTTAGTCCTTCTGAAGTTTCCCACACCTTGTGGACATATGAAAGGGCTTAGTATTTAGGAGATTTTATTACCAAATCATAAATATTTTATTTACCCAAACCAGTAAGGAAGGAAGAAGTGAGGGGGAGTTTGGGCAGCTTTCAGAGGAAATCCTTGCCAAAGTCCCATTTGCATTGACTTTGCCCAGCACTCAAAAGCACTTTTGTTTTGTTTCAAATATTTCATTTTGTTGGAAGACAGCCATCAAGTATGTGGCACAGATAAACTCATCTGCCAATATCCGGGTTTAAATCTGGAAAACAAATTTGTCGATGAGCTTGATCTAGGTAACATCTTTCAGGCTGGTATCTGCCGTTTCTGAAAGTACCTGGGCGATGGGATCAATACATGCTGTCTTCCATAGAGATAAGTGGACTCTCCTCTTATGTGTGTGTGCATTGAGAGTTTTTCCTACAAACTAAGAAAACTCGCCCATTCTCTTGTCCAGACCCCAGGAAGCCCATGGGAGAAGGTGGCAAGGATGAAATGACTAGAAAACAACATAACTGGGTTGTAGCAAGGTGGAATAATTTTGTCCACACAATGGTTCTCACCAGTGCTGCAGACTTAGTCTCCATATCCCATGACCAAGGCCTATGGTCAGCCTCTGTTCTTCTCAATCGGCTCTCCTGAAACCGCGTTTCCAAAATGAAAACTTATCGTGTTATCACTGCTTATAAACCTTTAATGGCTTCCCATTGCCCCCAGAAAAAGCTGGTTGTAGTTTAGCTGATTAATATTTTTTATTGTTGATATTAAATTAGTTTCCAATACTGAAACTTCACTAGATTTTACTTTGTATATATAACATATATAGATTAATGCCTTTTCTTATTAAATCCAGAAGCTCTGGAAATATAGGGCCCCTTTTGCTACTTGGGAGCAGAATAGCAACTATCTCTAGGTTGGATGTTCACTGTGTTCTTTGTCACAGTCCGTATTCTTTCTCCAAATTTGGGATTGTCTGTTTCTACTTGCTGGGTTGCTTATTAATTTATAATGTTAGATAATTATTTCTTTGCACATTTGTCAAGTGGGAAAGCAGCAGCATGCTGATAAACAGACTCTGAAAATAACAAGCAAAAGAGACAAAATCTCTGACGTGTCGTGTTTACCAATTTCCATAGTGTAAATACTTCCACTGTGCCAAAGTCGAAGTTACCAACAGGAAACCACTGAACTTGAGATTGGGAAGAGTTGATAACAAATGGATCTCATACCAGCTCCTGCAGAGCATCATAATAAATATTAATAAAGCTGCCTATTTCAAAATTAGAAAACCAGAAAAAGATGGGGCTAACAGAATATCATACTGTCACATTATATGCCCGGCCCAAGGAGATACTTGGGTGTGTAGCTCCTATTAATAATTCAAACTACTTTAAATGGTCTACAGATCCCTTCACAATAGAATCCCATCCTGAATTTCTCATCTATTTCCTGCCAGAATTTCCACAACCTGATCATATAGCTCTATGCAGTTCCCTGTACATAACAAAGATTTAACATGTCCATGTCCCCGTGCACTATGCTCTCCCCATCTGGAATGCCATCTCATCTTCCACATCTGCTTATACATTCCCTGGGAAACTTTCCTAAGAGATGCCAAACAGAGTTAAATACTCTCCCATCTCTGCTTCTAGGTCACTGTAGGGTTATAAACCGTGAGCTTTCTGAGGGCAGGGACCATATTTTTATGTATCTGTGCATTCAAAATGCGTCTCATACATGCAAGACTCCTGATATATACGCTTATTGAAGGCAAGATAAAACAGAGTCCCTAGATGAAAGGTGTAGATCCCCTTTATAAAATGTACAACATGCTTACAAGATCAAAAATGTAACTCTGCTATTTAGGACTTTCTTCTGAAATCGAGAGGTTTTAATTTCATTACCATATTACATAAGCAGATGACTAGATAGTAATCTATATGTTTTCTTGATCCCTCCACTGGCTTTCCATCAGAGCATATGTTAAAGGGATAAGATCACTTATCCATAACCTCCAACTGGCCGTTGTCACTACTAACAAGTAGCATATTCTCATAAATGCATACTTCCTTTATACATATAGTTCTTGGGAGATGAAAAAACCTTCACAATCACTTGGGTTTACACAGATGCCCTGATCCTAAAACAGTTTAACACAGCAGTCAAGCCCAAAAGTTCAGGAATGAACTGAATGATAGACTTACCAGTATTTTTTCCTGCCTTGGCTACTATATTGGAAAACAGAAAGAGGCAGCCTGAGTAATACCTACATCTTACCCATCTTGTATTATTTTTAAGTAATATGTTGCCTAGCACAGGGGTTCTCAAATTGTTTGATTTCAGAATCCCTTTACATGCTCAAAATTATTTTGAGAACCCCCCCAAAAGATTTTGTTTACATGTGTTATATCTGTCAATGCTTGTTTACTATATTCCAAATTAAAACAGAAAAAATTTTAAACACAAGAACCCACAAGCACACATACCACTAAACCTCAGAAAGATGATTCCATTCAGTCTCATGTAGACTCTGGAAAACTCCATTACATACTTGTGGAAGAAAAAGAGTGAAAAAAAAATCATTCTTAGTATTATTATGAAAATAGTCTGACCTCACACATCTTTTGGAAGGATCTTGCGGACTCCCAGGGGTCCTGGACCATATTTTGCATGTTGCTGGCCTAGCACATTAGGTTCAAATGAATACATTTGTTGAATAAATTAATTAGTGATAGAGTGAGTGTATGGCCAATATTTATTACCAGTGTTACATTTACACAACTATCTTTAATGAGCAATGACCGGAGTCTGCTTGCTTTTGCATTTTTATTATTGCCATATCAATCAATCAGTTTCAGTGACTAGCTAATAGATATCAAATAGAGAACCCAAGACAACAAGAAAATAAAAGTGTTATGAAAGGACAATTGTTCACCTTGTTTGAAATCTTTGTTTATAATGATGTAAAAGGAGATGAATGGAAAGGAGGGGAGAGGGTAACATTTGACAGATTCAGTGAAGGCTGAAATTAAATATCATAACAACTACTATATCTTTGCTTTCATCACTTCTTTTCAACTTCATATCATTACAAAATATTAGTGCAAAGAAAAGTCTACACTGGTCTAGTTTTAGGATTTGTTGTGCAATTTAAAAGTGCCGCATTTGACAGTCTCTTAGAAAACTCTTTCAGAAACATGCAGAATTTCTCTCGGTCTTACATGACTCGGGTCTTTTTTCCTTTCCTTTTCAAGGTCATTTCAGTTTAATGAATGTGCAAATAAAGTCATAAGTAAATAAGAACGATACTTTATATTTCTAAGCGTTTTCTGATATGTTATTTAATCTGAGGCTCAGAACAGATAGAAATAAAATTTTTGTTAGTGGACAGTGTAACTATCCTTTGAAGAAGAATTTGAACCTACATACTTTTTAGATAATGATAGTCATTGCTTTCTTGCTTCTGTTTTGAGTGTTCTTTACAATTTCCATCCTGTTTCAAGTAGATTAGAGAGTCGAATAAATCATTCCAGTAGAGGACAATCTTGCCATGAAATGTCTATTGGGGAAATAGCTTTTCCATTTATTAATATTAATTTTTAACTTTACCATATGTTCTGTTCATTTTTCCACCTCTGAAAGTCAGGTTTCCTGGTGTGTGTGTGTGTGTGTTTTCTGAAGACTTGAAAGAATGATGCTACCCATCCAGTGGTCAGTTTATAGCCTTCCCGTTCCCAGTTCTTTATCCTGATTTTAGCTCAATCCCAGGTATGGCCACATTCTGGTAAATCCCTTAAGCAAGAAATACTGTAGCCAATTTAAACAAAAGAAAGGGAGGGAGCTCTGCTGTGAGAGGTAGCTATGCCAATGGGAAAAAACGAAATCAACTGTTTGCCAATACTCTGTGGCCTGAGGGTTAACATAGTGTCCAAATAGAACTTATAAAATGAGCCTTAAAATTGAAGCATCACAGAGTCAGGGAAAGAAACAATCAACTTAAGGTGATGAAATGTTTTTCTGTTTCAGTGTTGGGTTGCAACTTCAGAAAGTCAGATAAACACAGATATTAGAAATAGGTTGTAAAATATTGATATTTTATAAAAACCAGAATTATATTGAGTATAGGGTTAGATAAAATCTATTTACAAATGGATTTACGTTTGCATTAATTAAACCCCATAATGTGACCTTGTACACTCAGACCTGTGTGGATTTCACAGAGGAACACACAGTGGTGGGAAACAGGACAACGAGAAGACTTTTCAAACTGTTAAATCAGCAAGAGAATGGCTATCAACTGCATTTTCATAAACAACTTTGTTAAGTAGCCTGTTGGTTTAGGCAAAAAGGAGACTAGAATTGTTGTGAAATTATTACAGTTAGAAATGATTCTGGCATTGGCCCTTGGTAGACTCCAATCTGCCCTCCTCCTTCCTCTAAAAGGACTTTCTGTACAAATCACAGAAGTAGGGAATTAGACACTTTAAAAGAAGGGAAAAATAGTACCGGGAAAAGAAAAATAACGAGTTTCTTACTAACTGAAACAACTATAGGGATCCTAGGCTTTCATCAATGTAATATCAAAATCCCTAGTTTAAAAGCAAGTACATACCAGTATGGCAGCATGTATTTAGATATTTCATATGCATTAAAATTATTATGTCATCCTCCTGTGTCTCTTAAGGTTATTGTCCACTAATGAAATGTAATATCATGTAATATCAGCAACCATTTTTTTTTAATAGTTGTGTACTTTGCAGTGTTTAATCCTCACGCAAACTCACAAGGTAGGTGGTTAGGATTTCAGCCCAGATCATTGTCCTTCCAAATCCTTCACTTTTCTTCCATTAAGCTACAGCTTTGGCCAAGTCATTGCCATCTGGATGAGAATGCACATGCCTTATTGCCCCCTAGATCTTTCTTTTAAGAGTTAGTAACGCTCACTTGGGAAGTTGGAGGAGCAGGGGAAAGAGACCCAACTACAGCTACTTTTGAAAGATAGATTATGATGATAACCAAGTACATTCCTGTTTCTAGATGATAAAGGCATCAGTGAGCAGATACCAGCAGACTTCTGACATTATGCCTAGTAACAAATCAATTATGTTACTAGGATCATGAGACCAGGATCATGAGAACTATTGGTGTTTTGTCAGAGGTCATTGGCCGCTGTTACCAATCAGTCCATTGGAAATCAGGTAGAAGATTAGCCCTAAACCTCAGAGATGTTAATAAAAACTAGAGCAATTCATTCTTCATTTGTGTTGTTTTAAAAATGTATTTCCATTGGGGTGTGAAATAATTTTTATTTGTCTTCCCTGAAGGGTTAAACAAATGAAAATAACCAATTTCAAGTGGCCACTGGAAAAACTGTTTTGTGGGCCTTCAATAGCTTTTTGAATTCTCTAAAGGGATAACAGTAAAACTTAACTTATTTTCAAAGATGTTAAGCTGTGAAACTCTATGTCATAATTCAAACTTTCTTACTGAGGCCCAATAAGCAAAACATAAGAGCAGAGGTGCTTTGGTGGGATGTGATTGGGAAGGTTCTGGAGACCCTGCCGAGTACCAGACATCGTCTCTAAATCCAGCCACTCTTCAGAAGACTCAAAGGTCTCCTCAGGACTCCTCGGGACTCCATGGACCCTCGATTCCTAATATGATCAGTCATAGGACTGATTTTTAAATTCAAGTTGGAAATCAATCATTATGTAAGCTGTCACTACAGAGTGGCTAAATCTTTAAAATAACAAGAATACTGTGATTCATAGGATCCCCTGAGTGCCGTGCACTTCAGGGCTGTCCAATTTGGAAAGTGGGCTCTGTTCCACTCATGATGACATTGCTCCAAATAGTGGCAGAATGTCTGCTTTAGTATTATCCCGTACATCTTCTTCTGGATTCTGTGAATATTGGCAAACATTTGTCTTCTGAAACCCAATTTGATCTTTTGGAATACTCCATATCACTCAAAACAAGTATTGTTGATGAGAGTCCATGGTTTGTCAGAGTAACCCCGCCGGCTTGCTTCATTCATATTCAAAAATAAAACGGACATGTGACTAGAAAGTATTAAAATATCCTTATTCAACTTAATATTTTTAAATAGAAAAACAATCCAAAAGAGATCTAAAAGCAATATAATTTAGAATCATGAAAAAAAATTGTCCAAAGCAGCTACTTCAAAGATGATAGCTTTTTCATGAATACATAAATTCTAGCTGAGTTGTCTCACTTTTAAATAAGAATTTCTCATATAGGAATAATCCACCACTGCAAATCTTGACAGCTCAGTGTTTCCCATTACAAACTTAAAGAAATTCAACCAGCTTCTTATTTATTATGAAAGGTTATGACAAAAATTAATTGGATAGTTTTTTTTTTTCTGTGTGAAATGCTTAAAGCCTCAAAATATATACTTAAAAAAAAAAAAAGACACCATGATTGGGGAAGAAAAACAATTAGAGTTAGGAGACAAGGAAGAATTTCAGCAAAACCACTGCTGGGTTGAATCAAAAATATTTTTACTTATGTTTTAATTCTATTTAATAAGGGTTATTTTAAGATGGTATTTTTAAGGGTAAATAACACAAATTATCAAAATATGCTAGAATCCAGGGCAGAACAGTCTGCCTGGGAAAGTCTGACTGCATAGTGGAGACACTGAAGACTGAGAGTCAATTAAATACCCAAGGGCATCTACTCTGCTCCAAATACCTGCACAGACTTCAACTCATTCAATCCTCAAAGCAATCTTAAGAGGTTCATGATAATTAGAACTGAAAGAAACAAGATTTGTCCAGTAAAATAATTTCCCCACAGTCAAATTCTGGCGAAACTGTCTTCTGGTTCCAAAGGCAATGCCCATCCCATTGCCTCCTTTTAACTCTGTGGCTAACATGGCCAACTTTCTAAGTAGGATCAATATGGGAAAGTCAAAGGACAATAGAGTTCTGATAGATTAGAATGCAAGATGAAGATGGCTTGGGATCAACTTCCTCAGACAGGAAATGCTGATAGGGAAGTGACTTCCTAGATCTAAATGAAGGCTATGATTAGTCAACATGACGAGGATGAGGCAGATATGAGAGAAAACGTGACTTAGAATGGATTATTTTACTTAATATAATACTCTCAATTTCCATCTATTTTTTAATAAATAAATGTCCCACTGTTAGGACTGTTATAATGGCATTTAAATTTCCACATGAATGAATTATGATGGAGATAAACTTTCAACCATACCTTACTTACGCTACCATATTGGAGGATAACTTACATTTAATGATAATGCCATTGTATAAGTTGTCCCAATAGGCACTTTTGGTATATGTAGACCAACTCCAAAATATATAACTACAAATTATGGTATACATACCCATTTCATAGTAGGAGAAAAGAATGAAATTGGCTATGACCCACGACCTATCCTTTGTAACATGGCCTTTTAAAGTCTCAAATATCTTTCTGTGGACTCCTATTCTCTCTTGGAGAGAAAGGCAGAAGATCATATAAGTCACAGCTGCTGTTTTATGCCCAGAGGGCTTTTAAGATTGGAGCAAAGATCTTGATCAAGGACCATGTCTACCTCAGCAGCCTCCCCAGCTATCTTCAAGTTCGTCTTTGTACAACAAACAAATTCTTCACAACAAACCTTAAAATCTAGCTTCCAGAAGCAAACCACAGTTGTTAATGACTGTGCAGCCCAGTAGTCCCAGGGTAGTTCAGCAAATGACTTGGTGAAAGTACTTTAGATAAATTAATGAATGCTAAATTCACTATAGATTACTATAAAATTAACATCTTCTAGGGAAATGCCTTCTCTTTTGATCTTTAAATCATCAAAAACTAGAAAGCTAAGTCTTCTTTAATGCCTCTATCATCTAATCATTTTAATAAATAACCAGGTAGGTAAATTTTTTTTTACAGATGAAGAATCAAAGAGATTAATAATTTTGTTTAGGCTCACAAACCCAGTGGCACTGAGATTAGGATTTAAATAATACTGTGCCAGGTTCATAAACACCTACCATTTAAACTCTGTCTCAGACAAAAATTACATCAACATACACACAACACACACACACACACACACACACACACGCACACACACACACACCATGGGTGTTAATATCAAAGGAACAAAGTATCTTGGAACTCCCTACATTATGGCTCTTCCAGTATAAGAATTTTTAAATTCTCAGAATTTACTCATAAATCCACTATGAAATGGGTATGTATACCGTAATTTGTACTTATATATTTTGGAGTTGGTCCACATATATCAAAAGTGCCTATTGGGACAGTTTATACAATGGCATTATCATTAAATGTAAGTTATCCTCCAAAATGGTAGGGTAAGGTATGGTTGAAAGTTTATCTCCATCATAATTCATGTTGAAATTTAAATGCCATTATAACAGTTCTAACAGTGGGACATTTATTTATTAAAAAATAGATGGAAATTGAGAGTATTATATTAAGTAAAATAATCCATACTCAAAGTCAAGGATTCTATGTTTTCTCTCATATGTAGAAGTTAAAGAGAAAAAAAAAAAAAAAAAAATATATATATATATATATATATATATGGAGGGTGGGGAGGGAGGATTTCAAGAAAATAGGAGGGAGACCAATGGATAGAAGTAGGGAATTTTGGCAAGGAGACACTGGGGAATGAAATAGACCAAATTATGTTATATACATGTACAAATACATAACACTGAATCCCACAGTTATCTATAATTATAATGTACCAACTGAAACAAAAAAGAGGTGAGACTTTAAGAGGTGATTAGACCACACACATTCCACACTCATAGGTGAAACTGGTGCCTTTAGAAAAGAGTGAGTTTATTTTACTCTTTCCCTTTCTTGCCATTTTGCCTTCTTCCATGGGATGACACAGCAAGAAGACCCTTGCCAGATGCCAGCTCCTCAATCTTAGACTTCTCGGCCTTGAGAACCATGAGGCAATAGATTTTTGCTTATGTATTATAAAGTACCAGTCTCAGGTATTCTGTTACAGCAACGAAAATAGACTAAAGCATCTTTCCTCAAGGTACATCACTATACCTTAATACCTTTACTTATAACACAACCCGGACAGAAATACTTTACTGAAATCATCTTGAGTTCCTAAGAAAACCTTAAAATAAGCTTGAAGGTATATCTTTGTTGCAACAAATCCATCCTTTTAGATTATGTTGTGAATTGGAATTCCATTTTTCCTGTACTAATTCACACCAACTAAAAATACTCAAGCTTTTAATCTCTGTGAGTCTTAAATTATCTCTCTTCCTTCCTGTCCTACCCTCAAGTTACATGTGATTCTCTTTGCTGTATGATGTGTAATTTTCTTTCATATTTCCATAGCCTATAATGTTATTTTAAAGTATAATTGCATTGACATCATTGTCCCCTACTTAACTGTAAGTACCCCAAGAGTGCTGTTGGTACCCTATCACCTGCTTGCTCAGTCACTCAATAGGTGAACAGTTATTAATAAATGAATAAATAAACTTAATCCCAAGGTTATTTATTATAAAATAACAACTTTTCCAACTGGAAGTAAATGCTTTATAAATGTAAACTGTTATTGATCTATTGGGCTTATCTTTTCAATCAATATTCAAAAGAAAGAGAAGTGCTGCCACATATACGGACAGACTGGAAAGTTCCCCAGAGTTACTAGGCTTTATAGCTTTGGCAGTGAGCGAATGCTTCGTCATCTCTGTGGGGGAGAAAGAAGGGGAGCAGTGATTCACCTCTCACATTACCTCTAGGGACGCACAGTTCACATAATTGCTCCAGTAGGAGGGAAGAGAGAGAAAAACAATTCCAAAGACAGGAGCACAGAAGATCCACTTCTTCAGGGAATTTCTGCAACTCTTGCTTTTTATGGGCTGCTTTTTTTCGTGTCATAGTATTCAAATTCACAGAGAACATTTTGCTATACAACAAAAATTCTAGTAACCTCTAATTCATTCTCTTAAAACTCATCTATCTAAGCAGGCTACAGGAAAAAAAAAAAAAGAATTTCATGTCTTAAAATTAATCTAACAATAATAGTCGCAGACTCTGGCCATAACCATCCTAAGCATTCTAGCTTGCATTGTCACAAAGCAGGACAAGCAAACACACACATTCAATCAGCCAGAGCTGGGAGGGACTGCTGTACACCTGGGTATGTCTGAAAACTGGCTGAGAACTGTGTGAGCAGCAAGTTGTGAAGATTGTGTCTCTGGGGCTCCCACCTCTGCCTCACAGTGTCACCGTGCCCAACCTCAGGATGGGCTCTTCATTTTGATTAGGGCTTCTGCTCCCAGACAAGGGAAGGCCCAGCAGAATATGAGAGGTCAGATAAGAGGAAGCAAGCACAGTAGCAGGGTTGTAATTTGGGAGCCAAGTGGGACATATCTCTGTGGTCTCCATGGTGAGGGGAATTCCCAGAAAAAGCCAGCTCTGAATATGTAAATGGGGAGGCAGCGTAGTTAATCATCACATGCACACTGAAAGGGATCAAACCAGCACAATGTGCTGATGCCCAAAACAGATGATGTGTTCTTTTTCCCTACGCAGGATGCAAATTGCTTCTGCAAAGAGCCAGCTTCATTATAAAGGACTGATACTGCCTGAGTGTAAGAGGACTATCACCAAGGGGCAATGACCTTCTGCCTGATCTGAATATCAGCTTATCTTGGTGCTGAATAATGCAGAGTTATATTTACTTTGTCATTTAAATATCATTCAATATTTAACTTGCTCTTGCCTATTCATTGTCATAAAACAAATTGGGTTTTGGATTTCTAAATGACAGCAAACATCCAAAAGTGCAAACATCCCCAACAGTGCTGATATCAACGAGTCATCAAGTGAAAGTTTTGGATTTGGGATTTCTCAGGAAGATTATATCATTGGAAAAGAGTTGTCCTGGGTTCTGGGGCATGTTACTTCATCAACCATTGATCACCCTTAAAAGGTCTTTGCCGTATATTTTGAGGAGAGCCTCCAGGGCATTTCATTTTTGTCAAAAACTATCTTAGTAATTAGGAAATGAACTAAGTTTTAAGAATTTTTTTTTTTTTTAAGAAACTTCAATCACGTTAATGGGATTTTTAAAAACCCAATAAAGACGTCATCCTGATTTAATTGCACTGGCTCTTGGTTTATTAAACACTTCATTATTTGTCTCTTTATACACCATAGGCTGATTCTCGGTGACAGCAAACATCCAAAATGAAGAACAAACTAAAAACACCCAATGTTGAAGACAAGAAGAAGACAAAGATTCCAGATGGTTTAATTACAGTTCTATTTGTTTCAAATAGATGCTGTGCTACAATTTGAGTATTAATTTGACATTCCACGAATAACTTCTCTGTAGTGATGTTTATTATGGATGCCTTCTTAATTCTGCCCCCTGTGTGGGCATGGGCAACTTACTGCCCCCTGGATGCTAGTTTACTCAACTGTAAAGTGAAGGTGTTGGATGAGGCATCCATCCCACTCCCTTTCTGTTCCCACATTCCTTGTTTCTCTGGCTATTACACATATCACTTCTGTTAGGTAGAAATTGAACCATTTTCTCCCAAAGGTAGCATGACTTAGATATTAGCAGTCCAGAGGTCCTCAAAGCATATGACCTTGAGCTAGCCGCGGCTAGCTCATATGCTTTGAGGACCTCTGGACTGCTAATATCTAAGTCATGCTACCTTCCTACAGAAATAGTCACCTGAGGAAAAGTCACATTCAAATTGATGAGTTAAGAGAATACCTAGGAATAAATAACTCAGAACTTGATTCTAATTCTCTCAACCTCAAAGATTACAAGGCAGAAATAAAAAGGGATTTTAAATTATAGCTGGCAAGACTGTTACACACTGAACTTTGAAAAGTCTAAATCATATTTGGACAAAATTACCAACATAAGTAAATTAATAATTCATCTTAGGGAAAAAAATATCACACCAAAATATGATTTAATCACAAAGACAACCAACACCATACTTATGTTAAGAAAAACAAACATAATATATCTCCTACCCCCAGCACAGACCTTTGTATTTACAAACTTAATTATGACAATGAGATTAAGAGGTTTCAAATGCAGATGGATGCACCATACTTTGGTAGTGCAATAACAACAATTATATTTGGAAGCTTGTAAATTAAAAATGTAAAAGCCTCCTATTTGTCTTTTTAGTTTAATTAGTTGCTAAGCAAGTACCATATTGAAGGTTGTATTCATGACACAAATGATGGTTGCAAATCAGTGTTCTCTAAAGGATTCACAGCAATTCTTTAAATGAGATGTCATAAATGCCCCCATAACGATGCATTTAATTTCAATTGAATATAATCACTTTTATATGTTAAATAGTAAAAAAAAAATGAATACAGTACCTACATGGGCCTCTAAACTGTCAATTTGGCTTTCAATCCTCACACTGGCCTCTCTTGGAGAAAAGAAAGCATCCTAAGAATGCATGAGACCAGCATACCAAGCATGACTTTTACTTCTGGTAATATAGCCACAAGTGTCTTCTCTGAAGGAAGGATAATTTATCTAAGGCAAATAAAGAATGCACAGTTAGTCCAATGAGTTTAAGACCTGCAATGATCATTTTATTGTGAATGCTAAAGCTAAAATAACTGATAGCCCAGCCTTGCAGAGGCTGGCTCACAAAATTGCCTGGGGATGGGAATGATATATTTACAAGGCCAGTGGTGAGCAGAGTTTGCCTTCCTCTCCACCTACCTCTTAGAGGAGATGGCTGTACATGACTTAAATCTCAAGTCACACATTGTCACCACTGCCTCCATAACAACTAATGTACCAGATTCTATCTAGGCCTTAGTTCTTGCCCTCAAAGTAGTTTATAAAGTGTTCCACTTTTTAAAAAAATAATCAGTGCTAATGTGGCCAACCCACTGCTACGTGCTTTATATGATCTTAAAACAACCTCCAGATTTATTTATTCCTAGCTATATTTGAAAAAATGAAGAAATTTGGGTTTCGACGAAGGATCCTACAACCAGTATATTAAGGAACCTGTGTTTGAAATGAGTCAGCTTGACTTCATAGCCCACACCCCTTCCACACTCTGTCCCAACATCTGTGTGATATGGAATGGCTTCTGCATTCGGCCTCATATTGTCAATCTGTACCTGAACGTTAAGGAGTGCGAACCACACGCTCACCTTGATTGGGGGAGTGTGTTGTGCACTAATGTACAAGACATTTAGAGCCACATGTACATAGCAAAATGGTGGGTTCTCTTTCACAAGAGGCAGGAAACTCTTGAAGAAGAAGCCAGCCCCTACTTTTTCACCCTTCCTTTGACATGTCTACTGCAGTGCCTGCCTCTCCATAGCCCAACCTGCCCGGAGGAAGCCTCTCTTCCCACTGCCTCCATTTTCTCATTTCTCAACTCCGAGCAATCTGCACTTCACCTCCGCAGGCTGAACTCATCTTCTAATTACAAAAACTAACGGAAACACCTTGTTTGGCCTCTGTAGAGGTTGGCCCTGATGACCATTCCTTCCTCATGGAACATTCCTCTGGTTTCTGGTTATTTTCCTTCCTCTCTAGTTGCCCATTCTCAGTTTTCCCAAAAGTCTTCTCCTCTGTCTACCCCCAACATGCTACAGGCATCAGGGTTTAGTTTGCAAACTCTGTTTATATGTATATACTTACCCTGAGTGATAAGGTCTAAATGCTGAGAATGCTTTTTGGAAGAATATTCTCCATGGATGTTTCATATTCTTTCATATCTTTTGAAGTAAGTCACTAAATTCCTATTGTGTGACACCAACATTTTACTAAAGAATAAGTTTGGGAACTAGATACCATTACTTTTCTTGGATTAAAAGTGCACATTTACCTACAGGCTAAGGATATACAAGGCCCCCCCTTCTGCACAAAAGTAGCCACACTTATGCCCATTATAAAATATTCAGGTTCTCTGAACTCAGGTTTCCACTCCTGTATACAACCCCATTGAACACATAGGTGCCATCTGGCATCCTTTAGGGCACCCCATGATGATGCTCTGGCTGCTGCTACTGTAAGTAATAAACCAGGAGTTTCATGTTTTCTATTATTATTTACAATCCATGAAGTTGTAGCAGACTGACTTGATAATTTGAAAGTAGAATACAATATCAGAACATTTCCAAGACTAAACAAAACCAATTGCAATATCATAGAATAGATGAGTGGAAAGGAAGAAGGAACAAAAGAATATATACAAGAGAAAAAGAGGGAAGGAAGGAAAGAATGAAGTCCAGCAGACAGAAATAAAAAAAAAAATGAGGGGTGGGGGAGGAAGAGAGAGAGGGTAGAAAGAAGAATTGTATTTTAAGTACTCCCAGGCCATCAGATAAAGTCAAGCTCCTTCACATACACCTTTCTGACCTACCCTTGACACCATTTCCATACCAACCATTCTATACAAAACGTTTTACCATTCTCACTCCTTCCAACTTGGCTCAGGCTCTTCTCTCTGTCTGAAATGTTATCCACTCAAAAAGGTCTGCGTGATTCCCACTTGTATAGACTCAACAGTGAATTTCAGCTCCAAGGAGCACTTCATTCTCTGATTCCAGCTAAGATTGAGCTAAGGGATTTATTTTCTGTACCTCTGCTGTCTAAACCTACAGCTGCAGCATGGGCTGCTATTGTAACACTTGACGTCACTGTTTTGTCATCAGTGACTTTCTCTACTAAATTTGTATCTTTTAATAGGCTATGAGATCCTTGGTGGTAGGAATCCATCTTGAGAGCTTATCATCTATCATGTAACTGACCCTGAATGGAGACTCATTGTCACTGAACACTGAATGAATCATTTACCACAAATGCAGAGTTGATATTTAGTTTTTTAGTATAGATATCCTGGCTATCCACAATGCCTGCATTATACGGATTGCTAAATATTTTGAGTTTCACTTCCGAGTGTATGGATATTATCTCTGTAGATGTTGCTTGACATGTAGGATGGTTAATGCTGCATATTAACAACTTATATGAATACTAAGTTTTAATGATTGGTTCTTGATAATGACAAATACATGAGGGCTAAGGTGATTCTAATGTAGTCAGAATTGCCCTCCATTGCTCCAACTACAACAATGAGCTCAAGTTTGCTAACTGGGTTAATTAAACTTTTTTTAACATAAATAGGCAAAATGGTTGATCAACCTGCCCAGCAGATGCTCTTGGGAGCTCAGAAACACCATTATTGCCATCTGAATACTGACCATCATTCAGTTCTTTAAGAAAGCTCTATTAATTTTTGAATATTTTTCTACTCACCTTATTTCTACACAAATAATTTAAATACTACATGACAGGCACTGTATTAAGCACATTGCATTTAGTATTCATAGTATTTCCTTTAATTTTCTCAGCATGACTGAAGTATTTCAATTATCTGTGTTCAATAGTGTATTGGTGTACAATTGCTGTGTAACAAATTATAACAAACTCATGGCTTAAAAGATTTATGTGGGGGAGGAGGATCAGAATTGTAAGCAGACTATAGCTGAGTTTCCCCTTAGTGTCCCACAAGGCTGAAATCAAGGTATCTGGTCTGCACTGTGGACCCAGCTAAGAATCAGTGTTCCTTCCTAGCTCATGTCCTTGGAGCTATAGAATACAAGGTGGCTGGGACCTATCAGCCAGCAGAATCCCTCCCATGCTTCAGTCTCTCTGTTTTCTGTGTCTCTGACCTCTAGCTCTGCATTTTAGAGTTCAAGTGATTAGGTCTGTGTAAATTATCTTTTGAATTCATTCAGAGGTCAACTGACCCATAACCTTAATTACAACTGTAAAATCCCCTTTGCCAAGTAGTATAACATAATCATGGAAGTAAAACCTCATCCAATTCACAGGTTCTGATCACAATTGACAGAAAGGAAATATTTAGGGTGTAGATCACTAGTGGTTGTTTTATAATTCCACTTATCACAATTGAGAGACCTGTTGTTTAGAGAAGTTGTGTTACTTCAAACACATATGAAGAATAGAGCCAGGGATTAAAACTAAGCCTCTACTATTTGAAGCTTTTGATACTAATGCCTCTGAGGTTTTTGGGTACCAAAGGAACTGAGACTTTGATGACCAATATATAAATATTTACCCCTTCATAGTAGCTCACATACTTCTAGAGAAGGGATAGTTTTCCTCACCTTTTTAAAAAACAAACAAACAAACAAATTTAAAGACCAGCATTGTGCTAACTACATTCAATGCACAGTTGAGATTTTATATTTATTTATTTATCTATTTATTTTTGTCAACATAATTCAAGCCACTCTTCTGTTCAAAATCTCCTGGTAATTTTCTATATATTTCCACATCAAACCCAAATAGTGTGATTCCATTCCATTTTCCTATCTGTATTTTGACTCCTTTCTACTGTGTACTTCACTAGTCTCTCTCTGCCATATGCATTATGGCTCTATAGCCATGCATACTGTTTACTTGGACTGTATTTGCTTCCTCTTTCACACTCTTTCTTAAAACCTCAGCTCAAACCTCTTCTAGGAAGCTTTTCCTAACTCTTTTTTACATACATTGATCCTATCTCTAACAGTCTTTATTACATTTAAAGGCAGAAACCATACATTAGCATTTAATTATTCTCTTATTTCTTATGGATGCTTGTTCTGTTTTCTCAACTAGATTGTAAGTTATTTTGCATAGAACCATATTTTTTTTTTCTGACAGCCTCCACACCCCTAAGAACAGCACACAAATACATTGTAAGCACTCAACACATATAGGTTGACCAAGTGATTGATGGAGTTCTCCCAAGTTGGATTTTTCTTTCTCAACACAGGGAATTTGCCCAATGTTTAGAAAGCAGCTTTAGCTCATCCAGAGATGCAAACTGTTGTCATTATGCATTCAGTTTGGTTTTGGACATCAGTACCAGGAATCTGTATGGCTGCATTCCTTCTCATTCTGGAATAGGCCATTTTTACCCTGGGGCTAACGGCACCAGCCCAAGCTTACAGAACAAACTTTTCCAACATTCCATTAGCTTGCATGTTGTTCCCACCAATTACTCTCAGAGCTTTATTTTGATTAGGAATAAGAAGACATGATATTTGAAGATTTAGGTTTATGTGCAAAGTTAAAACAGAACATCTAAATTTGTTTTCTTTCTCCACAAAAATATTAGGAAATGCAATGATATAAGCTGCTCAAGAGATGCAAGAAATATGAAGAATAGAACAATGGAAACTACTTACATGCAATGCTGGATTCTGAATTGATTTTAGCTTCATAAAAATAAGCCTAGCATTTATAAGAGTTTGGAAATGGTTACTCCCAATTTCTCTTTGCCATATTTCCCCAAGAATTGTATTAATTTAAATTATTTTTTGTGGTAGTGTCAGAAAAATGTATTCTTCGTGTCACCAGGTAAATCATGTTAGTCAGAAGCAACTGACATAAAATGAAAGACTTCTGTATGCTGCACCAACCAGAGAGAGAGAGAGAGAGAGAGAGAGAGAGAGAGAGAGAGAGAGAGAGACAGCATTGTGCTGTTGTGGCTTTCTAACCCTTCATTATAAAATCCTCCCAGGCCTTCTTCCCCAGGATGGCCAAGTGAGAGCATCAATAAGCTAATAACAAAGAAGAAATAAGTTTATTACTCACCAGTCTGCAGGGATTCAATACTGCTCAGAGCTAGAATAATGAGAAAAAAATTTAATATTTTATTGGTTCTCTCTACACCACAAAAGCAAGGAATGCCTACAGTCTAGGAGCATGTTTAACATGAAGGTGAAATGCATGGCCAACTCCTACCTCAATGTTAGACAGAAACCTTTGGCTAGCTCCTCTCCAGGCATTTCTATTTGCTTTGTTTTAATGGAGAACATGGTGTGACTTTTTAAATTCAAAGCTTTGAATGCTGCTCTTTAAAACTAGCTCCTCTGAATGGTATCAGTTCTAACTATGTGTTTCCATACAGACATATCCAAGCTGTATTGGTGGGAGTGAGATGGGATGATTCACACACTGGACTTCCTAGCATAGAAACTGGTCTTGGTTGTGGCCTTTCAGGGGCAGGGGACAGGGTAACAGCCAGCAGTGACTGACATTTGTGAGTCAACCATCAGGCAGCAGACACAAAGTAGTTGACTGTCTTATTCCTTCTTCTTGGGCATTCATTTTACTAAATGAAACTAAATGATTCACAAGATGAAGATAGTGAGAAATGAAATGAATCTTTATTAAGCAGCTTCTATGTACCAGGCACTATGGAAGAGGCTTTAGTTTGGCATTTTGACCTCCCACAAATATTTGAGGTGGACATTAATCTGAACGTTCTAGAAGTGAGAAAATTAAACCTCATGAAGATTAGTAACATAAGCAATAAAAGATGGTTACAAAATTCAAACTCTAGTCTTTCTCACTCTGACTCTTCTCTTTACACCATGTCACACTTCCTAATATTAATGGTCTTGCCACTATTTGAATACTGAGCTGAGCTGAGATGTAAAGAATATCCAGCAAAGCAGAAGCTAAAGCACTATTTTTTAGAGTTAAATAGTCACAGCATGCTAATGAGCTCCAATAGTCCAGTGTCAGCAAAATAACGGTTAGAAAATTATTCACTAACTCACTGACACAAATTTCCCCTTTTTAATTTCCCCCTCACTGATTTCTGAAAGAAAAAAAAGTTCTCAGATACAAGTGTCATTTCTAGCCTTCCCAGATTTAATTTTATTTTTTAGTTCTTTTCTATGTCTCTTTCTATTTATTTTGAAGATGCCTATCACCATGGTGTCCAAGTATTCAGACAAACACATTAAGCTAAAACAAAACATATGAGAGAATTAAAAAGAAAAGCTTCAGAGATCACTATCCTCTGGAGCTAAGTGTGGTTGATTTAGAGATCCCAGATTGCATCTTGATACTGAGTAGTGAAGCTGGCAGAGTTAGGAAAGGGCCTTGATGGTAATTTTCTATTATTTAGCCACAAAGATGAGATGGACCTTTCCATTTCTGGAACAGAAAAGAAAAGGAAACACAAAAGAATAAGACATAAGAGTTATCCACTGGCTGGGAACGTGGCTCAGTGGTAGACTTCTTGCCTAGCATGCGCAAAGGCCCTAGGTTCAATCCTTAATATTGGAGAAAAAATTCTAAAAAATAAAAGGAATCCATTCTGATCTTACAAATTCTCCAACTCTGAGAAAAGGACATCAGGACCCCAAATACTCCAGAATGAAATCAAGTCTGTAATCCCAGCAACCAGGGAGGCTAAGGCAGGTCAGCAAGTTTGAGGCAGCCTGAGCAATTTAGGAAGACTGTCAGCAACTTAGTGAATCCCTGTCTCGAAATATAAAGTAAAAAGGACTGGGGATGTAGCTCAGTGGTAAAGTGCCCCTGGGTTCAATTCCCAGTACCTTGGTCTACCAAAAAAGAAAGAAAATGAGGTGCCTAGAAGACGGAAGAACTATGAATTTATTTCTTATTTCATTTCACTTCACTTTTCTAAGTCATCCCACTAGTTACCACCTGAAGATGGAGAATTCACCAAAAGGTTGTCCTTGAGATAAAGAAACTAGTTCAAGGGATAGGGTCATATCAAGGTAGTCTACCTAACTAGAGCAAATAGTCACATCTTTAAATGCTATGAGTAAGGAAGGGAAATAATGAGATTGAAATTTGTTGTTCAAAAGAATGGAAACACTGTAGAAAAAGAGAACATATCCTTTCTAATATTTTACAAACACTTTTAGTGTCTCATCTTTTAAATGTCTGGATTCATCTGTTCTCCCACGCACTTTGCTACCTCCATTAACAATCATATCTACTGAGGCCCATGGCTTTGGAGGACAGCAATTATTATCTTTAGAACACTGCTGGTTACTTTCTAAAACACATCACATCTACAAGATTGAGGAAGAGATGCCCAGCATTAAACCTAGGGTTTCTCTGTCAAAGAAAAACAATGGAATAATGACTTTTAAAATACCAAGTTCATTATGCCATTTCATTGTATTTTATTGGCTGGCTTTCTTTCTTTCCTTCTTTCTCTTTAGCATCAAAATGGAAATCTTCAATATTGCCTCCCAACCAATCCAACCAATACTTGCACAATCTGGATCTAGCTGCAGCTTTGTGGCTTCTGCCAGAGCCAGTTTTTCCTGTTTTCTCAATGCCAGATGTGCCAGATTTGGGGCAAAGTCCCTGTAAAGGTCAAGCTCTTCCCAATTTGTGCTTTCTCCTTCATCTCTGAAGTTCCCCTTCAAACATATTCTAAGTAAAGTAATGCATATCAGGTTTTCTAATTATAAGTGTAATGAACGCTGTTCAATAAACTTTGAAAATACTAAAACTTAAAGAAAAATGAATAGGCAAACTATCCAGAGATCACTGCTGTTACTATTCCACGTGTTTCCTTGTCCTTGGGAATTTATTTCTTACTTTCTTACTCAAATTGTGATTACTTTCTCTTTGTTCTAATATTTTCTAGTGAGTGAGTGAAGGGGTGTGTGTGTGTGTGTGTGTGTGTGTGTGTGTGTTTATCTTTCATGGTAATTTGCTATTGTTTAACTATAGAGATAAGATTTACCTTTTAATTTTGGAAAAATATAAATAATTATTTCTATTCCTAATCAGTTCTGAATTCTTCAGTTTTGACATGTATTTCTTGAATGAACAAAATCAGATACAAACATGATCTGAGGAACAAGTTTGTCCAAGTTCTACTGCTCATCCCACGCCCTCCCCTGTCCCTCAAATTTATCATGAATTTTAGATCCAAACTTTTATGAAATTAATGTTTTTGTATTATAAAGCTCCTTTTAAAATAAAAATAATTTTTACTTTTATTTACTTATGGAGCTAAGTTTCAAGAAATGATTCAGAAATTTGTACTTTAGCTAACTTGATATTCACTCAGTTCTTACTCTTTGTCTTCCCCTTTCTTGGTTTTTCAGTTTGGGTTCTTCTTTAGTCATCCAAATTATAATATCAAATAACATTTTCAGCTAGACTACCTAAGTAAAACATATTCTTAGTCTTACCTTACTGAAAAGTTCCTTCTGTTTGCATTGCAAATAAAATACCTTTTATTGAGTCTTTAATTCTAAAGCACAACGACTATTCTCACTCAAATTTATAGAGTCATTGTTTCAGTCTTCACAGCCATTGGTGTTGAAGAGAACCTGTCTAAAATCAGACTGAATTTCTTCTTTTCTATGTCTATTATTCCATTTACTGTGGCAACCCTCCTTTGTTGATATATTTAAAAGCTTTCATCTGATTTTACCTTGATGTGATTTCTTTCCTTGATTTTAGCCAAAATAAAGTGAGATTTCTCAGACTCTGTAATTAAGAATCATTCCAGTTTTATTCAGTAATGAGATTTTTATAATTTCTATTTTGATGGTTCTACTTTCTTCCCAGCAATACTAAACTTTAAGTTGAATTTTGAGATCCATTTTGTCTGACATGTTTATGTTGTTCTCATTTACTGTTCCAATCACTCTGTTCTCTCCTCTGTGCTAGTTTCTGTATCGTTGATCCATTTTCTGCAATGCCAGTTCTGCTCTTCACTGCATCAATTAGGAATGGAGTATCACATAGGTAATTTCTTTATTACACCCCTTTCCTTCTTGGCTTGTCTTCATTTCCAAAAGTTTTCCTTCATAGATTTCCCTGTGTCCTTCATAGTCATAGTCTTCTTAAACCCAAGTAGGGGGTTAATATGTGCAATTACTGATGCTTCACTGGCTTTACCTAGGGAAGCTTAAGGCATCTTTAACTCTGGGAACAAGCAGAGTATATGAAACTGGAATCACTGATTATGCTCCCTTTGTTTCCCTGACTTTTCCTTCTCTTTGCAGTTATCCCCATGATGCAGTTAGTCACTGGTGATATTATAAGAGAATGATATTTTGCCCTATGAATGAGTGTATATTGCATTTGTTTTTTCTACTTATTCTAACAGAATAATAATGCAATTTTTGCAGTTCCTCCAGCAGATTTAGAATCCCACTGTGTTTAATTTAAGCATATAGTATTTTGTGCTTTAAGCATATAGTATTGTAGAGCTGTGTTAAAACGTCAATGTTCTTTTAAAACATTTTAAAAGTTATGTGCTGGTACCAGTTCAGGTGCCTCTTTACTTCAAAGTGTTTGTACAGATCTTCTGTACCAGATTTGCTAACAATAAATGAGCAAAATGTACACTGGCCTCTTTTTTAACTAAGCATTCCTAAAACAACAACAACAACAACAAAAAAAATGTGTCGCATGTTGAGATTACCACCACCAGAAACTTGGGACAAATCTCAAATCCAAGAGGAAACACTCCCACAAATTTTAAGTGTACAAACAGAAAATAAGTGATAAAGGAAAATGCTGAGGGCCATTGCCAAGTAGGAATGACACATTGAAATTTCCTTGCCAGCGTACCCCATGTTGCTTAGAGGACATTCGATGGGACATTGCATGTATGCTTTAGTAAGGTGACCCTGCTCAAAGACCAGGGCGGATCCGGGTTTAGAGATGATCAGGTTTGAGGAAGTTTCCAGCTCCTTGAGTTTAAGGCATTCCCTGTTTAAGACAAGTTTAGGTCGTTCCCGGTCTGAGACAATACGGGTTTTAGGGAAGTTGGAGGTTGAAGATTATTGCTGCTGGGATTAGGGTGTTCCTGCTGCTTGTTCCCGTTGAGTTCTCGTGAGATTCAAATGGGATTTGGAAAAAAGCCTCGTGAGTAGGTGAAGGGGGCCTCAGAATGGGATTTCCGCAGAACGTGTTCGTGTAGAGGCCGGTGTGAGTTTGGGAATAAAGAATTGCTGTTTGAATCTACAAAGCTGTGAGTGGCTCGTGATTCAGTGCCAAGCCGAGACATTGGCAGGAAAAAAGGAATGTATAGAGGAAACAAGAAGATAAACATGGCAGAAGCAAAGGAGAACTGCATTTGCAGTCTGAAGATCCACACTAAATCATCCATGCTTCATAGAAATTAATCTGATCTGTCTGTGCATTTAATCTCCTTGATCCTCATTTTCTTAATCCTGGAAATGGGTTCATTATCATATTGATCCTTCATGTTCATTTTCACAGACAAATGAAATTATATAGTGAAATGCATTATATTAAGAAAGTGCGGTAAAAACATCAAAGTGACACATGCTACCACGTGGATGGTCCTTGAAAACATTGTCCTAAATGAAACAAGTCAGATTCAAAAGGACAAGTATTTCTGATTTTACTTATATTAAACATCTGGAAAAGGTAAATTCAGAGCTAGAAAGTGATTAGAGGTAACCAGGGTCTGGAGAAAGGAGAGAATGGGGAGTTACTGCTTACAGAGTGGGATGGAAATTTTTTTTTTCCCACTTCAAACGTGTAATGTGCCTGTATTCTAACAAGGTTTAGAGGGAGGAACATCTCACACAAGAGCATGAACACCCAATCATCACGCTTATGAACTGAAGGATCAGAAATGTTTTTTATAGTTTGTTGTATAATGTTGTGGATGTGATGAATGCCCTAAATGTCACACTTAAAATGAAAATTAAATGTTTTATATATTCTAATACAACAGACATTTTTTTAACATTGTACACATGCTCTTTAAACTAATTGTAAGGCAATATTACTTATAAACTATTCCTCGAATTTAGGCTGGTATTTTGGTAATCGTGTGAATTATCACAAATGAACCAATCAATTCATCAATACAAATATCCTGCAGAGGCTCATGTGATGTACAGGGACTTAGTTACCTACAATGGCTACAAAGATACTTGAGACATTCTTACTCAACCAATTAAAAGAAACTCCTATTCATCATTTTTAAATGAGTTTTTGAGATATTTCTTATAATTCTTCTGGAGTAAATAGATACACACGGTGATCTATTACACATCTACTCCATATGTGAGCATCCCACTGACAGCTGTGATGAAAATGCGTCCTACAATAAGCACATGTATTATCACCATTCAGGAAGCATGAATCATTAGAGAAGTGAAATTTCCCATTTCAGAGTTCATTCATGTTCTCAGGAGCTACTGCTTCCCCTGCACTCCCCTTCATGTGTAGAGGTTACAGCTGACCCCTGATTTTTTCAAAGCTGTGGGACCGCACAGAACCTGGAACACAATGCTTTTGACTTTCCGCTGGCTCCTCTCTTCCACAAACCAGAATGTTCACTTTAGTTTTTTATGAAGCAATCTCATTCCCAGTGGGAGTAACTGAGATCACCATCCCATTCCCCATTGTTAAACCTATCAACAGTTCCATGATAAATGCACTTCCTGCCCCAAGTACAAAATTGAGATGGTTTCAGAATACGACCTTAGAAGAAAGGAAACTCATAGTTAATTCCCAAAACTGTAATAATTTTCATTTGTTGAATATTTTATCACAGATGAATCATTTTATTTGTTGTAGTCACTTCCTTCCTAGTTTGATAAGTTAATTTAAAGTGTATTAGCCCAGATTTTAGCTGATTTACTACTTTTTTTTCTTTTCTGGTCGTTGTTTTCTTGGCCCTAAAACGATCTTGTGAACAAAATCTTTTATATTGAATTCAATTTAACAAGTATTTTCAAGGGGTCAGGTTCTGTGAAAGATGATGTTGTAGCAAATATATAAAAATAGCACCAATTCATGACCCTGAGGATTCAAGATATAAAGGGACAGATAAGTAAAACTTTAGGAGATTTAAGATTTCCCTTACATATGTGCAACTCAAAAAAAATTAGAAAAATCTTGGCAAGAGATGTGGCACTTATGATGGATTTTGTAGCAAAGTTAGAATGTTTATCATTGTCCATTTAACCTACTAAACTGAAAGTTCCTCCGGGGTAAAGATGATCTTAGTTATCTTTGTATCCCTGGAGGCAATCAAATTGTTGAGGCAGAATTATAGACATATCCTTGACGAGAACAATGTTTGGAGACTGCTTTTATTCAGGAAGTATGTTCCTAACTCACAGGGATTTTTGCAAGTGCTTATTTATACTACATCATACTCTTTCTACAAGACTGATTCAGGAACTAAGAAACTGAAACATAATGAGTGAATGGGGCTGGGTATGGCCCACTAGACCAAGTTGGCAGATATGAGTTTGAATTCCAGCTCTGCTTCTTGGCCTGGTTCTATTTAATCTCTCTGAGCTTCTGATGCACTTTTTAAGATTACAGAAAACAGAATCTAGCACATAGGATTTGGAAAGTAGTAAATAAAATAATATCAAGCAACTTACAATCAAAATTTAAAATATATTAGTTGAACTTAATTAAGCCTCATGCTTCTAAGTTAATATTAATTGAGTAGCACATATATATTGAATGTTGGATGTTCATCACTATCAAAAATATTGTGCTCAAAGAGAATAAAATCATGGCATTTGCAGGTAAATGGATGGAGTTAGAGGAATGCTAAGTGAAGTTAATGCTAAGTGAAGTTAGCCAATCCAAAAAACCAAATGCCGAATATTTTCTCTGATATAAGGAGGCTGATTCATAGTGGGATAAGGAGGGGGAGCATGGGAGGAATAGACAAACTCTAGATAGGACAGAGGGTGGGAGGGGAAGGGAAAGGGCATGGGGATAGAAAGGATGGTGGAAAGTGAGGACATTATTATCCAAAGTACATGTATGAAGACACGAACTAGTGTGAATATACTTTGTATACAACCAGAGATATGAAAAATTGTGCTCTATATGTGTAAGGCATTCTGCTGTCATATATAAATAAAAATAATTAATCAAAAAAATATCGTGTTCCACATACAACTTTTCCTCAGATCAACAGAAACTCCAAGCAGTAGGGATGAAAAACTGAGACTCGCAGATATGTAGGTACCTAAGGTAGGAAGCAGCATAGGTAGCATTTGAACTCTTGTTGTCTGACTCTTGAGAATTTCTATCCGATCATTATGCAAAGTGCTATCTAGTGACAAGAGCAATCGCAAACTTCTGAATCTGGTAAGAATGCAACTTTTGAATTCCTACTGGGAAATATGTTTTTATTCACCCAAAGATGCTGCTTTCCCCAGAGAAGAGCTTTGAGTTTCCTTGAAAAACTGTCCACTCTTTCCTTCACCTTTCACTGTCTTTTCCATGAAGAGAAGAGTCATCTGGTTGATGAGGGTGAGGAAGTGGGGTGTGGGCCAGGCTTGTAGATAATGCAGTCCTGCCTCCTGTGCATGGTCACCTACCTGGTGCACCCTGTCTCTGTCTGGGAGACTGGCTGCTCTGCAGCTCTGGGCCCAGGCATGTAAGTCCAACTAAAGGAGAAAGAGAAGGAAACAAGAATTTGGGCTTGGTTACAGGCTGTCTAAAGTGATTTCTTCAATTTCACAGTAGATTTATTAAAATTTGAAGGAGTGAGAAGTACGATCAGGATTTGAATTCAAATTGCAATGGTTGTTAAATCTGGCTAGTTATATGGGTGTTTTAAACTCCACTTGGAGGATAATCCATAATGGATGAATTATCTTTTCATAGGCAGAATGCATTTTTTTTGCCCTTTTTCGGGTGTACCTTATTAAGTATAAATATGGATAAAATGTACTCTGAGTATACTATAATTAATTTTTTTATTAAAGAAAAATGTTGAAAAGGGGTGTGAGTTTAATTTTTAAGCACCTACATGTGTATATACATACACACATGCATGCACACATGCACACAAACACACATATATATACAAATTGAGGATGTTTAATTTGAAAATCCTAAATCCAAAATTCTTTAAAATCCAAATACCAACATCACACCCCAAGTGGAAAATTTCACACTGACCTCATGAGGCAGATCACAGTCAAAAAGTGCAATAATAATAAAAAAAAAGTGCACTAAAAATATTGTATAAAAATACCTTTAGGCTATTAGTATAAGGTGAATATGAAGCATGAATGAATTCTGCATCTAAACATCGGTCCCATCCCCAGGGTATTTTATTATGTATATGCAAATATTCCAAAATCCAAAAATATCTGGAATGGGAAACACATCTGATCCTAAGCACTTCAGATAAAAGATGTTCAACCTATAGATAGATAATGGGGCGGGGGGGGGGTAGAATTTGAAAAGAAAAGTAAAAGTATTTGCAGTCAGTCAATTCCTGGTCCTGGTATTATCAGATGTCTAAACTTTCTAAGCCTCAGTTTCACATCTATAAAATTGGAATAGTAGAACCTGTAGATATGACAGTAGGTATGATTGTAGATATGATTGATCTGAGAATCAAATTTGTTAATGAGTAAACAACTGACCCCATATTTAATATATTATGAGAACTCAGTAGTAACCAGGGCTGTTTTATTTAATTATTATCCATATAATTTAATAAACTGACAGTTATTCTTTTTTCTATAGATAATACAAAAAGAGAAAATAATTTAAATTTGGGAATAGAGAACTCAGCAAAAAGGAATGGGCTTTTCAGCCGTAAAATGTATTAAGCCTTCTAATAATCACTTACTCAATTGTTATTTATCAGACTCACTTAAAATAGGATCAATAAACCATCAATATTTGGGGGTTATTTAAGTGGAGATGGAGATATTACTCATGATCTCTTTAATCAGAAAAAAGGCATGCAAAATTTCATACGACACTGATCAACTTTTTTTTAATCAATCGAGTAACAGATGTCATTTATAGAACAAAATTTATATTTATGTTCCAATGAATCTTTTCTTTCCTTCAGAACATTTTTGATTGTAAATACTGTTTATAACCTTTCTCAATACCCATTTACCACTATTATTACTGCCCTCTCAGCTGTGGCCAATTTCAGATTTAGAAGTTGAATGAATTTCACTGATTTGGTTCCTAATTACTGAAGACACTGTGGCAAAATACAGACTTAGTTGTTAGGATATACACATATACATATATCTACATACATGTATGTATAAATACATCTATGTGTATTATATATATATATGAACTTTGAGGGAATATTTCTGCTCTCTTATGTTTATGTCAATCCTATAGATTAATTAGAGTACACTATTATAATAAAGTCTACCTGCAAAGGAAAAGCCAACAGAGATTACTCTTGTGTTCACATAATATAAGGTGAACTTGAGTTTCCTTTTACTCTGTTACTGTATGTTTGAAGTTATATGATGAGTTGCATATCTGAGATTCAAAACCAGACATTCAAAATAATAATATATAATAGTCATCAAGATAACTTGGAAAGGGTATTGGGGACATTTTAAAAGTAAAACAAAATGGAAACATCCCTCTTTATTGTCTTTGGTATCATGTTTGACCTCACAGAACACAAAGTGAGATGTTTCCAGTTGGTGACTATAATGAAAACTTTTATCAGACTTCAAAGCTGAAGAGCAAGAAAACTAATCTACGAAGATATTCTGTTAGGATGTGTGTCTATTAAATTTTAGATTCATTAGAAGTCAGGTGCAAGATATTACTAAAACTATTATTTACTATTACAAAGAAATTGAAGAACTATAAAATTGAATAAGTGAGACAGGGAATGAACATACCCATTAAGTATAATATAATCTGAATTTTTACCAAACATTGGGCAAAATTTCAAACTATATGGAGAGATGTTAATAAATATTATACATCTATCTCACTTCATTTTTTTAAAGAAAACTAGAGTAGTGCTTTCTATGCACCTGAACTTATTCTGTGTGCATTACTCATTTGACCTCATTTGATTAATCCTATAATTCCCCTTATTTACAGATGGGAAAAAGAAGGGACAGAGAGACAAGTTAGGAAGTGGCAGAACTACAATTTGAACCCAATCATCCTTTGAAAGCCTGTGCTCTTGACTGTGTGGTTACTCTGTGTGGGAAGGTCTGAAGTCCTTTATTTTCTAAGCACAAATTTAGTGGGAGCAAAAACGTGTCTGATCTCCTACTGCACCTTCCTCTGCGGGTTTCAGATGCAGAATGCATGGTCACCCACTGGGAGAGACCCAAAAGAAGTGCTTTCTTGCCTCTGTGGCTTCAGAGTGTGTTCAGTTTCACCCTTTGGAGTTAGAAGAGAAAAATGGAGCTGTCTGCGTCTTTGGGACATTTCTTGTTTAAAAGTCTTTAGCAGAGTTGGCTTCTGCACCTTCAAAAGCATGTCAGACCTACAGGCAGGCCCAGCTTGGTGTTTTAAGCACAACCACCGACAGGGGAAGGCACATTTGCTATCTACATCATTTCAGTGTGAAGCAAGATATTCTGATGCCAGGGACAAATGCTTTTGTATAGTATAATAATGCAATTTGGCTGATCTTTTCTTTAAAAAAAAATTGTACAATGGAATCAATTGTACATGTCAGTGAAAATAAAATAGTTTGTAAGAATAAACAAGATAGAACATAAATGAAATGCAAATGAGTTTAGCTAAGACAATTGTCTGTAATTTTTACTCCTCATATTCTGCTAAAATAATTGCCAAATTAGTGGATTTAAAACTGTAATTTGAAGATTTTGATGACTAAACTCTAGCATGCTACACAGAGGTACTGAAAACCATAATAGAAATTATTCTAAATATAAGGACATCATCTACTCCCATTAGTGAGTATAGGTTAAAATATCCTCAGTGTAATCATATATTTAACTCTTTATTCTCTAAAGCCAAGAGTTGAAACATGTAAGCACTTGCGCAAAAAAAAAAAAAAAAAAAAACTGAACTATCCACCTACCTAACAAAGTAGACTGAAGGATTTTTAACAAAAGCACAAATATGAGTTATAATTTTAAAAAAATGGGTCATGAAGATCTTCACAGAATGTTCTAGAATCAGGGCTTTAAGTTTCTCAGTTTAAAGTCTTATGACTAATTTCCTTGGGATTCCAACTGAGATATGGTTTGAGATTCAAAGGCAGAGAAATCTGGGACTAGAGCCTTTGAAAGAATCACTGAGGTTGGGACGAGGTAACTAAAACCAAGGCTGACTTTTCTTTTTTTAACTGACACATAAAACACATAAAAATTATATATATTAATGGGTTCCCACATGGTGTTTTGACACATATATACATTGTTTAATGTTTAAATCAGCTTAATCCTATCAGTCTTCCCAATCACCTAGCATGTTTCTTCATGGTGAAAACATTCACTACCCTTTTTTCTAGCTTTTTGAGACATTCCATATATAATTATTGTCACTGGTCACCCTACTGTGCAAAAGCACACATGAACTTCTTTCTCCTGTCTAACTATAATTTAGTACTCATTGATCCACCTCTGCCCATCTCTCTCCCCTGTACTCTTCTTGCCTCTGGTAACCACCATCTACTCTCAACTTCTATGAGATCATCTTTTAAAAATTGCACAGAGGAGTGAGATGATGTGGTACTTGTCTTTCACTACCTGACTTATTTTACATAACATAACAATCTCTAATTCCACCTGTGTTCTTTCAAATGACAGGATTTCATCCAGTTTTCCAGATGAATAATACCCCATTGTGTATATGTCCACATTTTCTTTCTTTATTCATCAGTTGATGGACACTTGTGTTGATTTCCTGTTGTGGTAATTACAAATCATGCATGAAAGAAACAACGGTCATTTTAATAAATGATGTTGGGAATATCAGGTATCTACATGCAAAGGCTGACTTCCATGCAGGTTTGCTTGACTTCCCTCCTCAAAATCAGGCAGGGATTTAATCAGATGGGGTCTTGCAGCATCTCAAGATGAGAGGTCATATAGATACATGGGGTAGGGGATAGGAACAGGCAAAAAAAAAAAAAAGAACACATTTTCCCCCAAGAAAGATAAAAGAATAACTCTTAATAATAAAGTTCATGACTTGTGTGATAACAGTTATTCCTCAAACTTATTGAGAGCACTTGACTACATTCCAAATGCCACCACTTCACATGACAAGTGTCAAACATTGACATCCTGCCTAGTCAAGATCTTGCAGATGCCCATGGGGTGAGGACATTAGAATTATAGTGAAGATGAAAATTATGCACTGGTACTGTACATTTCAAAAAGCTAGAAAAAAAGGATTTTGAGTATTTTCAACATAAAGAAATGTTAAATGTTTGAGGATATGTTTGAGATATGTTTAACCTGATTTAAATATTATACAATGTATACATGTATTAAAACATCACAGGGTACCCCATTAATAAGAACAGTTTCCATGTTTTAATGTAATGAGTGAATGAAAGAAAGAAAACCACACCCTAACTTTGGGGTGAAACCACCTGAGCAGTATCCAGCCCAGCATCCTGGGTCCTCCGACCCCAGATCATGGAGGGTGGGATGGCCAAGCATCTCTTCCCTGTCAACAGCTCTCTGAAGTGCTGCAGGCAGCCCAGCGTCTATTGTCTTCCTTAGAAATCTCTCCAATCTGGAGTAAATTTCAGTCATTTACCAAACATGCTCCACATAAATTATTCTAAACCATGTTTACTTATTCGGGTCTAAAATCCTGTAGATGGACAAAGCACACATGGCCACAGAAAGAAAAAAAAAATCCTCACTGGAACCCAGCCCGGTGAATGTAATTTTTCCCTCTCCAAGAAGTTAAGTCCAGGTTTTAACCCTCTGGCATTAGATGTGGCCACACAACAGAATATATTGAATTACGAGACTTTTATATTTCCCTTTTTGGTCAAAGGCATGTAAATAAATGATCAGGAGAAAGAAAGTTAATATGAAAAAGAGATTCACCAATGAACTCATCAAGAATAGAAGAGAGGGTTCTATAGTCCTTTAAAGATTTTGTCCCCAGACCATTCTCCTATAACTTGATACACTATGAAAAGAGTATAATTAGCTTTTTCTTCCAATTTGAACATACAACTTTAAGGATTTTCTGGATTTTTTTTTTCCCAAAACACTTTCTTAGGCAATTGGTAAAAGAAAAGCTTCTCTCTCAGGTAATAAGATGTATTTCTACTTGATTCCCCAGCTCATTCAACCTGAGGTTTCAAGGGCTGCATTACTAATTCACAGGACTGTTGTGAGAATTAATTAATTAGCATTTGCAAGATGTTCATATAAAAGGTGCTAGAGAAGAATCAAATCTGGTATAACAGAGGGGCCTCCAAATTGAGAGCTCCTTCTATTATTATTATTATTTTTTAAAATTCTAACTAAAAGTCGGAATTTGGCCAAAGCCAAGATATTATCTGGAAACACTTGGACAATGGAATTCTGAGGTTTGCAATCCAATTTTTTTTTGTGGCATGCTGTTGGTATTGTATGCCTATTAGGACGTAATTAAGATAGTATCCCAGGATGGCAGCATTTTCTTTATAACTTTTTTCATTTGGGAGAATGTTTTGTTCAAAGGCAAATAATCCAAGTATATCACAGTGTTCTGGTGGGTAAGAACTCTTGGTCAGGACTCCAGCTTATTTTCAATTTTGACCACTCTTCCTATTTTCCAGATCATCAATGTCAGAGATGAGCTTCTTTTGTCCTTCATGTGAAAGATGTCTGCAGCCATAGCCCCTGAAATTATTCTCTGGAGCCTTCAGGTCTGTACAGATTATTTTCTTTGTTGCACAATTTCTAATCATTTTGGCGCTGTTATCCAGCCCAGCATTATTTCTAAGGTCCATCAACTTCTGGTCCCGAGTCATTGAAGCTCCTATTTCCCCTCTTAGGGTTGTAGGAATGTGCATAGCATCCAGAGCAATGCACCCACAAAGGCTGCAGCCATCAGTAATTTTACCTGATTCAATTTCCTAAGAAAATCACCAGATCCTACCATGCAAGAGACTTTGGCCCTGCAGAAGCAGAGGATTTGATGGCAGAAGGGACTTTATCCTACCCACTGCTTACCGTGAGACAGCAGGCAGGAAGCCTTGTGTGCCCAAGAAGGCACTGCCATGTCCAGTGGCATTTTCTCGCTTCTTTTCACTCTGCCTTGTTAGATTGAAATGTTCATCTGGCATTTGTGGTAACAAATCATACAGCCAGCAAGTCTTGTTGAGCTCCTACTAGGTGCCAGGTAACTTTTGCAGAAAGCAGGATACAGCAGTGGAAGGACAGATGTAGCCACTGTCTTCACGGAGTTTATAGTCTTGCATGGAGGAAGGATGAAAAGGTGTTTCCCAGAACTGTATAAGCACAACTAGCCAGTTTTTAAAATCCAAGTCAAATGGACTGCAACCTCTCAATAATAAAAGTTTTGGCCTTTTGGCTCTTCTTCTCCAAGATAATAGCTGTAAATTCTATTTGACCTTAGCTGCGACTTTGCCATTCTCGCAGAAAAGCATCCAAAAGTGCTTTCATTCCATCCCTGTCCATGGTCTCTTTAAAACAGAAACTCTTAGAACATTCTGATTTGAAGTTAGTATAAAGAGTGTCATGGCCCAGCCACTTGAAGGACTGAAAGAACCTAGAACTTTGCTCCCAGGATGGCATGGTCCTTTATTGTCTCCCTGAGGGTCTGTGCTCCTTCAATGTGCCTGCCCTCCTCCAGTCTGAGGCCATGCAGCAAGTGACTGCAGTGGCACAGTGTGACTCAATGATGACTCCAGTAACTGAGCAACACTTTTTCAACCGTTTGGCTAAAGTCACGATTGTGTCACACACACCACCTTTGTCTGCTAATTCGGTTGTTCTATCAGAAAAAGAAAGAAATGATATCTGAGAGGATTTATTTTTTGAGGCTTCAGCAGATGACCTTAAGGCTTCAGCAGATGACCTTAGGGCCCCAGTTGTTGTTGTTGTTGTTGTTTTTCCTATAACTTGCAAGCAAACAACCTTATTAGCAAAGTACCTTGTGTGATGCCTCATCCTAAGTCTCCTAGACATATGTGTAGTTTGAAATCTCTCCAACAGTTCTCTAGCAGGGTAAGATGCTCAGCTCCTCCAGAATATTCCTGAATGTCTGTTGCATTCAGCTTTAAGGGAAAACTTCATCTTTCTACTTCTTCTTTTTTTTTTTTTTTCTTTTTTCATTTCCAGGGGCTGATGTGTTTAGCCGAGGTTGCATTTTTTTTTCCATATAAAATACAGATTCTTAATACTATGGAAAGCCACACTGGCATATTTGAGGATTAATTTCCTAGTAACAATGGATTTAATACAAAACATACTTCTATTGTAGCAAAGAAAAAAGCCAAAGGGAGCAATATGCATTTTGCAGATTCTGCCAAACAAGGCAATGTTTGTTTATTATGCTTTAGAGAAAATAAATTAATGTGTTTTGTTTACATTTGCATGCATCTTTCTAAAACACATGTATACACAAAACACAGTTGCTGTTCTGTTATTATTAATATTTTTATGGGGCCTTTTCCTGTTAGTCCATATGTTTTTCTCTAAATGACTTTACCTTTATACCCAAGACTGAATCTTACAACCCTTTCTCACCTGCTGTGACCTCTGCTACCTAAGGAATAATCCTCCAAAGCATGGACTTCTGCAGGGCACTGACTTTCCACTGAATTTTATGGGGACATGGAGATATCACGAAATATATATATATATATATATATATATATATATATATATATATATATTCATATATTAATTCTTTGTAGAATATCAACATACACATTCCTCCCATAAACTCCCATTTACTCCATTGAATACATACCAATTGTATTCAATGGAGTAAATCAGTGAACTTTTTCTAAAAATGTTAGTCAAACTGAACAAGTAACTACAAGTTTGGAAAATCTAAATTTACAGGCAAAATTCTCATCCCCCTTAAGAAGTATATATTCAAGCCTTAAGTTTTATTCAAAAGAATTTTTTTTTACTCTGCAGTATTACAAAAAGTCCTCTTTGTGAAAGGTCTTTGCCTTAATATAACTTTAACAGTAAGAGATCATATTCTTTCCCCTATTGCTTTTTTATTGTTTTGTTGTTGCTTATCTTTTACAGTTTGAATTCAATCACAAATGCATAAGCCAAATACACAGATTACTTATTACTTATTAAAACCCTATCTAACATTTTTTTCCTCTCCTTACTTTCCTGCTTTCTTCACTCCTTTGCTTCTCTGTTTTAATGTGTGCATATAGAGAAATATTTATGTATTTAAGTGTGTATGTACGTTTATGAAGATGTATGCTTATGTGGATACATCAAAATAAATTTATTTCCAAGATCTATCCAGTGAGAACCATGAAATGATACACCAGCAGCACTGATCACACCAAACACCCAGATCTTGGTCTCTAAATACCTTTCTCCACTAAAAGGAACAAGGGTTCTTTGGAGAAATGACTCATTTTTAGAGCTAGCACTGCTAACGTACAAAACAAACTTGAAAGAGCTTATGGGAAAAAAGTTAACAAATGCTCAAAAAATAATGAACAGATGTAAAAAATACACAGGAAGGAACTGCCTTTGACCATTTGGGGAAGCATTTGGATATCCCCCTAAATAATGATTAAAATGAAATTTGATCATTTAAATTAAGTTAGAATGCATGAGACCATACTGACAATGAACAAAAGCAAAAATTCCTTCTTAAAATAAAACACCATGTAATATATATGGAAGAAATTATTTGAGTAGAAAATTGCCATAATGCAGCTACCAGAGTGGTAACTGGTTCATTTAGGAGTTTGCAATGGAGGACAAGATTTCAAATTCTTGCTCTCAAATGTTTCTAGCTGCTTCTAAGTCATCTGAATTTCTAATCTCTAGTAGGATTATTGAGAGCATTAAATACATTTACTGTGTGATTTTGGCACAGAGCAGTGACTAGACATAATGGACTCCTCAGGGAATAGTAACTGTTACTGCTTTTAACATATTACCTTTGCTAAACAATGGCGGGCACAATGGCCTGATTCAATCATTCCACAGTGTACACATATATAAAAACACCATGTTGCATCCCAGAGATACACATATGATTATTATGGTCAATTAAAAACAAAGTAGAAATTTAAAAAGAGAGGTACAGAATATGGAGGCTCTGACTGTCAACTGATTGGCTTTGGGTAAGGAAGAACATGCATGCCACTCCACTCATGTTCCTTTGTTGTGACATCATCATCGCTGTTGTCCTCCTCCTCCTCAGTATGAGCATTATTGTCATCAATAGGATGCATGTTGCATTTATTTACTCTGTTCCTATGTCACCTCATTTTATTCTTACCACAACTCTCTAGGATGGTGCCTGTTATTTTCTTTTACTAAAAGATTAAGTAACTTGTCCAAAGTAGGACTGGAATTCAAATTTCAGCAATCTGACTCCAAACATACATACACACACTTAAATACATAAATATTTCTTCTAGTATATTATCTCCCTAAAGAACTCCTGATGGTATTGTCTTCCAAGTTTCAAAAAATTTAGATAGTTATATCTGAGTCTTGGCTCTGATGTGAATTTTCTGGCTTTAAAAATTCTTGAGCTACACTAGAATTCTTTTAAATCCTGCAAAGAGCAAGAGCCAGCTATCAGGTGATGAGATTTAATGACATAAACAGAGGCCTTGCTATGCCTAGGGTATGTCAGATATGCGTGCTAAGCAGTGCAGATAACCTTTAGATTAGGCCCTGAAGCCCCAACCCTAATGTTTGGTAGTAGAATCCAGTCTCATGAGAGAAGAATTTATACTCCATTGTCACACCACCATCTCCACAATACTAAGCATGATGCCAAAAAAAAAGCAGGAGTTAAATGATTACTGAGTGAGCAAATAAACTCTTTTGTACTATTTAGTGACAATTAGGAAAGGTTGTGTCTCTGCCATCAACTAATAACTCTGAACAAGTTCCCCTCCCACTTTGCCTCAGTTTCTCTATCTGTATAAATCAGATCATAACAGATGCTTCAGAGGACTTTTTGAGGATTCAATAAATCTATGCAAGAATAGTGCTTAGAATGGACCCTGCTGCAAGAACATAGTCAACAAATGTTGGCTATCACTATTATTTATCATAAGACCCTAAAACCCTGAAGAAGTCAATTCAATCCTCAACACATGTCTCATTTACTTCTAGAGAGTGGCTGGTAACACTGACTCCTAAAGCCCTTGCATGTGTCTGAATGTGTACATCATCATCTTTTAATTTTACCAAGCATCCATGTCATGCCTACCGGGCAAAACCAGGATTCGTAGAGCTATTCTTACATTTCCCATTCATCTTAGAGAGCTTCCAATCTGGCACATTTCACAACTAATTATAAATAGCTTCATAAGTGATAGCCAATTCCCTTTCACCCCTGCTTGCATGTGATTTCTTATTTTTCCATATTTCAAACCTTGGCTGAGAATTTTTTTATCAATCATTTTTTTTTCTTTTCCAATTTTCTTCATTAATTTCTAATGGAAGAATTTCTTACTTGCAATCTTGGGATTTAAATAAAATTTAAATTACAAATGTTCAGGGTTTTTGCCATTTTTATATTCATCACATTTCCTTGCCTTTTTTATTTAACTTTATAAATATATTTTCTTAAGAAAACTTTTTCATCTTAATAACACTTAATCTCATTTCATTAAAATTCATATATACAACACAGTGAATCTCACCATTGTGTACATCTACAAGACTGGGGTCCTAATTAAAATAAGACATATTCCATACTTGTAGAATTATGTCAAAATGGACTCTACCATCATGTATAACTGAGTAGAACCAATAAAAAATTAAAAAAAAAATAGGGGCTGGGGTTGTGGCTCAGTAGTGCAGCACTTGCCTGGCACCTGTGGGGCACTGGGTTTGATCCTCAGCACCATATAAAAATAAATAAATAAAATGAAAGTATTGTGTCCACCTACAACCCCCTCAAATTTTTTTAAAAAATAATAACATACAAATAAAAGTAAAAATTGATTCATTCAATCCTTGCATCTTTTTTCCCATTTATTATATATCTTACTTTTAATCTCTTCTTTTTTTAAATCTAATTCATCATTTCTCTGGCTATGGAGAATTTGAAACATTTCTTCATCTAAGACTCATTATGTTTTACTTTATTAATTTCAAGAGAAACTACAACTTTTATCTAATGACGTTCCCATCTTCTTTGATACTTACCAGTTTATGTTTTTCCTCTTGTTCTGCAATTCATTATATTTCTTAAACTTCACAATTTAAAATGTAAACACTAGCATGAATCAGACATTACTTTCCTATGTTCTTATATGAATATGCAACCAGTGTAAGTTCACATCATGTACAACAACTAAAATGGGAAGTTATACTCTCCATGTATGTATTATATGTCAAAATACATACTACTATCATGTGTAACTGAAATAAAAATTAAAAAAAAATAAAACTTAAACACTAAAGCAAACTTGTTGGGGGAGGGCAAGGAGGGAAAAAATAAACTACCTTTTATTGAGTATGTACAGGTGCACAATGTTCCAACAGATTTGCTGAGCACTTTGCCTGCGTTATTGAGTTGAATATTCACTGGGAACTTGTGAAGCTTATGGCCGTTATGTAAATTGCCCAATGTCATATAGTCATTTGGTTGCAAATCCGTGTCTGTTAACTTTAGAGCAAGGATGTAATCATTTTCCCCTCCAGTCTTCCCTAAAGAGATACTAGTTTAATTCTCCTTTTTTTTATCATTCATTTTTTACATCAAAATAATGGTGAAATTCTTCCATTACCTATTAAGAAAAGAGCATTATGAAGGGGGAGGTAGCAAATGGAAGACCAGAACCAGCCAAGGACGCACAAGCCACACAGGGTGTGGGTTCATCCTGCAGGCAATGGAGTCTCCAGAACCATCTCTCTGTTATGCCAGTGCCAACAAAGAGGGTAGAGAAAGAGATCAGCCATAGTCCAAGCAATAGTGATGTCATTCTAAGACAGACTCAGTGACAATAAAAGAAGAGGATCAGCTTGTTGGCTGTTAAAGAGTAGAATCATCACAATTTAGTGACTCAGTAGATTTGGAGAGGGAAAATTAGGTGTCGGAAGTGACTCACAGATCCTCAGCTTGCATGTGCAGGTAGAGAGGATAGTGTCAGCAGCAGATGTAGGAAAAAAGCTAAGAAGACAGCCTTTTCCATCTTCGCCTTGGTTCACTCACCATCTTTACCATTAATTCTACTTTTCCTGGAAATTCTACTAAATGTCCAAAGCCTTGTTCAAATGCCTCCTTCCACAAAAGCATGAGTCTTGACTAGGTGGGGAAGGAGTGATGCTTCCCTCCTCTGAATCCCTACTGAATTTGATGGTGTTGCTTGTTTGGTACCTCCCCCATTCTGCTTTGTATGAGAATTGTCTGTGAATCCTCTGATGGTTCATAAAATCCCTTAGGACTGAAACCACATCTATTCTTTTTAACTTCCTATTTCAAAAGAGCTCAACACTGATATATATGATAAATAAATAAATCCAACTAATTTTAAATAGGTGAAATGAAGTCTAATATTAGCTTTCATTTGTGTGTGTGTGTGTGTGTGTGTGTGTGTGTGTGTGTTTTAGAGAACAGAGCATCTGTCACAAAACTGGAAGCACCTTGAAAACAGGCAATGTATTGTACAACTCTTGTATGCTACTGTCTCATAAGGCTCAATTCAATTTCATGGTTCTCTCAATGCTAATTAATGACATTTATTTAAAAAAAAAGACTTTTGATATAGATGCTCCCTCTTCATCTTTTTTCCCCTTAATCCAATTCTTCTATGGTAATTATCTTTTAAGGATGGAATCTTAGCAATGAACATGATCTTAGCAGATTTTGTTTATCTAAATGTAGTCATAACCTCCTTCACTCAGATACACAGTTATCTTCTTGCCAACCTCCTATAGCCCTCGAATTTGTAGAAAGACATTTTAGTACTTTTGTGGCTTTTTTTCCATCTTTCATCATATGCTACAGGAAATTATATCCTCTGCCTATTTTTTTTAAAGCTGCTAGCCTGCCAGTTTTGGCAGAGCAAACTAGGAAATAGAGTCTGGCACCAAAAAGGCACCAAGCAACAGACAAAACTCTAGGTTTGAAAAGTAGTGATGTTCCTCAACCTGCTGTATTGGGTGTGAAATTAGATCCTATCAATGTCACGCTCACCCCCGGAGCAAATGTCCCCTTGTGACAACTACATGCTGTGCTTCAAGCCAAATGATAGAATACAATTCCCAACAATTATGTTTCTGGAGCAGAATCTCTCCAAAAGTATTAGCATGTTATTGATTGGCCTGTAGCTAATCCCAAAGCATCTCTGGGAACAAGTGGCCACCACCAGCTTAAAAAGCAGATGTTGTGGGATAATTGGAAGTAAAACAAACATTCACTAAGGGGATGACAGCAACCTTCCAGGGTATGGCATGGTACAATGTCAAATGGAGATGCTACTTCCAAAAACTGGAAGAAACCACTCATATTATAATAGCAGGGAATATAAGAGTCCCTGGTCTTTCTTCTTTCTTTCCTCCTTTCCTTATGTCTTCCCTCCCTCCACAACCTCTTTTGTTTATTTCCATAATCTTTTAATGAACATCTATCAATTCTAGACCAGAAGCTGTTTAATACTGAAAAATAAAGTGATGACCTCATCAGAAAAGGGTGAGGATGAAGAGAAAGGAATTCTTGCACAGAGCACAAAGACCATAGATCCCAGCGTGGTATGGGCTGCAGGTTTATGTCCTCTTAAAATTCATGTCTGGAAGCCCACTCACCAATGTGATGGTGTAAGGTGGTTGGGCCCTGAGGATTGGTCAGGTGAGAGGGCACTGTTCTAATGGAAGGCCTAGACAGCACCACAGGAAGACTCAGTAAGAAGACCAGAAAGCCAGCCCTCGCAGGCACTTGTTCCTGGATGCTCCAGTCTTAAGAATCGTGAGACATAAATTTCTGCTGTTTATAAGCTACCCAGCTCATGGCATTTTGTCTTAGTGGCCCCAGTGGCCTAAAACACCAGGAAAGCCCCGAAAAGCTGCACCATTCTCAGCTGGTTTCCAAGAATGAGCAGGTGAACCTAATTTACACAATCTTGAAGCCAACATCTCTCTCTATACATATATGTGGAAGAATGATCGGAGATAGGATACCTCCATTTCAGGAAAATTAGCAAAACATCCTACAAACAAGGAGTCCTACTTCTATGACTTTCATCTTAAAAAGTAACTTTGTGTTGAAGAGGATTAGGATTTGGAATATTTAGGAAGCTGTGACTCCTGGTGAGAGTTGTAATTCGGGTAGACGTCATTTACAACAAACACTTCAAAAAAGAGGTGAATTGAACTTAGAATGAGCTACAAATATGGTGGTTCATAAAGTAGGGGAATGGGGGAGAAATGCTTAGAACAAAGATGTAAGTATATAGTGTGTATGTATCTGTGTGCATGTGTGCACAGACATCAATTATAGAGTCTTGATCAGCACCTTAAGATCATGATTCTCAGAAAAATAGTTCCAAAGTGTGTCAACAGTTAACAGGAAAAAAAAATGTTTGGAAATATTTTTTTAAACCAAGCAAAGCATGTGTCTTCATTACAAGCTTTCAGAATCTGTAAGTGCCTTTGTGCATTATGAACCTCAGAGAGAAAGTATAAGATGTGGTATGTTCCATCATAGAATGAGACTATATTTCGAAAAATTGTTAAAAAGCAACCTCTTTTTTTAAAAGCTGCACTTCAGGGACGTTAATGAAATCCTCCAAAGCCACCAGCCAGCACTTTCAATTTGGGTCTATTGCTCTTTCTGCTACCTCACAATAGACACCCATTTCCTAAATGTTTCCCTAATTTTAATGGTACAGCTTTCTTCTCTTTAAATCTTTTTGCTTTACTATAAAGGAAATCCAATGTTACTGCATCTGCCTGACTTTTAGATGGCACCAGATATCAAAGAAAAAAGACCTCTTATCCATTCTTAGAAGTAGGATAGAAAGCTCTTGGACTTACATCTCAAAGACAACATCCCCCAGAACAAAAATGTTTACACTAAACTTTCATATCAGACCAACGTAACAAATGTTCTTGGTGTCCTTTGGCAGCATGGCTTTGGGTTTACTCTTAGGATAAGCTCTCTCTCTCTCTCTCTCTCTCTCTCTGTGTGTGTGTGTGTGTGTGTGTGTGTGTGAGATCACTGTTGACTTTTCTGCTGGCACATCTTGACCATTCCCTAATATCTGAGATAATTTCCAAGAGTATAGATTTATTGAATTTATTCATTGACTAATTCATTCATTTACCAATACATTCAACAAATATTAATTGAGCCTGACAACTCTCAACTCACAGGACTTGATGCCAGTCTTCATTCCTACAACTTCCCTACTCTGAGTGGGTGCATTTAAATAGTGGAAACATCTACGGAGAGACATTTCCACCTGAACCCACGTTGCGCTAACCATGCAGGTCACTTTGCCCTAATGCTGAGATCAACTCAAAATGTTCCACTTAGAGAAAGAAGATTCCCTCTGTATAGAGCCCTCAGTGGTGTCCTGGGGGCAAAGGCAGAGCTCCCTCCCCTTACACTGGTGCAGGGAAGTTTGCTTCTCAGTACAGAAGTGAGGGGAACAGTCAATACCTGGCCACGTATACCTGAGCAACAACCAAGGATGAAAAATCTTCCCAAAGAATCTATGGTTAATACTATGTATAACTATAAGCTCTAAGAAAGAGAGCAGGGTGGGGAGGGAGAGAGAGAGAAAAGTATTAAGTACATTTCTTTTGGAATTGACCAAATATATGTATATATAGCAATACGTCAAGAAATATATGTATGGAAAACTCAAAGTCTTCCTTTATCAAATATATCTTTTAATTTTTTAAAAAAAGAATCTATGGTTCATATTTTGGAAATTGGTGCTTTGAACTGCTTCCCATATAAATCTAAACCTGGATGAACTGCAAGAGCACAGCGAGGACCCTTCCCTTCCCTCACCTCATGTCATTGTCCCCACCGTACAGCATTGTCACGTCTCATTTCCTTTATTTCAGTCTATTTATCCTTCCATGAAATCATCTTTTTAATTCTTTTTCTTTTTTATTTTGTCTGTGTGGACCCTAGAACTTATGTTGCTTGAGGGTAGAGTTTACTTGTTTTGTTCCGTCCCCAGCATTTAGAATCCTATTGACACACGGTAGCCAACCAGCAATACTTGTTGAATGAATGAACTGTTGGATGAATTAATGTATGAAGTAACTAAAAGCCTCTTTTATTTTCCTACCTTATCTTATGTCTATAATAACCTATTTTTTCCCTTTGAATTCCCACTAGAGTTTCTGAAATATTTAAACTAATTAGTACAAAAAATACATCAAATTTCTCTGGAGGTCTATTATAAATTCAAAGGAAAATAATCACATGCAACTAGATTTAATTTGTGAAGGTGAGGCCATGCAATAGTATGAAAAACTATTTTCAGGCTGTTTCAAGCATCATTTTTTAAAAAAAGTGTTCAATGTGAGTAAACACCAAAATGCAGTATTTATATGAGAATCCTCTATCAGAAATCTTCCCCGAGGCTGAATCCTTTCAGGTACTAGGCCCAGGCCCCTTGCGAATTTGCCTAGCTGACCCCATAATCACAGAAGCAGTTTGCAGCCTAAATCTTTTCACAAAAGATTACTATTTGTAAAATTCATTTCCATATGCTTTGATTGGTATTTTATGAATAACAATCAGTTATCTAGAAAAAAAAAAAAGCATGAATGTTGCAGACATCTTCCTCAGCAAGGAAGAAAGGCTTCTAGAAGCATTTCTCTGGTCTTGAGAAGCAGGCACCTCTTCCGAAACAATCGCCAAGCACAGCATCTTTGATCACCAGGCACCTGTTCATTTCCTTTCTCCACAGTCTACATCAAGTCAGCCACAAAGCCCATTATGAATGCAGTTTTGAGTTTGCCTGGATGAAGTGGTTAGTAATTAGTTCCTTTTACATTTGGTAATTTTGTTAACACAACTCAGTAGGTGTCTTGTTAATTTGTTCATTACTAGGTGGATGAAAATGTGCATCTCTTCTGTGAATACCAATTATTCCTAGATGAGGCAATTTCACCCAGACACTGAAATTTCCTCATTCTTCCCTGGTTTAAGAATATCATTGCCAGGAAAGAACAGTCCCAAACAAAGAAAGCTGTGGGAGGTGGCAAATGCTGCTCTTCCTTGAAAAAGCTGGGGCATGCTTGACTTTTGCCATCTTAAAAGTAAATCCACTTTCGGGGTGAAAAGGAATTTAGAGGGAAGCGGCAGGGCATGGTGGTGGTGGTATTGCTGTTTCATACTTAGGTGGCTCTGGGTCCTTGGCTTCTTTTTGGCAGCCATTAAAGGGAAAGGTCACTGAAGGGAGGTAGGAAGGAGGAGAAGGAGGAGTCATCTCAACACCATCAGAGCGACTTTTGTCATGCCCCAGGACTTTTGCCACCAGCGAAACAAAATAAATAAATAAAATTTGAGATTTTCGATGAAGAATTTCTGATCCCCTGCTTATCTCCTGCTCTCTAACATTTCTTCTTTCAGTAAGTCTCAGCCTTCAGATATTTGAGTTTGGGAGGGTAAAACAAGACAAAACACTAAGTAAGATCTTTGGCAGTATGACCTTTGGTATTATTTACCTCTGAGAAGAAATAAAGGAAGGGAAGCATTTGCATTCCATGGTCATGGACAGGATTCCTTCTTGCATTTGTATCCTTGAGCGCTGCATTTTCCTGGAACACAGCTAACACATTTGCAGACCCCTATTGCCCTCTGCATGGCTCCTGTTGTATCCTCCTTGTTCATACACATACTCCCTACTATGGTTTGGATCTGAAATGTTTCCCAAAGCCTATGTATTGAAGGCATTGTCCCCAAGGCAACGGTGCTCAAGGTGGAGCTTTTGGAAGGTATTTGATCATGTGGGCTCTAGCCTTAATGGATCAAGCCAGTGATGGAGTCATAATTTAATGGGTTATTGGGAGATGGTTGGAGGAAGAAGGTCACTGGTGGTGTGCCTTTGAAGGGTACATCTCAACTTCTCTCTCTTCCTGCTTCCTGGCTGCCATGAGGTGAGCTGCTGTCTTTCACCCTGCCCTCTGCTGCTTACTGCCTCACACAGGCCCAGAAAAAAAACGGAGCCTTGTGACCATGGACTAAAACCTCTGAAACTGTTAGCCAAAATAAATCTTTCCTTCTTTAAGTTGGTTTTCTCAGGTATTTTTTCCTAGTGACAGAAGGCTAACTAACACAGTCGCAGAAAGTCCTGAGAAAACTGATTTCTGCCCTTTGGTAAAAAAGAGTTTATTTAAATGAAAAATGGCAGGATTTAGGCTCTTCTCCTCCCTGCTTTTTCCACATTCTGGACCACAGAGGACAGGTAACACTATTGATAAACTTTCAGAACTCCTTTGGGGGGTTTTAATAGGGAAGATTCAATGACCTGAGATCCCAGGAGAAGACCATGACATCGTCAAGGGTCCCTGTTTCCATTCCCCTTAGCTGTGCCCATAGGAGCTTCTCAGCTTCCTGTTCTTTTGGCTGTCTCCAACATAATTTTGTTTGTTTGTTTGTTTGTTTGTTTGTAGAGTTAGGTAAGAGCTATTGGTTATCTCAATATTTTGTTCTCTCTCTCTCAAGTAAAAGAAAGTATTGCCTAAAGGAGATTGCATCTCCTTACCACTGGAATTACTATTGGGGCTACTTTCATTCAATACATCACTATCAGTCCCAGAGTGATGAGCATAGTGTCTACCACGTAGGAGTTGCACAATGAATAATAATAAAAAATAATAAACAGATAACAATTCTCAGATCCTCAAAGCACTGTCCCAGAGATTTTACAAAGTTTAGCAATTTTAATCCTCAAAATAATCATAAGAAATAGGAAGTATTGCCAAGCCTATTCTAATGATGAAGAAATGGAGACAGAAGTTAAAGGAAGGATCCAAGATGATACTGCTGTTAAGTGGCAGTGCAGGGAGTGAGTGGTTGCTTTCTCGATTTTCGTTAAGTTTCAGAGAACAGGAATCATGTCAGGTTTTTCCTGGTATCTCTCGTGATGTTTAGCAGATAGTCTTTCCTTGAAGCACCACAGTGGAGCTGTTAAGAACTCAGGACTTTGGGATTGTCTGCATGCAAGTCTTTGCTCCATGACTTGCTAGGTCTGTGACATTATGCAACATCTTTAAGGGGCCATTTCCTCCTCTTACCATGGAGATACCACAGGACTACCTCCAGGGCTGCGAGGCTTAAACATATCACAGGGCCTGCTCTGAAGAAAATTTTAGCCATGGTGTCTCAGTGACCAACCTGGTGCCCAACCCAACAGGAGCTCAGTAACTACTTGCCACGTAAGTAAAAGCCTGATGATATGAGTAAAAGAGAATAAAAATGCCTATATGCCACTATTTTCTTCCAAACCAGGAACAAAACTCCACTCACCAATTCTAGTGCTCTCACAGCATGGTTGTCAGCTCAAGGATCCTGGTCATCTGTTCACACCTCAAAAGCAGTAGAGGGAACATTGAGCAGGAGGTGTCTGATTCCACAGGGCACTGCTAAAAGCAGAACTGATACAATCTGCACTTTTTCAGCTGAGACCCTATGGAGAGGCTTCTTGGCTTAAACGGGGGGATGGGGACACATAAGGGGAAAATGAGTCTCCAGGTTGAAGTCTTTACAATGTCCTATGCCACAGATGTAGGAAATCTGCTGAGCCCAATGAAATGGGGACACCTGAGTTAAAGACAGGCTCTGGGACACATCAACTCAATATGTTTCCCATGCTGGATGGGAGCCAAGTCCATGAGAAATTCTGCTGTCATTTCCTTTCACAGCCACTGGCAAAATGAGTGTAAGATCTAGTGAGCTGAAGAGACAGGCATGGTGGCAGGGATTTAACAGCAGAGTTAAAGAGATGAGACAGAAATATGCTTTAGGACTCGGGAGAGCTGAGAGCAGAGACAGAGAGCAGAGGCCGGTCTACCCAGAGACCAGAGCACTGAGGAATGGCCCTGCTTTCAAGGAGAGAAGTCAGCAAAGCAAGAGGATCTGACTGGGCTGGAAGCCATGTGGGGGCTGCTGGATCCATTTCTCCTGGGTCCCTTCTTTACCATACCAGAAGCCTGCAGCTGGGTCTGAATATTAACACTACTTCTTCGGAGGAGCATATGTAGAATGTAACAAATTAATGCTAACACATTCATTCAATTTCCATTTATTGACACATCATTTTTCATTTTGACGTTTTATCCCCCAAAGGGCTGTTTCAGCAGGCATGGAAAAAGAGCATCAACAAAGGAGGATGACTTTATGATGGCTTTGGGTTGACTCAATAGCTCTGCCAACACCAAAGACCACAAGGAGGCTTTTACACAGATGGGTTCAGAGAGAACATGGCCCTGCCACAGAAGCTGGTTCCTAATGGCATCTGGTCCTAAAGGGTGGCGGGTGGTGGTGGGGGACTGGGGGTCTTTGCGGTAGGTGAGAAGACCTCGTGTGCAAAACCACCATGTGACATAGTCCTAAAGGAAATCATCTGTGCTTACCAAGATTAGAACAAAAAACTTCAAGGAAATTTTAATTTCCTCACTATGGATTTCAAGACCTCCAAAGAGGGATGCTCAGACTTGGAAACATGAACAATGGAGCTTCCTAAAAAAATACATAGAGACTTCAAGCAGATAAAAAGCTCTGGAGGTTTCCATCACCTTACCAGCCATGACTGGTAATGCCTAAACCATAAAACTTCCTCATCAGGAAATGGTGTGTTAATTTCTCTAGGTTTTGCAGATGAATAAATTGGTGCAAAGAGAAGAGAAGATGAGTGGGTTTGCCTCCGGCCTTTCAATGAATCACTGCCAATCCAAGAATTACAACTCTGAACTCCCAACTTGGAGCTCTGAGCTCACACCTTCGGGATCAATCTTTTAGATCCACCAGACAATGGCTTCAAACGCTTTTTATGGCAATTAGACTAGGAACACTGTCTCCTATTAGGACACACCTACCCAATTCTCCTTTTGGACCTTGGCACAGTTGCTGCCAGTGAGCAGGGAGCAAGAGATATAATTTAGTGCTTGGAGTCTTCCATCTCCAGACAGACTTTTTAATGGCAGAAGCCACACCTTATAAGGAGAAAAGTCTAGAGATGGGAGTTCTCTCCCTGGCATAGCTTGGGAGGAGGAAAGCTTGGATGTGGGGGAGCAGAGAACCAGGGATCTCATCTGTTTGTTCTTGAACTTGAAGCTGACATTAACTATCTTTAACTAATATGATGCCATAGCATTGTTCCTAACAAGATAACCCACAGCTCTTGAGTAAATGTCTTTCTTCGCTGAAAATGTGTACCATATATTAAGAAGCGCTTACAGAGACTTTAAAAAAAAAAAAATGAGCTCTGAGTTTCCTGCTCTAGCTGCTGCCCTCTGCCAGGTAGGTAGTGGCAATGACATTTAGAGATTTCACTGTGGTCTAGACCATTTAGGTCCTATGGGGTGAGGTGGGGAAGAAATGATCCCAAGGAATATTTCGAGTCTAACACCTATCTTCACATATGTTAGAACAAGGGGCTATGGAAAATTCAATTAAAAAGAAAAGGGAGGGGACGATGCTAATGATGAGTCTGTGAACACCACCATTTCATCTTTTCTTGGCCAGCGTGGGGATGGGGAGTGGGAGGGCAGCTGCTCCAGAAGTTCACAGACTAAATGTGGCAAACTAAATTAATTATTGATGCTCTTCTCCAGGAAAAACACTTGTGATTTAACACCCCCTCTACTTTAGCTTGTCAACTGTACTTTTAAATCAAATGGCATTTGTTGTGCACTTACTTTTCTGGCAAGGGCGATGCTGCCTAAGTTTTAGAGAGCAGTTTTTCTGGCTCTTGTGGAATCTTCTCCAGGTCTGTATGAAGACCACAGGTGGTCTGTCTGAAATCCACTTTCCATTCCTGAAGGGAAAGCCTGGGAGCTGCAGTTAGACTCCGTGGCCATGCCCTGATCTTACAGAGGTTTCTTAACCTGTCTGAACACTGAGTGGGCTCTTCATGTATTAAGAATTGGCAAGCTTGCTACCCCCAATCTACCAGCAGCACTCTGATCTCTGATCATGGCAATTCACACACCAGCTGGGTTCCAGTCAGGGGACCTAGACATCATGTTATGCCAGAGAGAAAGTTATTTTGTTCTTTATACAAAGATTTAACTTCTCGTCTTTAATGCTCATTTTCTCTGGGGTCCCTAAAAGGCAATTCATCCTGGTGCCCATGCACTATAACTGCCTACAATCTTACTTCTGAAATTTTAAAGTAGAGTAGCCAAATTTAAAAGTTGGATTTCAAAAGGTTTTGAAAGTACTTACATAAGCTGAGATGGGGAGGCTTGATTGATATTCACTGGGAATTATTTGGGGGAAGAAATGCATGACTCAACTCAGGATACGCCCCAGGACCATATCACCCTTTGAGCTTTCTGCAACCCAGGGATGCCTTTCTGCTCCGAGGCCTCAGAACCATCCAGCCAGGCCTTCACAATAATAGCCAGGCAAAACTTTATCAAAGGGAGAAACAAAAAGCCTGACAGATGATGCTGCCAGCATTTCAGCAGCCAGGTTAGCTTTGTTCTAATGCCATTCTGTCAGGTTTAACAAGCAGATATTAAGAAAACTTTATAGAGAATCCAGATGAAAGGTTGTCGGTAGAGATGAGAGCTGCCAGTGGGCACCGCAAATCACAGCTGGGTGTAGACTCTGCTGCAACTGGCTGAGAGAAAAAGAGGTTTGATATGGGAGCAGCTGCTTCCAACCCCTGCTAGAAGCAAGGCTTAATCATCTGGCACCCGAGAGTCTGGAGCTCCACCTGGAGAGAGACACAGCAAATGGGAGGATTCTGGGTGTGAGCCTCATCATTAGATTAGAAACAAATGATGTATTTGCAGAAATCGGTTCTTGACTGGTCCTGACCTCGTATGACATTTTATATCCGGAATGTGTTCACCTAAGCACACCAGGACAATGAAAGCAAGAAATAAGGAGGAAGCTCAAGGAGGAGATTAGTAATTTGACTTAAGGGCTTGGGGTAGGCTTGAGAAAGGAGGGGAACTGGAGAATCAAAAAGGCTGGTAGCACCCTAGGAAAGAAAAATAGAAGACAGAGTGATTATGTTGTGGCACGTAGGGCAAGCTAATGGAGCTCTTTTATCAATTTGCAGTCACACTAAATTCTTCCTGTCCACATTCCTTTCAACTGAGTGTTTTTTGAAATTTGGATGAGTCAAGATGCTGTAGAAGGGCTGTGTATCAACAATGCACCAAAGGTTAAGTTTCAAGCCCCTGCAACGATGCTGTAACTCACTCTACCACTCATTTGTTCCGTCTCTCTCTCGGCTAAGCCCTATTTCTACAAATTAAAATCAATCAGAAAAATTATGTTGGTTTGCAAAAACAAAAACAAAACTCAGCTTTTAAGAAAAACAACTCATCCTCTAAATGCATATCTAAATGAATATCTGTCTCTTCTACTTCTGCCATGCATCTTTTCCAATGAAGCCTGTTCGTGCCTAAAAAAAGAAAAAAAAAACAGAATTATAAATTGCCACCATCCTATTTCAAACCACTAAAAATCCCTTATGCATATCTGCTGAAATGATGCGATAATGCCTGCATTGAGTGAACTCCTTTTCACCCAAATCACATATTTATAGATAGAGATAGAGATAGAGATAGAGATAGAACAGAGGTGAAATGCAAATAATATAGAGTAACCAGTTAAAAGTAAATCAGTGATTAGTTCATTCAAATGTTGTGCAACCTCTGCCTCCATCTAGTTCCAAAAGATACTTAATCATCCCAAAGGGGAGCTCCAGACCCATTAAGCAGTTCCTTCCAGACCCCTCTTGGTCTCTGCCACCAGCCCCTGGCACCATCATGGTTTAGAAAAGTGTTCCCACAGGCTTTGTTGTGGTGGAGTAAGCACCACTATTCCCATTAGAAGACCCCCCAGTCATATTGGTTTAGAAGTTTTCTCAAGGTCTGACCACAGTTAAGATCTTGAGTCTAGACACAAATGCTCCCAAAGACGAGGTCGCCCCCACTTTCGGATTGCATTACATTGATCAAAGCCACCACAGCCATGAGCCAAGCTTTCTACAGTCTTTTCAAGATGATTGTCTTTATTCTTTTGTGTAGCTGGTGGGTTTTTCTTTGAGCCAAATGATATACCTAAAGTTCATGTCATTGAGAATTCTCTGAGTTCTCCATTTTACAGGGAAGGAGCACAGGTGACTACTCAGGGTTAAATGACCAGCCAACAGATTTATATCTGCCAACAGATTTAAAATCACAATCCCTGACTCTCCTTCCCATACCTCCTCAGCTGTTCCAAGGCTTTACATACATGCACACCGACTTCCATTATAATCCCTATTTTTAGTTACACATAACTTTTAAAGAAGTTCCTCTTGGAAAGTTTGAGGATTTTCAGCAGTTATTTTTGTGATTCCTGAGGAGGAAGACCTAGCATTTTCCACCTCAGAAATGCCAATTTTTTTTTTCTTTTTACATCTGACTCAAACGGCCAGATTGTCATGCCCTAATTCTTTCTCTTATGGCTCTTCTTCATTCAAGGAGAGCAGTTTTACTGAATTCAGAAGGAAAAAAAAAAAAAAGCTCATTTAAAAATAATTTTCTCCCATGTACAGTAAAAAAAAAAATTGTCTAATAAGGTTCATTTACATTGTTACCTGAGGCCATTGGGAGTTGTGCAAAGCGCATTGCATAATCCTCTAGGCTGCTAGTAGGTGTGCTTTACCCCAAAAAGTAAAGAGGAGAGAATTTTCAAAAGGAAATATATATATATATATATATATATATATATATATATATATATATAAAATGTTCATACTGGTGCAATGAAGAGAGGTTTTTTTTCCTGCTCTGGATATTTAGATTTCTATTTTTAAAAACTAGATTTTTGTTTTTAAGAATCTATTCTGCAAACATCATAAATAAATGGCACTGATAAGACCAAATGTACACTGAAATATTCTAGGTATGTGGCCTCCCTGAAAATGGTGAGTTCTGAATTTTCTCCCTTTCCATTTCAACTAAGAGGTCACCCGTGTCATTCTTGAAAACAGATGTCAAGGAATGGATGCTCTGGTCATAAAGAGGATCCCTGAGGCTGTGGATAATGGGCAGGTTCAATCATGCAACAATTATTTTTAGCTTTTACTCTATTCTTTCTTTTTATTCTCAAAAACATGTTTGATGTTGAAGAAATTGTACAAGGTTTACTCCACACCAGAAAATACCACCAACACTTCGGCAGTCACAAAAAGGAATTATTCTTTCAGGTTGGTGATGGTTAACTCAAGACCATATTAGAACCCAGCAGAATGATAGGACTGTAAGTCTAGGTACTTGACCTGTGAAGGGTGGTAAATCTGAAGCCCAATATTGAAGTTCTGTACTTATATGTCCACACATTTGGACATAAGTCTCTGTAACATAGTCATCATGAGAACCCAAGAGTCCTAACCAACAACCCTTATGTGTTTCAGTGACCACCATGGAATTGTGAGACAAAGAAGGAAAACAGGCCCTAACTCATCAATTCAGTCATCCATCACTTGCTTCTTGGTAAACTTGTAGTCATTGATTATACCAAAAATAGTACTGTTAGCATTAGAATAATGAGAAAGAAGAGAATAACGGAATGCAGGGCACCCCCTCGAGTCTTAAGTATTAATTCGAGTATTAACTAAAATACCCTCATAAGATAGAGTTCAAACACGGCCATGCTTACATCCACTCATGGATTCACATGACAGCTGTAGAACATTCCATCCTCAGTCTAATGGGGAAAGACTTAAATGAACCCCTCACCATAATTCACAGAGCTGATACTGACGCCAAGTCCTCTGCCTGTCAGTATGTGTGTTCAACATGGGTGTAGACCCTGGCATCTCACATTTAAAATACATGATCAAGTGACAGTTTCTACTCACTCCACAGAAGTTTAGTGAGCAGCCGGAATTCTTCCTATCATCATGCTAGGAAATGTGACTCTGTGAAAGGTAGATAAAGCACACTCCCTCAGGTCAAGGATGTGAGGTCAAGGGTGCAAAAACCCAGAGAAAAATATCCTTGTCACCACAGAAGAAGGCCAGAATGCAGTCATGGTTCAGATAAGGGACAGAAGGAAAGTCCTAGGAGAACATGATGGAGAAACTAAATTCCAGTTGGATCCCAAGGCAGGGGGTGATCGCAGGAGACTCACTGAAGCACAGAACTGAGTCAGGTGATCACAGGGAGCATCTCAGCCTGGGGAGCACCCCCGTCATGAGTGCCTGGCTCACAGCCAGTCCCTGGCTCTTCTTCTTTCTCATCTTATTTCTCCGAGAGCAGAGTAGAGTTATAAGTCAAGCTTCTGATAGCCTACATCCTTAAAAATGACTGTATCCCAAATGGAACGTTGGGATTTCCCTGGTCCTTTTCCTCGTGTGTGTGTGTGTGTGTGTGTGTGTGTGTGTGTGAGAGAGAGAGAGAGAGAGAGAGAGAGAGAGAGAGAGAGAGAGAGAGAGAGAATAATGAATCCAGGATCATTTGTGTTGTTAACTGATAGTAAACATATTAAATGTGCCAAATACACACAGAGACTTGGCAGGGTAAAGACAGAGACAAAATTATGTTTTCTCCATGTGAGGTGGAATAGAGGCAATATCGTGTGTCTGTTCTCCAGAGTTCTGGCAGCTGAAGGCCACCCTCAAGGACTTGTGCCACAGGATGGTAGTGAATGCCTAACCACTGAACTGCAGAGCTGCTGGGCCATGTACCTGCCTTAAGAGACCAGCTGTTGATCTGGGATGGAAGGGGGGGCTCAGACCAGAGATTTCATCTGGAATATTTTGGATCTTTGACTCGGAAATATGACTAGAAAGTAAGGCAGACTTTCAAAACTTAGTAATCAGCCTGAGAAGAGAAGCAGACAGGCCTGCAAAGAGATGCAGGAGAACATTTCAAGGTCACCCACATGAGTGAAGACCAGTCCCAAGAGAAGGAGATAGAAGGCTGCAGAAACGCAACTTACAGTTAGTATTTTTTTCTCTGTCACCCATTCTGTCATCTTTATGCCCTCCAATCTTTCTTTAATTCCCTCCTTTTTTTTCTGCTTTAGGTATGGCTTTTATTTACAAAGGTAGAAATAGTCTTTTTTCAAAAACAATTTTGGCTGTATATCAGACACAGAGGAATTTTCTGGAAACTGCATCTCTTCCGTCTTCAACCTAAAAAGGGTAATTCTTTTTGCACTGCCTTTTCTTTCAAGATACAGTTTGATAAGACTTCATGAAAATAAACCATCTCCAATTAATCTCCATATCAACATCTCATTAGCACAGAGGTGAGCCAAGGACACAGAGGGTGGCAGCCACTGGGCTGGTCTTGCCACTGAGGTGGAAGCTGACTTGAAAGGTAAAAAAACACAGATTTCAGCCTTAGCCAGCCTGGCTGCTGCTCTTCATCCACACCCACTATGCAGTAGCACATGTAAACCCACACGGGTGGAGTCCTGGAAGGAGAATAACAGAAGAATCATTCAGCAAGAAGGCAGTCCATGTCTGTGACCCCAACGCCTCACTACCCACGTCGAGAGAGAGAGAGAGAGAGAGAGAGAGAGAGAGAGAGAGAGGGAGGGTGGGGAGGAGTATTACAGTGTTATCCAATCATTGACCACATTCCAGGTGGTGATAGGTCCAGGATGATGATTATTGACACTCTGAAGAGTCCCCAAGCCAACATGACATTTGGATAGAAATAGCAAAATTATTATTTTGATAAATAGTATTTCCAAATGTTATAATTGGAAAGGAATGAGCTATTTTAGGTTTTACTTGGATGTGTACCCCAATTATGGTCATCCTGTGTAAGATGATGGTCAAGGGTGGAGGGGCACCTAAATCTTTGAGGAGTTTTGTGTTTTTTTTTAAATAGGAAACATATGATTTTCTTGACTCATTTCTATTTTTAAGTCCAAAGTACACATTACCCTTTTTTTTTTGCAAAGATGAATCACTGCAGACATTTCATTTTCAATGAAGTTTCATGTCTAAAGGACAGAATTGGCCCATCAGCAGAGATATCAGTGTGGCCACAAGTGAAATAAATGTCCCCAAGTATTTATTATGATATAAATTGGGAATCTAAAACTACTCAAAAACTTAAAAGATGATACCAAGGGTCTTTAGAAAAAAATGGGGAACAAAACAAAACAAAAAAACCACAGAGGAGTAGAAAATGAAAGAAAAGGGATGCTAATTTTTTTCCCATTTGATCATAAACAAGTATATTGGGAACCAATAAAGAGCTCAGTATGATTTTGTTGTGAGAGAGCTGGGTTCAAATCCTGGTCCTGGGACCTACTAGTTGTATGACCTGAAGTTAATTACTTCTCATGGAGCTGCACTTTCCCCACCTGGGAAATGGGTCCACTTGTACTGCATAAAGTTTTTACGAGCACTGTGGAGACTGCATTAGAATATAAGCTTTAAGAGAACAAGGCATCTTATCATTGCGGAGCCCTCAGAACCAAGTACTGAACCTGCCGTGCAGCAATAGCAACATGGATGCCTAACGCTGTGCCACATCCTGTTCTAAATATTTCACACATTTCAACCCACGTATTCCTCACAGTCTTATGTAATGGGTGATATTATTCCCTGCTTTGTGGGTGAGGAAACTGAGGCACTGAGAGATTCGATTACCAAGGTTATGCTAAGAGCCAAAATTTGAACACTGACTTTTTCATGCCATAGACTAATATTTATGGAATGAATTTGATGAAATGGCATAGCACACACTAAGCATTTAGAAATATTCATCCACAAGGTCAGCACTCAGCAAATATTGGTTTACTCTATTTTTTTTCCTTTTGCCTTTATATTTGGGAGGACAGTGAGTATACAAAAAAAAAGTATAGTTGCTGCCTCAGAGAGATGTCATATTATTGAAGAAATCTAAACAATGATGACAACTAGAGAATTATATGAAAGTATATTTAAAACGAAATTGTTTGACATAGACAAGTTGTCTCAGTCTGCTTTATGCTGCTATAATGCTACTATAATATAATATTACAGTTCTGATTGGGCAATTTAGCATGAACATAAATTTATTTGACTCATGATTTTGGAGGATAGGAAATCCAAGAATATGGCACCAGCACCTGGCAAGGGCCTTTGTGATGTGTCATCCCATGGTGAAAGGCAGAAGGTTAAGAGAGGGAGGGAGGGAGGGAGGGAGGGAGGGAGGGAGGGAGGGAGGGAGGGAGGGAGGGAGGAAGGGAACCAAATTTCCCTTTATAAAACCTGTTCAGCCACAACAACACTAATGGATTATGAGAGTGAATGAAACTCACAATCTAAGCACTCACATTAGGCCTCACCTCTTAACATTGTTGCAGTAGGGATTAAATTTTCAACACATACTTTTGGGGGAACATGGTCAAACTATACCACCAATGGTCCCAAACAAGGGTTATTTTGCTCCCCCAGACCATTTGGCAATATCGGAAGAGGTTTTTGATTGTTACAACTTGGGGAATGTGTTCTACTGACACAATTGGGTAAAAGTGAGAGATACAGTTAAATATTCTACAAAGCAAAGAACATGCCCCATAACCAATTCCTGGCTTAGGTGGTAAGGCTATAGTAGTTCTAAGGTGAGAAAGAGAAATACCTGGGAGCTAGAAGAGCCTGAGTTGATTTTGCTAATGAGTTAAGATTTTTTTTAAGTAGATGTGAAATGGCATGTTGAAGGAGAAAGCAAAACCTCCATCACCAGTCATCTGAGTTCTATGCACTAGCAAATATATATACTTCTCTCATACCCATGGGCATAAGAATGAGGATTCATGGATTAATCCTAGAAATAGTCTGAAAGGTTTGACCTGTGCTCACAATTAGGAAAACAATGATCAAGACTAGAAATTATTAACACTACAAATGACACTTTTGTCAACCCAATTAATAAGAACATTTTTCCTTTCTTTATTCACAAGTTTGAGAAGAGGCTTACTTGGGAACCTCATAGATACTCATATATTTACCTTCTCCACCCAAAACCTATAAATCTCTTAGCAAGGGCTCCAACTAAACCCTCAAATGAGATTCAGACATTCCAGGTCATGTGTAATGAGCAGGTAAGACTGATTACAACACCCTCCTTTACTAGAAATCCCTTTTCATGTGTTCTTACAGATCCTCTCTGAAGAGAATTAACCTAAGGGAGCTAGACCCAACCGGCTTGATTCACTTAAAAAAGCCTCAATCACTGAAGACCAATGATGAGTGATAATGTCCACAACACCTTGGATTCAAATCCAGTCAAATACAACCCCATTATATCACAAAACCATTCTCAGAAACAAGTATCCAACAGAAGCTAAAAGCGCAACCCAGGGATCAGGTGCCAGGATTCATATTCCAGTTCCACTTCTTATGAGCTATGTAACCTTGGACAAATTACTTGGGTTTTCTGAGCCTTCAACTGTGAAAATTAGTTAATAAATTGTCATAAGGATTAAATGCATTAATTGACATAAAGGGCTAATTTACAGTGCTTGACACAGTATAAGCACTAAGTAAAACCTAGCTAATTAGTGTTTAGAAAAAAGAGGTATACTAGAGATTAAATTATCTGATGTACTAGAATTTCTTTATAATATTTTAGTGTCAACTATACTGTTTAGATTTCTTCCAATGGAGGGTAACAAAAAAGATAGTAGATAGTTCTTGCTTATTCCACCACTGGAATCTCTTCTCTTTAGTGCCTTTGGAGTATCTCAGTATTCTCAGGGACTTCTCAGGAAGTTGGTAAATTGTACCCTGGAGGACTCCAGTAGTTTTTTTGACCCAAGTTCCTGGGTGCTAAAGTTTCTTGATGAATGAATGATCACAAGAGGCAGCATTATTGATATAATCCCATCGTATTTATGTTCACAAAAATCTCACATCACAAATCTAATGCATGGAGCCATTGATTTTACGTTAACAAACTGCAAATTCTAAATTACTTGCCCAAAGTAACATTAAAACAAATTATAGAACTAGTATTCAAAGCCCTGTGATCATGCTTGGAAGTCCATACATTTCCATTGTTCTATCCAGTCCAGTTGAACACAGAGCCAGCCCAAGAAGTATCTAATTGCTCTGCTATTTTTATCCCATCATTTGCCACAATAAAACAGGGTTAATTATCCTTGCATTCCTGAGCACGAACTAGGTCGAGACCAGATCCAAAGTAATCAAGTGTATTGAGCAGGATATTTTAGTTACATGTGACAGGCACCCAACTGAAACTGGATCAAGAATGACAATAAATATATTAGATGGTACCTTTACAAATCTCAAACTCTGAGCTTGCTTCACAAGCACAGCAGGACTCAAGTGTTCAACTAGTCTATCAAGTCCTCCAAACCCTCTTCTCTATCCCCAATCCCCAGAGACTATGTAAGATACCCCCATAAAAAATCATGCTTTATTGTTAACAATATTGTACCATAACAGGATTTTTTTATCCATTTTCACTTTTTATTCCAAGACAGGGTCTTGCTAAGCTGCTAAGGATCTTGTTAAATTGCTGAGGCTGGCCTTAAACTTGCAATCCTTCTGCATCAGCCATCTGAGTTGCTGGGATTACAGGCATGCAACCCCATACCAAGCCATGGGCTCTTCATTGATCTGATTCATGCTACTCTTTGAGGGAAGAGTCATGAATTTTATGACATAGCTCCAGTACCTGCTATGATTTCAATCACTTTTTTTTAAAAAGAAGTCAAAGAAAATGAACAAAAATTTAATTGATTCACCATACCATTGCTTAGTTCTTCTCAGTTTATTAAGGACATAACTTTTGAAACATAAACAACTGATGAAAACATAACTTTGCCAACAATTTTCCCAAATTTTGTATAAGCTCTTTCAACACAGCCTGTTACCAGTATATAGTCATGGCATACTCTTATCATAAAACCTCTGAAATACTTATTTTTTTAATAAAAGCATTAAAAGGCTTTCCCATATCACCTATTACAGCCCTGACACACTGAATTTGTGATTTGTTTTTTGGTGTGTTTTGCTTGTCTGTCACTTAACTGTATACAGAATAGTAGGAAATAACTAGAGATATTGAAGAGTGAAAAGATTGTGAACTTTAGAATTATTCAAAACTGAAGTTGACCTCCAGATTCTTCATCTGGTTAATCATTCATTCATTCATGTGTCTTTTTCACAAATGATTAGTAAATACTAGAGATATCCAAAAGTCAACTACCTGTGAGTTTTTCACCAACATGAGTGTTTTTATTCACACACTCCAACCCCCTTCTTTATTTAAATAATGCATTTGGGTTGATTGTAATGGGTTTTGGTACTTGTAAATATATGATAACTGAATGATACAGAACCACATGAATTCCAGTTCTCAGAACACGTCGTGGAAACAGTGAGCATGTGACAAATATTAATGGCAGGAATGATCAAGTGGTTCAACCAGAGCATAGACATAGCTTAGCATGGTGGCAGGAAGGTCCTTCTGCCACAGGCAATATTTAAACAAGCCTAGGCAAATGGTAAACCTCAGTGCTTTGCAGGGTTTCAAAACAGCAGGAGGTCCTTGTGCAGTGAACTCTGAGGTCCCTGTGCTTTCAGTTCATATTCAGATACAATTTGGATAAATTTGGGATTTCATACTTTCTGAGGAAAAGTATTGTGTCCCCATTGGAAAGAATTTCACATTCAGATTTATCTCCAATCCATCTTGCCAACACCATTTTTTTTAAAGAACTGAAAACCCTGATGGCCATCTACTAAATATTGCGGAAGTAACTTGGAAAGACTCATTATTGACACTCAACAGAGAGTTACTACCCTCTTGTTTGATTCTCTTTTAATACTTTGATATATGTCATGGATTTGTCTAAAATATTCCTGCCTGTTATTTGTGCTTTGGGGTGTTTATATGCAATAAATATCTTTAAATATGAAAAAATAGCTGGTGTGTGAACAAGAACTACTGAGACAGATGGGCCTACAACAAACACATTTGGCCTGTTGCAACACATAATTTCATCTTTAAGAAACTGCTATATAACTCATACGATGTACTCAGCTGCAAAACAATCCAGATAACATGGAAGGAACTGGCAGTGATGGATGACAGAATGATTGTTCACTTATTCAACATATGACATTTGCTCTCATAGATTTATCTTCCATTTGAGGAAAGTAATGACAGTTCTATCACCATGTTTATCATTTACTTGCCTCAGTTATCTTCTGCATACAGGTCCACTCCCTCGCTGCTAGGTGTATAAGATTTTATCATCCCATATGCAAAGTGGGTTTGACAGGTCCATAAACTGTACTTGAAAAGAAAAGCAAGTAAAGTAACTTGTTCCCTGGATGATATCTTAAAGTTGATGTTGTATACAATTAATCTACTTCTGCTGGTTTTTTTTCCTCAATGGATAATAATTTATGTGTGACAGGGCACTTGGATATTGATGTGATTGGATGAAAGATAGAAATCCCTTATGAAACTCAGTGCTGATTCATGTAGTACCCGTGGATCTTGCCATTAATTTTATTATAGAAAAAAAATGAGTTATTTGATAACATTTTTATTTTACTTTTTGCCCTAAAATGCCAATTGTATGTATATTTCACTGCATGGCTACCAGTAGAAAACCATGGTTGACATAGGAAAATGTATGAAGTTTCGCTTAAGTTAGAACACTATTCAGTGTCCATGTAGAAATGAGAGGAATTTTATCTGGCCAGAGACTGTGGCATTTAGGGTATATGCAATTAGAAAGCAGAAGAGTTGATTTACCATAGCAACTTCATACAAACATGTAAACCATCTCTTAGGAGAAAATGAACTCTTTATAGGAGTCTCTGACGAGATATAAAACTTGGTGCCAATGATCTTAAAGAACACGGGTCTATCAAAGCAATCAATGAATACTTATCAACTACCTATATTTTCAACAATGAAGTCCACTAAGAAGGAAATTCTGAAGAAGGAAGAACACAGGATAAATTTGAATAAGAAAGGCTTTATGGGTCAGAAGGAAGATAGAAAACTTAAGCAAATCTGTTTTCTATACATGGGGATACTTGTTAACAGATCCCCTCCTCAAACTACTGAGAAAAAAAAAGAGATTTCTGTTTTAAATCATTATCCAAACACAATCGGTCAGAGTGTTTCTATTTTCAGACATAAGAGATAAAAAGATGAGTAAGACATTGTTCTTTTCCTAAAATGAGCTCACATATAGGAAAGTTAAAGAAGTTACATTATGATAAAGTGATTCCACAATGCTAAGCATTGTTATCTGAATATCACACACAAGGCATCAGAATTCAGAATGGCTTTGGACTTCTCAATAGCAACACCAGAGGAAAGCCATAGAAATTCCAAGGTGTTGGTGGACAGCAGTCTCAGGGTTAGCAGCTGAAGCCAATGTCAAAGGCATCCAATCCAGATTGTAGCAGGATGTAGGCTCTTGATTGGGCTTTTCAATACTTCTTTAATTGTGATAGGGGGACCAATATCAGCATTATCTAAAATTGGTTACAAATACAAATTCCTGTCTCAAAACACCTGAACCTTTAGGATTGGAACCAAGGAAACAGTGCCATAATGAGCCATCCAAGTAAGTGAAGAGCCATTCCTCAAGCTTGGAAGTTACTGCTTTAGGTCATTTTTCAAGGAGATAAAATCCTTAGAGCATCTGATACATGTGAACATCTTATGAAGAAAATTAGGAAATTGTCAACGAGTTTAGGAATGAATTCATAAGTGCAATATGAAAGATACCAAGAAAAGGATAAGAAATGAAAATAAGTAAATTCAGCTAAGGCAAATGTTCTAACAAAAAGACTAAGTAACCTTGGTCTACCTTGTGACTCAAGTTTCACTCACACACTTAGTCACAATCATGTAAATACCAAATATTGACCTAACGAAACTGAGATGTAACTATGCTGGGAGACAGGGTGAGTGACAAGAAGTGGGCTTACTTGGTGGGGGTTAAAGGGTTGGGAGGGCATGGAGATTCTCCATCATACACAGTAGAAACTCGGAAGATAGTATCTGAAACATTCATTAAGAGCAATATACATCTATAATATTTAAAGATATGAAAGTTAGCCCAGAAAGATTGAGCTAAAGAAGTTGAAAATGATTGGTTCTCAGACAAGTGAATGGGGGAGATAGATACTTTTTCACAGTAAATCTTGCAGAACATATTGACTCTTCATATTTTGGGCAAGTTTAACTTGGATGAAAAATGAAATCCACAATAAACAAATAACAAAAACATCCCCTCTTCTCCTTGAAGAAACATTCCCAGTTTTTTAATCATAATTTTTCCTTCTTGACTTTTAGAGCCCTTGCTCTCTATCCCAGGGTTGGTAAATTATAGACCTGCCCATTTGTTTTGATAAACAAAATTATTAGACTTCAGTCGTGCCAATCATTCACATATTGTCCATGGCTGCTCCCACACTGTGACAGCAGAGTTGTGATAAAGATCGTACAATCTGCCAAACCTAAAATGTTTGTTACCAGTCCCTTTATCAAAACAGCTTGCTAACTCCTGATCAAGTTCACCCATTTAGCACTTAAAAAAAAATAATATATATATATATATATATATATATATATATATATATATATATATATTATTTTTTTTTCCTTCTTGCTAGATCTCACTTGACTCTTAGGGCAACCATGTTAGTTAGGTGGTATCTTGTTACCAATGAAACAACAACAATTAAAGAAAATATACTGATCAAGGTCAAATAAGTGGTGGAATTGAGTTTCAAACTAAGATCTGTCTGAAACCAATAGGAATATGCTAAAAAAAAAAACCAACTAGGAAGAATATAAACTTCAATAACATTTAGAGATTTGGAGGTTAATATAATACTAGATACAGGCGTTGTGGCTAGTGTTGAATCAACTTTTCATGTTACATTTTTCTTTTCCTAGATGCAAACTCTACTTAAAGCAAGATCAATGTCTTGATCATCTGCATACCCCATACGCCTGGAACATAAGAAGCACTTAAATTTTTTGATTGATGACAATAAAGATAAAGGTGAAAGGACCACTTATAATTCTCAGAGCAAATTCCATTCATTCTAAGCAACTGAAGTGATACTGGTTATTATATTTTTTAGAAGACTAAAATATGCTCTGAGCTGCATTTTAGTTGATGCTTTCTTAATAAATAAAGCACAATTTTCTGGAAGAAGACTCACATTAAGACATCAATGATGCCCATTCATCTTCTTGTGGGAAAGCTCAGATTTTCTGTTATGCATTTGTCTCAATGTAGACTGGAAGCTCTCAGAGGCAGAGGCTACATGTTTATATGCCCAGGAAATTCTTCTGGGCACCTGTGTTGTTCCATGACTAATAGCTAAAAATAACTGAGTAATAATGCATTGTTGGTATGAGGTTTGCTTCATGTCCCAAAATGTATTCTGAAAACACTGAATATAAACTTTCTTTAACCAAATGGGTCTTCAAAAAGTGGAAACCTAATAAGAACTACTCCAGGGAAAATGACATTATTGTTTTTGTTGGACCGTTCCTTACGAATGATATATAATCAGTTATGTACACTGGCTTATGTAAAAGCAATGTTGTTTTTCTTTAAAGTGAATAGAGTTATTGAAAAGAAGAATTCATGGCTTGGAAGGGAGCATAGAATATATCAATTCTCACCATTGATCTCCATTACCACATTCCCTAGTCATTATCCAGTGTGTATTCGGATAACATGCAGAGAAAGAATCCCCCCACCCATATACCAAAGGAATCAATTCTCATTTGATTTCATTCATAAATTCATTTCATTCAAACATTTTAAAGTCCCTCCAAGATATTCAGGCATCATTTGGGACTTTTATAAAAAAGTGATTTGCTTATGTAAAGGTGAAATCAGCATCTTTATAGTTTATATTAGTAAATTTGATTTAAATTTCTTAGAAACCCATTCATCTCATTTATCTTCTATATAATAGTTTTTTTTTAAGTGTCTGACAAGAATGCTACCTTCCTGGATCATTCTCACCTCTGTCTAAACATATCCCATCCTTATACCCATTGCTCAGGTGACCCAGCTTTATATTTCCCCTTCCATCCCAGTTTGTTTAATGCCTTCCCAAAATGGGATGACCAAAAGTATTGTTTTGTACGTGGTTTGACCAGTTAAAAGGGAAGTCTAGCTCCTCTCTTTTCCTTACCACATTTATTAAAGTGCATTTAGTGGAAAACCCTATTTTTAGTAGTAAAATTCTGATATTTGTTCCTACTGAACTAACAGTTAAATCTAAGGTCCTGAAATCTTATTTAAATGAGCTGCTTCTAAACCACAATCCTCCTTTCTTGCATTTATGGGAATGGTTTTAGAAACCTCCCCTCACTAGGTGCTGGGGTTGTGGCTCAGTGGCAGAGGGCTTGCCTAGCATTTGCGAGGCACTGGGTTCAATTCTCAGCACCACATATAATAAATGAATAAAATAAAGGTCCATCAACATCTTTTAAAAAAGAGTATTTTTAAAAAAGAGAAAGAAACCAATCTCACTAAATGTATATGTACTAATTTCTTGTTGTATTAACTCCCCTTGATTGTTCAATTTTTTAAACAGTGAGATTCTGGGCTATATGGATGAAAGACACAATATTTGCTCTCCAGTCTAATGGAATGATGAATAAGTTAACAGAGAATTATAAATCAGGATGTCAAGTGCTGTGATTGGTGAGCACAAAGTACATTATTAACACGAGAAGGGATGTACACTGTTCTTTTGTTGTTGTTGGCTTCATTGTAAACCTGCAAAAGTAGGAAAACAAAAAGCCTATCAATAAAAAGGCAAGACCCTAAAGTTTCCTCAGAAGAAGGGATATTGATGTGTGCTTGAAGGTAAATGGAAATTAATCAGGCCAAGGACAGATTAAGGATATTTTGTACTGCAGTGTCCATCGAGTTAGCCACAAGCCACAAACAGTTCTTGAGCCCTTGTGAGGCAGCCAGTCCAAACTGCAACGTGCGGTAATATAAAATGCACATTAGATTTTGAAGATTTAGTAAAAAAGAATGTAAAATGTCTTATTAATAATTTTTATATTGGTAACATGTTGAAGTTGTATTTTGGATATATTTGGATCAAATAAAGAACATTGTTAAAATTAATTCCATCTGTTTCTTTTTACTTGTTTTAACATGGCTACTAGAATATTTGAAATTACTTATGTGACTCATATTATTTTTTTGTTGAACAATGTTGTTCTAGAAAGCAAGAACAGGCAGAAAGATGAAAAAAATAAAGCACAAAATATGAAAATCAACAAAAGATGAAAAAATAAAGAAGGAATGGAGAGGCTAGGCTTTTCTGATTCTTTGTTTTTTTTCTTTTGTGGAGCTGAATATGGAAACCAGGGCCTTGAGCATGTTAGGTAGGCAGTCTACCACTGAGCTACATCCCCAGTCCAGATTCTAATTCTTGACTCAATCATGCTTTCTTTGCATCAATCATTTTCAATAAATAAATATATTATACTTTTCAAACATAACATTGAAAAATATTTGGTACTGTAAAGTCTCAAGGCCCATCATGGGTTACTTTTTTCATGATTGACATCAGTCTATCTTTCTTTCAAATTATTACAAATCCAAGTATACTGTCTTTAACTATTGGACAGACTGGGAAAGGCGAACTTTAATAGGCAATGCAAAGATCAGTGATTTCTAGGACCTAAATGGGGGAGAAGATGAATACGCAGTACAGAGGATTGCTAGGGCAGTGAAACTTCTCTGCATGATACTATAATGGTGAATACATGTCAGGCTCATAGAATGTGCATCACCAAAAGTGAACTTTGATATAAACCATAGATTCACAGTGATAATGATGTGACAACATAAATTTATCAACTGTAACAAAAGTACCACTCCAGTAGGAGATGTTGGTTGATAATAGAAAAAGCTAAGCAGGAAGGGATAGATGCGAAATTTCTGTGACTTCCACTTACTTTGTGAACCCCATACCATTAAAAGATAAAGTTTATCAATTTTTTTACATCACCTTTAAAGCCTACCAGTCTTTTCAACGGGTATGTTGTGCCATGGTGTGTTGCACTGTTCCTCGGAAGTCTCTGGCGCCCACAGTGGTGATCAGGTGGGCAGAACACTCTTAGGTTCATTTTCTCCCTTTCTCTATTTCATTTGATGTATTCCCTTACTCCATTCTGAGGGTCACTCCCAAAAGAAACCAACTGGACAAAACCCTTTCCTTGAACTTTGCTCTTTTAGAGAAACTTAAGATAAGACCATTCTTACAAGGAGATTAGACAAGGAGACCATTCTTACCCTGGAGACTAGACAATCATTGGGATGGTATTCAGAAATGGCTTCCCTCACTGGCCAGAGATTGATAAAGCCCCTTTCACTGATGGTAACACCTGACATGCCAGAGCATCAAAACTGCAAGCCACTCAATCATGGGGAGTTGGGTTGAAATGCAGATAGCAGAACTGGTTTATGTGGCAGTAGTGGTATTGGAATGGTGTTGATCATAACTGGTTCCATATGTGCCTGCCTAGTTCCTATGTGGGTAATTGAAATGAATATCCTTAGCACCTGACAGAATCCTCAAGATGGTTCTCTAATGTCTGGAATAGAGTTGTTTTGAAACAAAAAAGCCATGAAGAAAATTATTTATTGGGAAACTCAGAAAGCTTCCAGTCTGAGCATGATCCAGACTATGGGGCAAAGTGTTCTGCCACTGAAGATGCTTGACATGGCAAACCGATGGCACTGCAGGTGAATACAGTGCATTAGGATATTGTGCAGAGTCCCTGACAAACCCCGATGCAGGTATCATACAGACACACCATGTCTCAAGTTCATGTAATCAAATAGAGAATTTTCTACCAATTAAAAAACAGCTCCTAGTGTTGTGCTAGACCTAGTGGAGAATGTGCACCTCACCATTTGACACTACATGATCATGCAATGCCCACAATGACCTGAGTAAATCAGATTTAGTGAGTCTTGCATTCAGATAAGTGCAGCAGCAGCCTAGCAGATGCAGAATGCACAAGTCCGTTGTTTAAATAGATTCTCCTATCACATACCTACAGTATACTGAAGCTTCCCTTTCCCTGTAGCCTCATGGCTGATTTGCTAAAACCAGTTAAATCAGACAGAACAAAAACATAGACCTGGACTATGCTGTATTAATACTAAGCTAATTTGGTCAATCATTTTATTACAGTCTGCTTGGGAATGTGAGAATCCTTTGTTGTTCAATTTTTATATAAGAAAAAGTGACTTAATATACAGATATACAAGAATCTGAGTGTGAAAAATGCTTAGCTGATTTGTATGGAACCTGAAAAATAGCACAATTAAATCATTTGTCAGGCAGGGAAATGTGGATAAGATGTGCATAAATGAAACTCTGTTTATGCACATAAAGCACAAAGATATTTTTGCCTTTTGACAATGCTATAAAGCAGGTACCCAATAACCAGGTAACATGATGACTTACCTGTGGCTCTCAGATGGCCTCTCTCTGCCCACTCCAATGCTAGTGCAATCAACCCATGAACAAAATACCCTGGTGTCAGGGATGTGGACTATGCACAGATTCATTAATTCACACCAAGACAAACTTAGGCATTGCTGTTGGTGATTATTCAATAGCTCAGCAGTTGCATCTTCAATATGGCACCATCTGTCAAGAAAAATGGTCAATCAGTGGGCAAATGGTTGATTTTGTTAGACTGCTCCCACCCTAGAGGAGACAACAAGCTATTCTCACTGGAATTCACAGCTATTCTCTTCATAAGTTTATCTTTCCAGTAAGTGGAATCTTCTGATACCACCACTGCCTGAGGCCTATAGGGTACCTGATTTTCCAACCTAGGATCTCTTATAACATATATTCAGATAAAAAAACAAACAAAAACAGATTCATGATCACGGGTTACCACAACATCCATAAAAAGGGGGGCCACATGACCTGTGTATTTGGGGTACTGTCCTACAGGCTACCCTTTTCCCAACAGGGAACACAAGGCTTATGGGATTTTTAATTTTTGACCATTAAAATGCATTACCATCAAGGCAAATGGTAGAGTCAAATTTCAGGCAAATAGCAATACTCCAGGTATGAGAAGAGTATGATTCTTTTATTAAAAAACCTCAGCAAGAAATAATAAGAATAAAGATATTCTTAAAATTGGTGAGTTTTTACAATATTATGATTTCTCTGGGTTGACAGGGATAATAGTATAATGGAATCAGTAGAAATTTTGAGAATCAGGTAAATCTGGTCCAAATCCAAATATATCACTTGGAACAAATTATTTAACCTCTTGTTTTTTCCTCATCTATAAAATGGAATTATAGCTATATATGATATATGTGCTCACATACACAGAGACACACACATATACATATAATTCCTTTGGTGAATGAATGAGATAAAATATAAGGAAAAAAAACACAAAACCTCTTATAGTGCCCAGTTATGATGATTATTTAACAAAATGTTAGAAATATTTAGGATTCTTTGCTCTTAAACTCTATGCATGCTAATACTATAAATACCTCTTTCATTTAGGTGTCTAAAAAAAGAACCTAAATACATAATACAAAATTCACCATTTCACTGATTTTTTTGCAGATTAGAAAATCTTGTTCTTAAATATACAAAGTTCTAAAATAAAATATATCAATCATACATAAGTTGCTTCAGTAAGTTTTTCTTGACTAGTCTAGTGTCTGTAAATGCAGCAGTAAATCAACAGAGCCTTGGAGTTTGTATTCTATGGGGAGAGAGTCAGTGCACAAATATATACATAAGGTATCAGGAATCAATAAGATTTCATAAATAAAAATAAAGTTTATTGTGGGAGATATGGGGATGTGATGGTTTGGATGTGAGGTATCCCTCAAAAGCTCAAGTGTGAGACAACATAAAAAGGTTTGGAGTAGAAATGATTGGATTACGAGGGTATGGCTAGAAGGAGTGAGTCATTGTGGGTGTGGCTTTGGGGTATGGATTTTGTATCTGGTGAGTGGAGTCCCTCCCTGCTTCCAGGTCATCATGTAAACTGTTTCTCTCCTCCATACTTTTCTGAGCCCCAAGGAATGGAGCCTGCTGTCTATATGAACTGAGACTTCTGAAACTGTGAGCTCTCAAATAAATTTTTCTTCATGTAAAATTGTTCTGTTCAAGTCTTTTAGTCAAAGCAGTGAAAATACTGGTGAAAACAGTTCGTTACGGGAGATAGGGAGAGCATGAGAATGACTATTTCAGAACGATCCTGGAAGACCCTCTGAATCAAGGAAGAGAGAACTGAAGGAAGTTTGGTGGGAAAACCTTACAAATACCAGACAGATGAGCTATCTAAACTGAGAGAACAATGGTGTAGGCCTTGGGAGGAAGCATGCAGGGCATGTTAAAGGAATATCAAGGAGACCAGAATAGATGGAGCAGGGCAAATGAGGGAGACATTCATAGGAAACAAGTGAGAAAGGCCATAGAAATGTAGGCAGTGAGGGCCTGATGTTGTTGTAAAGACTTTGACTTCTACTCTAAGTGAGTTGAAAGGAAGCAGAAGGTTTCAAGCTGAGGAAAGATGATCTGAGTTATTTTAATCACATTATTCATTTTCTGGCTTGATAAGGGGACAAATGTAGGAGCTAAAACAGCAGTAAGGAAACTATTGTCAATATGGAAGGAAAAGAGGATGATGGCTTAGATTCAATTTTCCAAGTAGTGGGGAAAGTCATGAAGTTGTGGGAGGATTGTGGATTTACTTTGATGATCAGGGTAAAAAATAGGATGAAATAATAGATTGTATATGAGGAGGAATAGAGTTCAGAATTACATAAAAAGTCTTGGCAAGAACAACTGGAAGAGTAGAGATGGCATTTGTTGAATCCAAGAAGACAGCAAGAGGAGGGGTCTGAGAATCCCTGTATCTTGACATGCTCCTGAATTCCACAATGAACTGCTTCCAAAGATCTGGAGTCAGAGCCAACTGAATAAGCAGCCTAACTGAGATGAGTAGTTGGGATGCTCTGATGAGATATTATTTTTTTCTCTTCTTTTATTCTCAATCTTAAAAAAATATTAAAACACACTATCATGTATCAGTTTATGAAATATTGAGAGCACTCCTCAGAGAATTCAGAGGAGTATAGGACTATACTTCCAGGGTACCATTTGTACTCCTCTCATCTTTTCTCTGGGGTTATAACATTTTATTATCACTGGCTGAGCTTTTCTTCAGGGAAGGAGAAGAGAAGCTAACACTCCTTGCTCCCAATGTCCCTGAACACATCTAACTGACATCTTGATGGTTCCATTTTTATAATTCTATTGTTTTCCTTTTCAGAGAGTAGTTGGTTGATATTTCTAGTTTTATTTGGTGCTTTTATTAAAAGAAAACTTAGTCTAAAACAAGAAGTCACTGAAAAGTTAATTTAATTGGAATAGGCTTATAGAAGCTCATTTCAAACCATTCTGGAAAGCACATTTAAAACATATCAGAATTTTCACAAAGCTTATGTGTATCCTAACTAAAAAAAAAAAAAAAGAAGACTCAAATCCAAGCTTTCTTTTATATGTATAATCCACTTAAGATAGGAGGAAAATGTCAAGTGGTTTTACATGCCACAGGTAAAAGTAGAAATATAAAGTATCAACAATTTCTTGATAAGAGATTGTAGTAAAAGTTGACTTGCGTATTAGGAATGAAGAAAAGGGTGCTTGAGAGGGACACTGTCAAAGAAAATAAAATTCTATTGATGCAAAGAAAAAAACCCCTGCATATTCAGATACACAGGAATGATAGAAAAATAGGATTTGGAGCAAAGGGAAAAATAACATAAAATTTAAAAATTACCCAAGGAACTAAAAATGCACTAAATCTTAAAGTAAGTAAGAAAACTTAATTAAACTCAAGTTTGAAAGTGGCTATTTAATTTCAGCTGACTACTAATTTCTTGCTAATCAAGATGAATGATTTTTCCTGTTCAGGAGACTATTTCAAGAAAAAAATAATCCTTGATTGAAGCTGAACAAGAACAGAGACAAGGTTATGTTGTTAAAAATAAATAAATAAAAAGCGAAAATAGATTAATCTAAACAATACCAAACATCTCATGCAGTAATATTTGTGATCAAGGAAAGATTTAAAAATATGTTTCCAAGCCTTTCAGTATAAGTCATTCAACTTCCTCAGCCAGAACTATTAATACGGTCAAAATAGACATTTAAATAAAAATATTCTTTAAATGTGTGTACTTAGTTTGTATGTCCACTTATTGTTGAAATTTGCATAACAAACCTCACATGCTCAGAATAGATAATTGAAAACATATTTCAACATTTGCCCAAATTCTCTTAAAACTTTCTTGAAAGTCTGAGAGTCTCAATTAAATCTGGTCATATCTCTAGTTGATTTAAAGAGGATACAACTAATTCTTCCTTAGATTGTCAGACTCTAAAAGGTAAATGCAATAAATATAGAATCTAGATGAACCTACATAAATAAGAATAGGAAAGAGATGAAGGAGATGTTACACATGAACAAATTACATGTGATACTCTAATGCCAAAATTTCAAAAAATACACATTGGGCAGAAAAAAATATGCAGGATGATAAGAAGATATTGGATGAAAAGGCTAAAACTTAGTCTTGGTGCTTGGGATTGAGTAATATAAATACTTAAAACTAACATCATATACTAAATGTCAATAGAATTAACATACTCAGAACCACCAAAGAGAGAACATTCTCTTGTAATGGAGACAGAAACTCAGGTATAGTATGCAAAAGAGTTGCAAAATTGTTGCACTGGGCCAGTGATTCCCCAGAGAACCAAACTTAAGTGTAATGGCTAACTTTTGTGTCAACATGAAAAAAGGGAAGCACAGAGAGCTGGTAAAACATTGTTTCTGAGTGCATGCAGGAAGGTGTTTCTGGAAGACATGAGCATTTGAATTGGTGAATTGAGTAAAGGTGCTCCATCCTCACCAATGTGAACTGGTATCATCTTATTCATTGAGGAACTTAGTAAAACAAAAATGTGCAGAAAGGGTAAATTTTTTTTTCTCTCTCTCTTCTTGATTATCCATTTTCTCCTGCCTTCGAGCATTGGCACTCCTGGTTCTCAGACTTCTGATGTATGCCATTGGCTTTTCTGGTTTTCAGTTTGTAGGTAATGAAGGGTTAGGTTTCTGTTTCCATAATCATGTAAGCCAACTGCCATAGTAAATCTGTTCATCTATTTCTATATCTATTCTATATCATCTCTGTCTATCCATTAATATAGTATAGCCTGTTGGTTCTGTTTCTCTGGAGAACCCTGACTAATACATCTAGCAATATGGACATCCTCACTTTATGAGCCATTTACCATTATGGTGACAATCCAGTCCATCCGTCAGGTCTTGGGGATTGGGTCAGTATTCTATCCCATGAGAGGAACATTGGGGAATTTGCTGTGATCTATAGCTATTGCATCAGGACTCACAGCTAAATATGAGACAGTAATTTTCGCCTCCCTCCACCTCCCCCACCCTTGCATCTGTGATATGCTATGCCTTTATCAGCATGATGTTGCATGTCACCAGGAGTTTCTTAAGCACCTGGTACTCATCCTTTATTATTAATCTTATGTACTGGTAAAAGCATTATCTCCAAATTTAAAAGCCAGGGGGAAAAAACACTTTAGCAGCGATTTAATTCTGTTTAAGATTCCTTTCTTATTAATTTGTCATTAATATTTATTTAATATTTTCAAACTAATGGCCAATTGAGATAATCAAACTTTCAATTCTAGAACATTAGAAAAGTTATTCCTGGGTCATGGAGCCTAGTAATGGAGAAAAAGCTGCAATAATTTACTTAGGAAATGAAAATACCTTATTTTTTTCTGATAACTTCATTTTTAATTCTGAGGATGCTCAAATGCATGTGACAGCTGATCTTGGAATCATTTTTAAGAAAATGCAGTTTACTCCCTCTGGACATAAAGACCACTAATACTTAGAAATTTTGAGTGTACCATGTCTGGCCACTGCCTGACACTATTATTATTTCAAGAAGTGGCACTGCTGTTACTAATATGGCAAGAAGGAATTGTCCTGCAGTTACTGGAAACTTAGCATAAAAAAGCAGAGAAGAGAAGGAATAAGCCCGCCATTAAACAAGTACTCAATTACTGGAGCAGGCTTAGAGACTGAACTCTGCAGCACAGAATTAGTACACATGCATTAGTCAAACATGCCTTCAAGAGAAAATTTCCCCATGCTAAGAAATAACCAACATACTTTCTGTGCCTAGACATGAAGTCCAGCTTGGGCTGTTCTTCTCTGAAAAGCAGAGGGCTGTACAGCATTTCTTCTCGGCCTGCTGATTTGCAGTTTGATAGTCAACCTGACCCCAAAGCTAAGCATAAACTACATGTTATTCTAACAGAGAAGATGCCAGAGTATATGGAAAGAAACAGAGACAAATATTCACAGATAAAAAAAAGCAAACATTAAAACAAGAAAAATTCCCAGGGTTCAGAAGATCACGTCTTTGGGGAATACTTCCTACGAAATGGCATGCCTTCAAATTATACTGTGGACATTCATGGAAGGTGGTTTTATGGTCATCCATTTACCATTCCCAGTGGCATTTACAAATGAGGCACCCAGGAAGAAAACATATGTTTGCAGCAGAGTTACTATATGAAACACTCACAATTCATTTTTCCTTCTTCACTGTTTAGAAGGATGTTTTTCTGGCTGGTTGATTTAAAGAAATGTTTTCTCTTAAGTAAATCTCTTCTGCTTATTAAATCCCAATGACACTTTGTGTGTGAGAACACATCTCATCAGTTACAGATTCCTATCTCTCTGCTAAACACAGCCAGGAAAAAAAAAAAAAGAAAGAAAAATTAAAAAGAAAGAAAGAAAGAAAAGAAAGAAATTGTAACAAAAAGCATTAGTAATAATCCTTAAAATATCCTAAGTAGCTGGTAACTGATGGCTGGTATATTGATTAATGGCTTGAAAATAAATAGTGGGCAGTTAGTGCTGTAACAAACCGCTGAAGTTTATTACACCAATAATTCTGTAAAACTACTAAGTTTCAAGGACCTAGAGATGAAATAAACCATACTGTTTAGCACCCTCCAGCAGTTGTATTTATGGACATTCATTTATATTTCCCTTCTTAAATAAATTGCTTTTGTAGGAAATTGACCACATTTGCTTAGACAGAAAACATGAACATCTGAAATGGTTTATCACTAGATGATATGATCTTGCAAACTTTGTGTGTGTGTTTTAATCTTTTTTATCTTTTCACCTCCCTCTCAGGAAAAAAAATACCAGCAAAACTGAGAAGCAAACTAGCTCAAAACAGCATTAGAAGAGATAACGCTAATCAAAGAATTCAGACTTGAACCAGACCTTAGAAGGAGAAGGTATTAAGGACTAATGCATTAATCTGTTAAGCCCCTGTGTCAGCTAGGGGAAGAAAAAAAAAAAAAAGAAGAAGAAAATAAAGAAAGGTATTCTTTAGTGGAGTGCCCTTAATAGGATAGACTGGAAACTGAACTTGAATTTAGGACTTGAACTTGGATGAAGAATAGCCTTTGAAGTTCTGTATAAAGCAGAGAGCAAGGGAGTCCTAATCAGAACTGCAAGCAGTGGACAGCCTTCACAGTGTGGAACACAACCTGTTTGCATATTCAAAGAAGATGTATACAGCTATTGGTGATTTTTGCCAATACTGAGAACCTTGGAAGGCACACTGGAAATTGTAAAAAACTACATCCAATTTCTAAGCATCCCTAAGTAATAATGCCAGGCTTCCTCGCTGTGCAGATTTCTGTGTCTCCTCTTCCCATACTTTGAGCAACCAGGTGGCTCTGTGAAGGCTCCACCCCAACCCTACTCAGTGATAACTGCCACTTTCAACTGTGTTGATACTCACAGGCTCTCCTCTCTAGTTCTGAAAGGTAAGCATTTTCACCTCCTTTTTCACAAGTACAAGTTAAGTAACTGGAACTTGTCACACGCTAATTCAGAATAAAGATGGAATTTGTACCTAGGTGCAAACCCAATGCACTTTCCAGCTCTCTACACTTTCCTCCAGAGGGATACATTAGGGGCCCCACCCACACTGCCAAGGATCAGCAATAACTTACTGCAGCTGTCATTATGCCTCTAGTTGGGTGCCAGTGTAGTGTAACTGAATTTCTGTTTCATTTGTGTGTTGTGATTTCATCCCTTAGGGAAAATCAGGACTCTGCTCTGGCCACTCTCCTTACAATCCACATAGCACCTCAGTCACGTTTTCTCCATGCCTTTGTCCTCCATTTTTACTCACCAAGGACTACAGTGGTCCCAAAGAATAGTGATGATGATTTTATCATTCTGTGCCAGAGATCCTGCTGAGTTCTTTAAAGATATTTTCTTTACTCCTCCCAAGTACCTTGCAAATGCATACATATGCATGTATGTACTTATTTCAGGGAAAAGGAATTAGAAGCTTCAACAGATCAAATAATTTGTTCAAGGACAAGCAATTGGTGAAGTGGTAGGATGAGGACCTCTATTCAGGTCCACCTGACTTCAAATTCCAAACTTCCAGCTACCATGTTATATAAGCTTCTTCGCATGCTTGCTCCCAGGGGTTGAAAATTGACTTCTAACTCCCAATAGAGTGGCCTGGGTCCCCTTCTTAACAGCCTGAGTACTTCCCATTGTGGTGTTTCCTTCACCTCTTAAATTTGGAATTACCTCCTCCTAGGATTTAGGCTTCACAGCCCAGTATATACCAGGATTCTAAACCATCGAGGTCCCACCCATAGTGCAGCGGATGAAGGCTTCTTTCAACATCTGCAGATAAGGCTGAGCCCCAAGGATCTGTCCCACCAAACATGGAGACCCACAGTCTCTTCTGTTCTATTCAGTTTTGCCTGCATACATCTTTTATATGGAGGACTCCTTCTTCCTCAAACCCCTCATTCAAACTGACAAAGGAGTCAAGTGGGAGAATTCTAATGAAAGTCAAGGGTTGGCTCTGTGTTTCCCCTCAGTTCACAGAGAAAGAGAAGTGCGTCTGCTTACCTCCCTTTTCAGACCAGGCTCTCTGCCTGCCCCCACTCAGAGCCTATGTTCTTGGAGCTGCTGTGCATATTTGTTTTAAAAGGTAAATTTCTTAGTACCACATAGAGACGATTTTATTCATATCTCACACCTCCAGATCTCGAGCTCAGAACTGGTATTGAACAACTGCATAGATAGAAGTGAAGGAAGGAAGAAGGGCAGAACAAAATAGACTCAAACCCAGCAGACCAAAGTCTACTGGTGGCTACAATATTTAGAGCACCTTCTTCTACCAGCCAGGTAAATTACCAATGTATCCTCCCAGAGACTAACATAAATTACCTTCAAGAAATAGAAGAGCAAGGAAAAAAAAAAAGAGTGAGAGATTGAGATTGTGTTTCTCATTGATCAAATAGTCCTGCTATAGAAACTCTTTCTTTATAAACCTGCAAAGTCCTTAGTCATGGCCAAAGAACACTCCCCAGGCCCTGCCTAATGCATGTGCATGACTTATCGTCTCTTCTCAATCAACCTCTTGCTTTTGGAAATGCATTTCCCATTTCTTTTTGAAGTTCTCTCCATTCCTCATCTAAATTAGTTCCATGATCAGCTTTCTTCACACAGTAGATATGGTTCCTGAAAAAATCAGTAGAAATCAAAACTCGATTAGTTGAATCAGAGGTTGACATTTTAGGTATTTCTAATTTTCAGATTTGAAAATCTGCCAGCATCGTTTCTCAACCTTTAAGTTGAAGTTTATCTGCTCCAGACCTTCCATATTTAATATATAATATTTATAAAACACTTTAAAGCACTAGAAGAGTTTTCTTTTTAAAGAAACTACTAGGAAAACTGGATGTAAAATTGAAAATTAAAAATTGCCATCTTTCTAATCCCTGAATTTTATGGGCAAAATGCAGAGGAAGTTGGTAGGTGGTCAGGAAAAGTCATGGGAAAGTAGGAGATTCTAGGGAAAGGGCAATAATAACTGATAAGAGTGAATTGTAGTGAATCAGAATTATCTAGAAAAATCTTCAGATGTATAGATATTAAGACAACTCTCTCATGCGATCTTATTTAGTAGGCCTGGGATTGGGCCCACAAATCTACATTCAGGAAGGATTTCTATGAGATTGCATAGTAGGAGAATCACTAGAGCACTCTGAGAATCACTAGAACAGAATGTTGTAGCTTGGTACTTCTGAAGCTTTAATATACCTGAGAACCTGCCCCACCAAGAACTTGCTAAAACACAAATCCCAAGAATATCTGATTCTATGGTCCTGGAAATCTAATAATCTATATTTCTAACAAGATCCATAGATCACACATTTTAGAATCGTGCTGATACAGCATAGTGCTATTCAAACTGACAAAGGAATCCTCAGAAAGTTAAAAGAAATATTGACTAATATCAGATACCACATTGCAGAGATTTTTACTTAGTTGATCTGCAATCTGTACACCAGGATTTTTTTTGTAATTTCCCAAATTATTTTAATGTGAAGCATATAAATGTCTCTCACATGGCAAATATTTACCCAGGACCTGCTGTATTGGTCAGACAGGTGAGCTGCTGCACAAACAAGCTAAATCTCAGTGGCTGACACAATGAGAGTTTGCATTCTGCTTACACACAGTCCAATGTGGATGTCCTTATTGGGATGGCTGCCCTGGGAGCTCTCCTCCAGGCAAGGACGCAGATACACAAGTGTTTTCCATCTGTGGTGCCACAGTCATTCTGTCTAACACACAGGAAGAAGAGAGGATGGGCTAGGCATTTTGGATTGTTAGCAATCTCAGTCTTCTCATCAGCCTGAAAGTCACAGGAATGATCTAATTACAAAAGACTGAGGACAGTGAATGAGCACATGGGAGGTAGTGAGCACTAATTGTTTGTCTCTCTGGCTATGGAACAGACACCATGCAAGAAATGGAGGAGTGCAAAGAACACAAGCCTTAATGCTGGGTTTAAAGTTATTTTAGCAGCCTCTTTGACCAACACAACAAACACTGAGCAAATTTCACATCAGTTTTGCATCTAGAAGCTGCAAGATTGTGATTCTTGCTTCTGTTTTACCCAAAATATTCCAATTCAACAATTAGTTAAGGAAAAGTCCATTTATTCAGAAAACTTGGTGAAGTAAGACATTGTAGTTGATGTACAACTGTTAAATCTACTTCCTTTTGGCTCTTTAACATAAAGCCTTGAACTAGAGTACTGATTTCCATAAGGGCAAAATAGTTTTATTTTGTTTTAATCTTTTAGGGTTGTTTTGAGAATTAGAAGAAGCTGGGAGGCTGTGTACAGCGGTGTGTGCCTGTAATCCCTGTGACTTGGGAAGCTGAGGCAGGAGGATCACAAGTCTGAGGCCAGACTCAGCAATTTAGTGAGGCCCTAAGCAACTTAGGGACATCATACCATCTCAAAATAAAAAGAGCTGAGGAAGTAGTTCAGTGGAACGCACCCCTGAGTTCAATTCATAATACCAAACAAAAAAATAAAAATAGAATTAGAAGAAATGCGCTAATAAGATGCTATATGATTCAGTAGGTTCTTGATACATACATACTATTATTTTTTATTTATTTTGTTATTAATAAGTGTGTTAAATTATTCATTCGGTCCTTTATGTATATGTGCTACTACTTTTCAAATATTTTATTTTTCAAAGTATTTTTATTGAAGAATTCCCATAACTACTTGAAAAGTTTCTTCAAATAAGACTTACAAGTTCTTGCAATTTTCCATATGGCTCAGAATGCCTGATGAAAGATGGTCAGAGAAACGATCTTTAATAAGAATCTGCCAGGGTTCACCAGGGGTGAACCTGGGACCCTGGAGCCAGTATCTGTCTCAAAAGTTTCCTGTTATCACAGGAATTATTACTCCTAACATTGCTCCTTCACTCCTATGAAGAAAAACACTACAAAAATCCCCAAGGAACTAATATGAGAAAGTAGAGCTATTGCAAATTGAGCGTAGTTTAAGTTTCATGAAAACGATCATCCGTAATCATCTTCAAACCTGCCTGTGGTTCAAACTTCCCCATTGGTTCTCATCGGTCCTTCCCCTCAGCATGGAAAAAAATCTCAACAAAAAAGAATCCTCAGTTGTAGATTCCATCATTCTAGTAGCCTATTTTATAGAGGAGGATTTTCATTGTAAGAGGTTAAGTGATTTGCCCAGGTTCAGGTGTCTAAAAGTTAGAGAATCTCCCAAGTCACATATATCTACAACTGGGGGAGCACTTACCCATTAAAGTAAAAAGTAACAGCACAAGTGTGTAGGATAAAAATGGTACATCTGCCTGAAACATAAATTAAAACTTAAAGACAGTCTTGAATATAAGAAATCACAAATACATTCTAATGGGAATGCAAATTTTCCATACTGTATGATTACACAGAAACTCAAAATGTGTGGTGGGCTGCTCCAGACCATGCCACTATACCCTCGGGCCACTCGTGTGTGCTTCTCAGGAAACACATAAGACACACTGCCCCTCTCTGTGCTATAAAGGGCCATTATGAAATGCCAAATAGAACCCATTATTTGAACCCATTACTGGAAATCTGTCTGCAAATCTCTGTTCAGATGCAATAATGATTTAGGCAGGTCAGACTTCCCAGAAATGAAGAAAAGTGCTGAAAATAAATAGAAGACAATAAATCTCTTAATGGTACAAAGGGGAAAAATAAAGCAAATTATGTTTTATCTGGCAAAGATATCACGGTCACTCTCTTTTTTTTAAATTTATTTTTTTGTAATCTTCATTTTTCCTTTCTCTACAAAGCAGTTCGTTCAAATTGAAGTAAATTTAGATTATAGTTTATAACATGGTGCCTAGTTGAGATGAATCTAGGATATAGAAAGTAGCCATTTTCAGAAACCAGTGAGCCAGTGATGATTCAAGACATTGGCTTAAATGAGGACACAGAAGAAAACTATGTGAGCTACTGATGGAACCAACACACTTGAGTTACTCCTTCTTTATAAGGGCCCTGAGAGAATGAATGATCCATAGAAGGAGAAATAACAAAAAGCAAATGAGTTTTGTTCATTTTTAATCTAATTTAATCATACTCCAACATTCCAATGCAGAGCTCTAGGTAAAGCTGGCTTGAGATGGAAAACTCAACTATAGTGAGGGCCTATAGCATCCCTGGAGCTCAAATCTAAATCTCACAATCTGACCATTCCTGAGCTGGCTCCATGAAACTGGTGATAGAAGAAACAATGCATGTGCTTAAAATGGCACGTACCAGGAAGGAAAATAAGGAATACAGAATGACGCTACCTACTCTTCTGGGTGAGCTGCCCGTGTCTGGAAATGAGATGGATTCGATTACCAATTTTTCTTCCTAGACAGTGGAAGAGATGGGGAAAAGGTGAGACAAAGGTGTGGAGAGAATAGCAGAAACTCGGGAAGGCAAGAGATTAGAGCACAAATTTGAGTTGTAGGAGAGAAACGGAGGAAGTGAGGATAATAGGTAGTATTCTCCCTACATCCCCATGCCTACTCTGGCCTACTTGTTGCTGAGCTTTATTCAAGAGAAGTTGGATAAGAAATTATAGTGTTCACCTGAGAATATATGAGACTCTGGGCACAATCAGGACTACTTGGAGGTCCAAGGCCATGAGATAACTTGGAACTAGGGAGAGACAAGAGGAGGAGTCTAAGCTGCCACTCCTTTCCCATGCACATCTCAAACTGTGAGAGTTTTGAGATGCTCAGGTCCTACTGAAGTGACTCTCAAGGAGTGGCAGTGCCTGGAGGCACAGTGCATTCCCAAGGAGCAAAGATGCCGAAGTAATAGTGAGGCCCTAAGTCAAGAAGACTGCAATGGACAACTCAGGACAGGTACCTGAACACAAGTGAAAGGCTTCTGGAGATTAGGGGGAAATCACTGACAGAGGCTCTGAGAGCTGGTGATAATGATGAACATGCCTGTGCTATTTTGTAATCTATAAATTATGTTCTCATTTGTTTCTCACAATAATCCTAATAGGTAGATGTGACAAGAATTATTAGTATCCTCACTTTGCAGATGAGAAACTGAGTCTCTGAGTTTAAGCAACCTGCCCAAGGTCATTCATCTGGTAAGCATCAAAGTTGGGAACTCAAAAACAGAACTTCTGGCTCTAACTTCTGTGCTTTTTTCCACTGGAACATATTGCCAGTTTGGAGTTGTGACAGTTCAGTTAACCAGTCCTTAAGAAAAGATATTTTAGCCAAGCTGACTTAACATCAGGGAGCAGAGAGGAATTCGGCACTTTAGGAAAAGAAGTTGCAAAAAAAAATTACAGGGCTGACCAGGACTCAAGTCCAGATGTGGAGAAAGATGCCGTCTCAGAATAGCCATGGCTGGCTCACTGGGAGTCCAGGAAGACCTGCCATGGCTAGTGTCTCAGTGAGTCAGGGAAAGCATGAGAGAGACCTGCTCATTGGGCAGAATAAAAGGAAGGTCTTCACTTGAGGCTAATGGAGTATCTCCATAATTCAGAATGCAGGGTGTGTGTGTGTGTGTACACACTACTTGTTTATTTGGGCTGATAACCTTCCTGGGTAAAGTGTACAGAATGAGAGTGAAATCTCGTGCTGAATGAAGACAGCAATATACCATGTGTCCAGAGTGCCTCCTCTTAGATTTGGACACTAGGTGCTAAAATGAGTTGGAGAAGGGGGATAGATTTTTAAAATGTATCCAAAGTAAATACTTAGAAAATAACTTAAGGAATAGTAATTGAGATTAGGGGGTGGCAAACTTATTTTGGAAAGACCAGATTGTAAATCTTTCAGTTTTGCTGTTCATATGGTTTTTCTTATGACTACTCAACTCTTGCCATTAGCAACAAGAAAGCAGCCATAGACAACATGTGGATAAATGGGTGTGGCTGTGCTCCAGTGGAATTTTATTTACAAAATCAGGTAGTTGGGGGGGGGGGGTGTTGACTTAAGTCCTAGTTTGCCAACTGCTGAGAGAAGACTCCTATCTACGTAAAAGCCTAGATATTCCCATCTCTGAATCCCATTGGAATGGGCTGCTGACATCACATCAGCTATTTGTTATCAACTTTTATAACATCAATATGTTAGTCACCACCATTATAAGAAATGCATTTCTGTACTTGTTAATCAATTATTATTAAGTACATTGCTTTTCAATATTGCCTATGAAATGCTCTATTTAGGATTTTTTTTAACACTGTTTGGTGTTAAATACTATTTTCTACCATAAAACTTGAATGTTTTCTTCTACCAGAGGAGACAAATATTTGTTACACATACCTCTTTACCACTGCAAAAAATTTAAAGAATTCTATGTTTAAAACCAATAATTCTATGACTTTTATGATTGCATTAATTTTCTCCTCTATACCTTCAAACTCTCCCCACCCCCATTTGCATTGGTTGGTATTTATTTCTTCATTTATTTGAATCCACTTTAAGTTTTTATTACTAAAGGAAAGAGTTCCAAATAAACACACATGATACTACAAGTGAAAAAAATCTATACCAAAAAAAGAAAGAACATCAACTAAAAGAAACGTGGACTCATTTTCCACCCAACTAGACAAGTCAAGCTATATACCAGAAGGACCAAGGAGAGGTGAAATTATTTTGAAGAAGAACAGGCAGGTAGCCTTTCCCTATAAGATAATGAAATTTCCACAAATTTCAAGTAATTAAAAAGGTGGCTCTGGAATAGACAAATGATCAACAGAATGGACAAAGATATCAGGAACAGATGCACAAATGAATGGAGACTTGGCTGTCACAGATGCAGTAACTGCCTCCCCAAATGGAAATAAAGAAAAAAAAAGGAGCTTCTTACCTTATACAATAAATAAAGATAAGTCCAGATAAAAAACTAAAAGTGCAAAATGTAAAAGTGGAAAATTTTGAAATATAAATATGTATCTTTATACATATACACATGTATCAAAAAAACTCACATTATTGAGTCCAAAACCATTCATCAAAAATACCATAAAAAATAAAAAATCACAGACTAGGAGATTAAGAGAAGATATTTGCAACCAACTATGTGATTAAAGATTAGTACCCCAGAATACATAGACATTTGTTTTGGTTTGGATAGGTGTCCCTCCAAATCTTCTGTTAATGCAAGAGTACTCAGAGGTAAAATGAGTATATTGTGTGGGCTGCTAACCTAATCAGTTCATTCTAGTTTGACATGGTGGGACATGGCTGGAAGAGGTGGGTCACCAGGGGTTGTGTCCTGGAAGGGTATATCTTCTCTGTGGAGCCTTCCCCATTTCTTCCTCTCTGCTTGGTGACCCTGCCCTGAGCTGAACAGCTTTCCTCCTCTAGGCCTTTCCTCCTTGTAAAGTGAAAGAAATCTCCAAGAAATAAAAATACAGAAAAATCTAAAGGGGAAAGTATTTAAAGAATCAATAAAGCAGATCTAATGATCAGTGAATATGAATTCCAGAAGGAGAAAATGAAAAAAAAAACAAAGAGAAGAAAATTGTCACAGGAAAATTACATGCAAATATCATAGAACTGAGGGGCACAAAGTGTCAGGATTGAAAAAGACCCGGTGGATGCCCAGGTCAATGTCTGAACAATCACCTACACCAAGCAAATCACTATGAATTTCAGAACACCTGGGCTCCAAGAAAAGACCTAAGAAGCTCCTAGAAGAAAAATAAATCAGATTTAGTACAAAGGGCCAAGAATAAAAATGACAACAGACTTTTCAACAGTAATGCTGTCTTCAAGCTTTAGAGGGGAAGTTATTGACCAAACATTCTAGTGTCAATCAGGCTACAAACCAGATGTACACCAGAGAGACCAGATATTACTAAGAAGAAGATGAACTTAACCTGTTCTATTTTTTTTTTTTTTTGGTAACTCCATTGAAAGGGGTGATCCAGCAATTAAATAAAGAAAGAAAAAATGAAGGATTATTCACAGAAAAAAAAAAAGAAAGAAAGCAAAGAATCCACTCCAGAAAAGTCAAAACCAAAGTCTTAGGATGAAGCCATAAATACTATGCAGTCCTGATTGGAGGAGGAAGACCCAGGACTCTGAAAGGGAAGACTCCGGGAGAAAGGGAAATTTGATAATAACGAAGAAGATGATGAACATTTGAAAATAATTAAAAATTTGTGGCTAGCAAGTAAAAACATTGACCCAATTAGAAACTCCAGGAAAAACAAAACTAAGAAAAATATGAAATCCTGGTATGCTGTTTAGTTCAGCAGTAAACAATATTTATAAGTCATGATGATACAATCACTGATTATGAGCTAACATGACTAAAATGCCATCTCTCATCAAGAAATCAATAAACACTGTGCAAAGGAGATAACTCGAGACAGGAGGCTGCATGAGGGTGCTACTGAGAAGGAGCAGAGAGGAGATGAAGGTGTCAGTCCCTGTAAGGTACAGCCAGTAACTGAGGAAAGACTGGGCCAACAGCAGCTGGGTCCAGGATAAGCCTTTTGGTATTGTTTGATTTTGAATTACAAATATATTGCACTGATAGAAGAAATAAATAAATAAAAACTTTTAGAATGTTCTCTTAGTTTTAAAGTTATGCCAGGAGTCAGGGATGGAGGAAGTGATACTTTTAATAAATTACAGAACAGATTTTAATGTTTAATAATAATGTCTATGATAATAATAAATATTGATTGAGCGCTTGTATTTGCTGGCCTGGTAGTAAGTGCCCTCTGAAGCATAAAGTCAAGGAGGATCTGGTCTTTTTCATCTTCCTACTGGCATCCAATCCAATCCTGATCATCTCATACCTGAACTATAAGAAGTACTTACTAGTTGCCTAATCACCAAACTCTCCCTTTTCCAACTAGTTTATACTGAGCTACCAGATTCACTTTCCTAAAACATGACTTTGATTTTATTACCATCTTACTCAAAAATCATCCATCCATGGTTGCACTTTCTCTAGTAAATTAGAGAAACTTCCTTAGCTTGGCATTCAAATTTCTGCTGGGCCTCCCTGCCTTCAGTTATCTCCCCTGTCCGGTTGCAAAGTTTCCTCACACCAGTCCTTTTGTAAATATGGACTGATTCCCTTTCCCAACATTCTTTGTGCTTTGGGCTCTCTTTACATCATACCTTGTTCCTAAAATGCTCCCACTCCCCAATAGTCACTAACAAAAATCATATCCCAGTCTTCAAAGTGCAGTAAAGAGGCACTACATTCGTGTATTCCACACTGTCATCCTAAACCACAGAGGCAGAAGTGACTTCTCCAGGTACATATCGACAATGACCTCCGGTTTCCCTATTTGCACCCCACCCTCTTCTGCCCAATTCTGTGCCCTGCTCAAGGCTACTGAGTGCATCACAAGCTTCCCCTAAAGTTGCTTCCTGCTTCCTTCCTGCTCAAATGCTATGCCTCAGACAGTAGCTGTATCCACCCATGGCCACAGGTCCCCAAGGCTGACCTCTTCATAGTTCCAGTTTTGCTGGGACACTGCTGACTCTGTTTTCCCCTTCTTTCAGCTCTAGGAGATCCACGGTTGCCACAGACTTTTGCTTTCATTCTTCTTTAACCCTATCTGCATCTAAGCAGCCACAACATTAAATTCAGGAGCTTGTGCAACAACAAAGCAACTATCCAAATGCCACTAAGAAGGAAAGAGAGCTAGATGAACCATCTGGAGTGAATTCTGTGGCCTGCCAGGGACTCTGGCCCATATGACATTCATCTATCTCTTTGCCTTCTATCATAACATGCATCTGCTTCATCCACAGATGAGGGGTTTTCTGAAAAGGAAGACTGAACTTGATGCCTCTTTGTTATCTAGGTGCCTACCACGTCACAGATATTCGATAAATGATTGAGAAGTAAATTAGTCATCCTGTGCCTGTGCAATGCCCTCCATGAAGATCTGATCATTAGCAGTTCCTGCATGGGAGAGGATTTTCGAATGCACTCTCTGTCCTTAGATGTCACTCTGATTAGGATGACTGAGGGAACACAGTCCTGACAACAGTGAACAAAGGGGAACACGGAGAATTCTGAGGAGGAGAGCACTCTGAACCAGAGATGTGTGAACCCAGAAGCATTTTGAGATTGGCATCATGTGTTGAGCTAGTTTTCAAAGGAATCAGACTTGGCCAAACCCAAAGAGAATTCTGCCAAGCACTTTTCCCCTTAATTTTTAAACCCATGTGTATTTTAAGGGAAATTCAATCCATATGTTTCTGATTCATTTACACTTAACTCATCAAAATGTTGTTTTGTAAGACTTATTTGATGTCTCAGTCTTTTGAGATTTTGTGAAGAAATGCTTCTCCCTCCTTAGAGAAAGAAAACCTCTTTGGGCAAGTCACACACACACACACACACACACACGCACACACACACACAATTTGTCCCCAAAAGGTTCGAAGTCATTTCAAACCTCAAGGCCCACAGGTTCTGATGACTCCTTGCTGGACCCTTACATAATACCTATGTCTGTATAAATCTCAGGGCTTTGGTCAAACAGACACACAGTTGTACAAGGATGCAGGTCTGAACAGAAAAGCTGCAAGACAAAGATAATTAGAAACTCCAAAATGGGAGACCATGTGGCATGTAAAGGTTGGTGGAGAGAGGAGAGGAAGCTACAAATCAAACAAAGAAACAAAGAGAGCAAACAGATCCATTTTCTGTGTACAGAAGTTCAAAGATGAGGCAGGGACGGAGGGAAATGGATGCAAATCTATGTTATGGAGCACACATATTAGAGTTTTCAGAATTCTGTTTTAGAAAAACAAATGCCTCTGCCATTCGGGAAGCAACTATGGGAATGTGTTACTGATTATTTAGATGTGCCTGTTTACTGGAGCAATGGTGGTTCTTGCTGTGGACTGTGCCAGCATGCCTGCTTTACTTCTGTCGCCAACGTTGTAGCCACGAAGACATACTTGAGTAGGTCCTTCATTTCTCTTTGCTCATCTCCATTGCTGAATGGATACATAGGAAGTTCTTGAAAACACCACCCTCCATAAGTGTCAGAGAAGTGAATATTTATAAATATAGATGAGAAATGGGCACAGATCATAGATGCTGAGCTTTGATCTCTCCGAGCAGTGCATGACACTGTTGTCCACAAAGCAAAGCCAAGTCTGAGTCTTAGATCTCAAGTTGCTTTTTGTTTTGTTTTGTACAATGACCTACCTAAGATGTCATAAAAATAATAAAACTTAAGAAAACAGAAAGTCATCTAAAGAACACGGAGAATGACAATATTCTGGTTGGGAGCTAAACCACCATGACCATCTGTGTGGGTCTTTGCAAAATGTCAGAGAAAGAGGGAACAGAGAGGATAAGTTCAAGACTTAAAAAAAAAAGTAACATAATCACTCACAATTTCAAGCAAAAGTGAAGATAGAGACATTAGAGAAATGGTATTTTTTTCTAGTTTATCTTAATAAGCTTAGGAATTGTTTGACAAGAAAAAATAAAGATAGAAGCAGAAGCTCATATAAGCAAGCATAGGCCCTAAAGAGTGACTTCACCTAGAGAGTAACATAAGAAAGATCCCAGCTTACAAACACACACTTAGGAAAACATGAAAGAACTCCAGGAGTTATACTAGAAGCATGGGTATAAGGAAACACTACTATTTGGGAGGAAAAATCAGGTCATGTTATCTCCTATCAGTTAGAAAGCAGAACTAGTCAATTCTGTTGTCTGCCCTACCAAAAGAAATGACACTATGACTTTGATTTTATCCCCCAACTAGAATGAGTTCCTTCAGGATGAGGTCGTCTCTGTTCTCTTCTTTGGATAGAGTAATTCATTTAAGCTTGGCATCTAAATCATGCTTAGTCAATATTTGTGGAATAAAAAGTTGATAAGCCTAGTTCTTCGAGAACACTACCATCTGACTGTCCCATCTCTGCTAATTTTCTCCTCCAGTATATAACACTCACATGGCAAATTGAAGGCCATTCCATCTCCCTCTATGGTCAATAAGGCCAAGTCCATGCATCCGTCCATCTTCGTCCTTTGGGATGGAATGTCCATCATATGCCTTCACTAGTTCTCTGCACCTTCTTTTCTTCTAGCTCCATTTCATGGGAGTGATTGAGCACTGTTAGGCTCTGCTGAACCCTGTCTGCTCCTGATGAGCCTCCATCACCACCGATCACACCTCTCCCTGGAATCTTTGCTACTTTCCACTCTGAGTTTTATGCCAGTCCAGAACTGAATCACCATTCTCCCACCCCCACTGATAATATTCTCCATGTTTATCTACCCTTCTCTAAGGTCAGCTCTTGTGAAATTTCTGCTTCTTGTTTTTCACAGACGCTGTTACCACAGTGGCCCAGCATGCTGTAAGCTTGGCTGCCTCATGACAGCCCATGCTGGAGACACTCATGAGGCAATCACACAGGAGCAGCTGTGTGACTGCGGCTCTCCAAGGGACAGACAGCTCCTGACACAGAAAAACCACTGGGAAAAGGAATGGGCAGTCTGCAACATGTTGGGGAAACCAATTTTTTTCCCTTTTTCTAGTTAGTGATATCAGAAGGAGATTGTAGATGTAGATCAACTGAAACCAGGCAATCAGAACTATGAAACCTGAGAATTAGTAGAGACCCTATAAAAGTGAAAATCAACACTTGACTGGAAGTGAACTCCACTGAAAGCTGATGAGCCAGGAGCCCTGTTCATATAGCTTTTTATACAATTTAAGAGGGAGTCATGTGTGGTATAGTAAGGACTGTTAGTGTGATCAACTAGTCTAACTGCAATCCTCTGCCAATGATGGAAAAAATAAAAAAGCATATGACCATGGAAGAAGGCACCTAAACTGCATTCAAGTACCAAGATCCTATAACTAATGAAATATCAATAATAAGAAGAAATATATTTATTAATGCTTGCCATATGACAGGCCCTATCCTAAGTACTTTACCTACACTGCTTTACTTTACAACTACCTCACTAATTTGGCATTATTATAATCTCCTAATAAAATAGTAAACCAGATGAGGAAATTGAGGTTTGGAAAGACTGTGTTGTGCCCAGGTCACACAGTATTTGGGAGAGTTAACATTAAAATACCAATCTATCTCTGTGTCAGGATGGGCAAGGTTTTGACTCTCCAAACCCCTGTGGCTTCAGAGGGAATATTGCCCTAACACAAAATCTGCTTCTCACATCAGCTAGGTCAGGGAAGGTACTCTTCTTGGTCATTCAGGGCCTCAGCAGACAGAACAGCCACCATTTCCAACTCTGTCAATCACCTCTATGACAAGAAGTGGACCTCTGAAGGTCTCAAACAGTCATTAAAGTAGTGCGGTCCTGAAGCAAGAAGTGTTGCTACTGCTCATTGGCCCGATGAATCACATGGGCAAAAGGAAAGGGGACAGGAACTGCAATCTAATCATGCACCCAGGATGTAGAAAATATTTGGTAAGCATCAAAAATGTCTACTGCACTCCCAAAGCCCACACTATTAAAAGCAAATGCTGTGTACTTTCAAACTAAGAAATGAAATGTTATTTAGCAACGTTTTTCCACAACCATGATATAATCACTGGACAGGGAATAAGGCTCGCCAAATGTCATTTCTCACTGTCTGGTCTGAGGTACCTCAAGTTTTATATTATGACCTATTTGGAAAGTTGAATTTGCATTAAATTCCAGATACCTGCCCATGCTCTGTCTTTAAAGGCAATATGTCATAGTATGAGGTTAAATATAGAAGCAGTTTTAGAAGGGAGCAAATTTGAATCTTAATGCCTTCTGATCTTTAACCTTATATTATGGGGAAAAAAAAACTTTTAAACAAGCATATCATTTTCTGTGCCACAACAACCCATTAAAACAGTAATGTGGACTCTCCCTTTTATCTCGAAAATCATTCCATGCCAGAAATTTAAAGTAATAGAAGTAGCATCCTTTTGATTTTTTATGTCCTCAAATGTCTGTGGATGATGCTTTATAGTTTGCAAACTACAGGCATTTTTCACATCAACCTTCTCATTTGATCAACCTTTCATAGAAGCATCATTATCATTACAGGTTTCCAGATGAAGAGATGGAGAACCAGGATGGTTTGAAAAGGGGATGGGTGGGGGAACCTAGCTTAAGGCCATGCAGCTAAAAAAGGCTGAGCTGGGCTTTCTTCCCTGGCTTCTGATTTCAGTCTGTGCTCCTACCTGCACAGCTCCCAAATCTTAGTCACAATTATCCTTAACTCCTGGTAAAAATCAGTCGTGGCCTATTCTATTTTTTGAGCAAGATTATCAGACACAAAGTGTCACTTATCCCAAAATGACTCTGACCCATGAGGTTCTCACAGCTAAAGGACCACAAAGTCTCAAGCAGAAAAGTATGTATCTTCCAAAATAATGGCAAAGTTAACATCCCTGAGAATTTTATTCAGAAAAGTTGTTTTTTGTTTTTTGTTTTTTTTTGTTTTTTTAAGCAGGCAAAACAAAGTAAACAAGCCCCTGGATGGGAAAATCTTCAAGATGAGAGAGTTCAGATTTATTAAGCACCTGCTATGAACCTCGTCCTAATATTATTTGTATTAATGATAATTGATGTTTATGAAGGACCCACTCTAAAAAATTTCCAGGGCTCAGAAGCTTACAGAATTATTTAATTTTATCCTTCTAAGGACCTCATGATGTAGCTATGTTAATTATTTCTCTTCTGCACACAAGGAGACCAAACATCAGGAACTGCCTGCCAATATCATGCACCATTGACCAGTAACCCAAATGAGATTTCAACACAGACTGTCGACATAGAGCCTGCTCCTTCTGACTTACGGCCACAGCAGTGGAGTATGGATGAACTCAGGTGCAGGAGGAGCAGGTTCATTTATTTAGGTGTGCTTGAGGTATTATATTCAAACACTTCTCCTACCACTCTCAGACATGTCCCTTTCCTAGGGACATCACGGAGATGATATTTCCATCCATAAAAACAATGTGTATCCCATATTTTTAGGATTAAGTGTGTCACCTTTCAAGGAATGTACTTCCTGGAGTTGTCCCTCTTTATGCCTTTAATTCCACAATAGACGGAGCGTGGAAAGATGGTCAGTCATGATCTTGGCACACTTACAGCAATCATTATTCTTCATAACTGATGAACTGTTGAACAGAACTGTTGAAACATTCTTCTGTCTCAAAAATAATATTGACTGTGTCATATTGCTGCCCAAATGTCCCTAACATGCTACTACAGAAGCACAGCAAATAAAACCAAGTTGTCCCATCAGTCCAAAGTGACAGAAACAAGTGCAGTCCTTCCTTGTGGCCCACAGAACTGGAGAAACAGGGACAGCAAACAGACAACTCCGCTGTGGAATGTGTGCCTTTGAGGAAAGCAACACAGAGGGAATAGAGAATAAACGTTGGTTAGGAAAAAATAAAAATTCATACCCATGAACGGTGAGATACCACTTTCAGAATGCAAATACGGAATTTCGAGGCCTCTGAGATAAGTCATGTACTCTCCCAGGCTGGGCACAAAATGATTTAAAACAACAACAAAATGATGATAATGATGACCATGATGTTCCCCCAGGACCTAACTTCTCATCACCCTCCTGGTGATTCAGCCCTTCTGGAACACAAACGCTGGGCAGAACAGCAGCTCCTGGCTACTTCTTGCCTCTGCCTCCGGCAGCCTGAGAGACCCTTCCTGTTCCCTCCTCTAGGCCCAGGGAAGGAAGAGATGATGCTGGCCTTCTGTGTTCTCCCCAGTTTCGTGGCCACCTTACTAGTGGCCTCAGACTCTACCCACAGACCTATAGCTAAAGGATTAGAGAAATGAAGCCGAGCTGCTTGCTCAGACTTTGCAAACGTGTGAACATCTGCCTTGGGTTCAAATATGGCCACTGCCATTCCAGTTCATCCAAGTTCCCTGATTCCTGAGCCAAAGGACCCACTCTCTCTGGAGATCCCTGGGCCTTCCCTCCAGCCAGAAACCGAATAATTAAAATGCCTCACGTTTGGGGGAGAAATCAATACATCCAGGACCCTGTTATAACCTGTAGCTAAAGGATTAGAGACCTGTGCTCAGCATCTATGACTGCTGTATTTGCACAGATTTACTTTTTTCTGAACTGTGATCTAAATATCACTGATGTCCCAAGAGGCATTAATAGATGTATTCTACAGGAGAGCTTGGAGGGAGTCCACTCGATTTTTAAATCCTGGGGTTAAGAAAGCCAAATGGTTTTCTTCACCAGAAGACATCTCAAGTTTTAATATTCTAATGGGTATTATGAATCTTAATTAGAGATACATAATGTACAAGATTTTACCCGATTATTTTAAAATAAAATCTTTTTTCCATAAATACTTGATCCATTTACTCCGCCATTCAACAAACACTGGATTCCTATTATGTGATTCTCATCCCTGTGGATATAACAATGATAAAATAAGCAGACTTTGCTCTTATAAAGCCTACAATGTAGCAGGAAAAAAAAATATATATATATATGAAAATGAAAAATACAACTATTGTAAAGGAAAAAATAACACTGGGCAAGGCAGTATTTATAACCAAAACCAACTGCAGGTTGGTGGTAGAATCAACATGCAGGGATACAGCTTGTGTGATTCTAATGAATTATAGTAATTCGAGTGGAATGTGACGAAATGGAGAGGGGGAATGGAATGTATCACTGTGCATTGCCTAGAGCAGACACAAGTCCTACTTCATGAAATTTCTGCAGTTACCTGTATACATAACATGAGGTCACAGCAGGTACTGCATTTCCTACCATGAATGACCTGCAAATGAGTCTGACACCACTAAAGCAACAGAGCCAAGAGTGCCATGTAGTTCTTACATTAGATGTGGTGGCTGAGAAAGGCCTTCTGAGGGAATGCTGTTGGAGAAACTGCCTCAGGGAAATGAGAAGAGTGTTCTGAAGCAGCAGCTCCTACAAAGGCACTGTGGTGACAGTGTATTCGGCACGTTGGAGGAGCTGTGTGAGCATGCAGAAGGGTGGGGAGAAGGCGGCAAAGAGAGAGCTGGGGCCAGGGCATGCAGGTCTTCAAGAACAAGGGGGACAGCTCACATCCAGAACTGGGCAGTGACATGAGCCCATTGAAATTATAGATGTCCAGGCAGCCACTTTTACTAGGCCAGTCCTGGGGCTTCCAGCTGTACAGTGAACACTGTCACCCACTCTACCTGCCTGTCACCAAGCAGAGAGGCTGCTTTCCATATGCCCACCTTCTGTGCATCTCCTGGTTCTATTACACTTGTTCATGGTGGTTATCGTAATCTCATTCCTTCCATGGAAAAGTATAGTAGAGCTGAAAGCAAGTCAAGAATAACCCTGAAATACAAAGTGCCTCGTCCTCAATCCCCAGGCAGGGATTGCACGGGACAGGGCTGTGCAGAAGACCATTAAGAAGGGCCATCAGAACCCTCACGGGCAACGCGACAGTGACACAAGTCATAGATGACAACCTGACACCTGGGTCCTAATGTGACAGTGCATACTCCACGGGTGACTTCCGGAGACATTCGCTCTTCCTCATACATGCAAAAACTTAGTATCTGGCTTGGCCCAGTATGAAAAGCTAAATTTAGAGTCACTTCAGATCTGCGTCTGATTCCAGGAAGAATGCCAGAGAGAGCAGGAATAAGGACAGCGAGAGACGGCGGAGGACAGGTTAAATACAGAAAGCAAAAGAACTGGTCTAACCCCACAGAACGCATCAACCCATTGCTGTTTGTGTTCTCCGAGAGTCAAGTTCACAGCAGCTCAAGGAGGCATTGGAATCTGCAAACTGGAGGTGGATATTCATGAAGTTCGTTTTCCTGAAAGGTGTGAGTTCTAAACGTACAGTGCAATCAAACTGAGTCATTTAAAAATCAGGTGGGTGTCCTTCCCAGGGTTCATATGGTGGGAATTTGTACTTCTGAGACCCCGGGGGAAGCCCTGGCAAAGAGACTGCGTGGAGAGCAAAAGCAGCCTCTGCTGCTCCCCCAGCCAGGCCAACACTGCCGCAGGTGACTCACTGGGAGACTCAGGTGGCCTGCTTCCTGAGCCACTGCCCCTGCAGAGGTCTCATCTACAGAGTTCCAAGCCTGGAAATTGCTATGGGAAATCGCGTCCATCAGTAGAAAAGGAGAAAGGAATCCACATGTTCACGATGAGGAACATGTTCAGAGAAGTCACTGGCTTCAAGCTTAACAGTGAGTCAAGAGAGGAAGGAGAAACATCTATAGAAGGGAGACTAGAGAGCTAAAATAAAAACTGCTTTCCTACAGCAGAGAGCGAGTGGGAACACCCACTCCTATGTGAAGTTCAAAGTTGGCCTAGTCTGGTACATAACCATTGTCTAGAGCTCAATAACTATCCAGACTAGCATGCACCATCAGGAGTCTCTGGCCCAGCACTGCCTTCATGAAGTGGCAGAGCAGAGGTCCAGGGGCAGAAGCTCAAAGCCCTGAGGCAGACAAGGAGCCAGATAGGACATCCAAGGGTGGGAGAGGAAAACTCTAGGAAAGGATGGATTAGATGAATTCTAGATAGGGAAGAGGGGTGGGAGGGAAAGGGAGCGGGCAGGGGATGAGCAAGGTGGTGGAATGTGATAGACATCATTATCCAAAGTACATGTATGAAGACATGAATTGGGTGTCAACATACTTCATATACAAACAGAGATATGAAAAACTGTGGTATAAATGTAATGCAAATTGTAACGCAAACAAAGTACATGTAATAAAGGCATGAATTGGCGTGAACATACTTTATATAGAAAGAGATGAAAAATTGTGCTCTATATGTGTAATAAGATTTGCAATGCATTCCAGTTTTGTGTATTTAAAAAAATAAAATCAATAAAAAAAATTCAAAAAGCTTAACACCCTCACCCCCAAAAAATAACCCAGTCAATAAGTGGGCAAAAGAACTGAACAGGCATTTCACAGAAGAAATATAAATGGTCAAAAAATACATGAGAAAATGTTCACATCTCTAGCAATTAGAGAAATGCAAATTAAAACTACACTGAAATTTCATCTCACTCCAGTCAGAATGGCAATTATCAAGAATACAAGGAACACTAAATGTTGTTAAGGATGTGGGGGGAAAGGTAAATTCACTGCTGGTGGGACTGCATATTGGTGCAACCACTCTGGAAAGCAGTATGGAAATTCCTCAGAAAACTTGGAATGGAACCACCATTTGACCCGAGTATCCCATTCCTCAGTATATATCCAAAGGATTTAAAATCATCATACTATAGCAATGCAGCCACATCAGTATTTATAGCAGCTCAATTCACAATAGCTAAGCTGTGGAATCAATTAGGTGCCCTTCAACAGATAAATGAATAAGGAAAATGTGATACACATACATAATGGAATATTACTCAGCCTTAAAGAAGAATGAAATTATGATATTTGCCAATAAATGGTAAGTTAAATAAGCCAGTCCCCAAAAAAACCAATGGCTGAATGTTTTCTCTGATATGTGGATGCTAACATGCAACCAGTGGGGGAGGGGAAAATAGAAGTTCATTGGATTAGACAAAAGGGAATGAAGGGGAGGGAAGAGGGATAGGAATAGGAAAGATAGTGGAATGAATTCCACATAATTTTGCTACATTCACATATGAATACACTACCAGTGAAACTTTACAGCATGTAAGACCACAAGACTGGGAACCTCATTAGAATAAATTTTACTCCACGTATATATAATATGTCAAAATACACTCTATTGAGATTGGGATGGTATAATATATGAAGATACATTGTACAGTCATATATGTCTAAAAATAAACAAATACAAAAAGTTCTTTGAAATTTAAAAAGAAAAAAAGGATGAATCTGTTGATTTCCACCCATAGCTCTCATCAAGGGTACATGGTGGGTAGACATTCCAGGGTGGTGTGAACGGAACAATAAAGAGTCACATCTTTGATACTTAATTTTATCCCTTATCATCATCCTGGGCTCTCACATCCTACATCTACCAATATTTAAATTAGAAGGAAGTTTGGAGACGGTCAGTCCCAGACTCTGCAACTTCCAAGTAATCTTGAACATGGTGTCCAAATTTTCATTTTCTCTTCTAAATAATAAATCTAATTAATGGTGCTTTACATTAATGAGAATTGATTACATAGTGTGAGTAAAGGACTTAGCACGACACCTGGCACAAACCAAGTACTCAAAAAATACTCATTTGCTACTATTACCAATACAATTCTTAACGGATTGCTTTAGTATGAACTGGCCAGGCTCTAAAGAAAAATTTCTATTGCAGAGTTGATTTAGAAGGAATTTAGGTGAGGATTCAGGGACGGGGAAATTTTGCTGGTGCCCTCTCAAAGCTTAACACGTAGGTGAGTACAACGAATACAACCAGCATTTATTGTGTGTCTATTTGGACAAGGCTGTGCTAGGCTGCAGTGAAAAAGAAAATAAAATACAGTGGCCCCTTGATATCCATGAGAGGGCAGGTTTCACGACCCCCACAGGTATGAATATCTGCAGATGCACAAGTTCCTTATATAACATGGCAAAGTAATTCCCTATGACCTACCCACATCCTCTGGTCTACTTTAATTCATTTCTAGATTACTTACTGTACCCTTCTCTTTAAGAAGTCTGAAAAAGAGCAGACCACTGCCATCTTGGCTCAATATTCTCTTCCAATTAGGTGGGGGCAGTTCCCAGATGGGATCTCCAGGGGCCAGTGGATTTTCACAGAAATCACCAGCTCTGCGACCACCCGCACAGAAATCAGAGCCCCTGGGCTCTCGTAAGTCTCTAGACTCCGGACCCAAAGCCTGCAGTTCTAGCTCACGCACAGCTCACAAGCAGCTTAGCAGAAACACCACCTACCTGCGCCTCTGCAGGACTCCAGACTGCGCTCCTCCCATGCAGATCACTTGGCTGCTACCTGTCCACAGCACAAGGCCGTCACCCAGCTCCCCTCACATCACCAGACACCCACCCCGGCGCTGGAGCAGACCAACTCCATCTTGGAAAACCTTCCTCACCATTTTGTGGTGGGTGTGACTATCAGATCGAATCACCTTTTGAGCAGGTACCTGATTTCCAATTCCTCTCCCTTCCCCAATGGCGTTAACTCAGCACAGGGGCCACCCAACACAAGATCAGCTCTCAGTTGTGCAGGAGTGCAATGAGAACAGGGGACCGCCCTCCTGGTGTGAGCCTGGGGGTGAGAGGTCCCACAGTTGGGACCTGATAAATAAGAGAGGGGAGGGGACTAAAGACTGGAGCATAGCAGAGAGATCAGGATTTGGGAAATTTCCAGGCAAGAGAGGGTGACGATACCAGGGGCTCAAGTCAGATGAGTGGTCACACAAAAAGACCCGTGAGGCACTATTTCCCTGCTTCCAGACACTCCACACCAGGTCCAGTCTTCACACCCTGGTTACCTACACCATCCTGAGGGCAGAGACACCTACTGGATCAGCCAACCCCACCTACTGGATGAGAAGAGAAAGAAATGGATTTCTAAGAGTATTTTTTTTTCTCTTCTTCTTTCTCTTCTACCTTTCTATCCTTTGGCCCTCATATCCCCAACATATGTAAAACCAAGAACTTTGCATGAAATAGGACTTTGAGGACTGAATCACCTAAATAATGTAATATAGAGAAATTGCAGAGCCCTTTGTTTTTTCATTTCTTTTTCTTTCTTTCTTTCTTTTTCTTCTATTTTTTCTTTATTTCCCTTTTTTCTCTTTCTTCTTCCTTCACCCTCCAAATTATACTATTTGAATATCCTGTATTTTTCTAAAAACCTATGTGTGTTTGTTTTATGTACTCTACTATCTTCCCATGTAATTGTCTACCCCAAATTACCTCTTGTCTATTCTCCTGCTACTAATATTCTTCACTAGATTTCTCCTTCACATTTCCTAAGATATATTAACTATATACTTTCACATCTTCTCCCCTCAACATATCACCTACGCCTGACCCCCAGTTGATTTTCCACCACCAGAAACTATAAACTTTTTTTTATGAAACTACTGATTATATTTTAAATAATAATTGAATCCAACATTTCTGGACATTGAGAGTAAACTGTAAATGTCTTAATGACAACAGTTTGTTCATAGGTGATGTATTGTTGATACTGGGATCAGTTAACATTGTCCTTCCCCACAAAGAAGAGATCTTGAAACCCTACAGGAGCACTACAAATCTATAGGGTAAAAACAATAACACACCAGATCCACAGAGCTGGAAAGGAAGACACATGAGCAACATGAAAAGACAAGGGAAGAAAGAGCTACAAACAAATCAAGACAACATACATTAGAAGCATTGGCAGCTACAGCAGAAAAAAACAACAGAGAAAGATTTCAGGATACACATGGTTAAAATGTTTTGGGATCTCAAAGAAGACATAAGAAAACAAATACAGGCAGTGAAAGATCATGTCAATAATGAGCTACATAAACAAATCCAAGAAGCAAAAGATCACCTCCATGGGGAGATAGAGGTTATAGAAAAAACCAAACAGATATCCTTGAAATGAAAGAAATAGTAAACCAAATTAAAAACTCAAATGAAAGCATCACCAACAGAGTAGACCACTTAAATTACTGGACATCAGACAATGAAGATCAAATAAATCATCTTGAAAAGAACATAGATCACACAGCAAAAATAATAAGAAACCACAAACGGAACATTCAAGAAATTTGGGATAGCATAAAAAGACCAAACTTAAGAGTTATTGGGATAGAGGAAGGCCTAGAGGTCCAAACCAAAGGAATGAACAATCTATTCAATGAAGTAATACCAGAAAACTTTCCAAACATGAAGAAGGAATTGTAAATCCAAATTCAAGAAGCCTACAGGATGCCAAATGTACAAAATCACAACAGACCCACACCAAGGCACATTATAATGAAAATGCCCAACATACAGAATGAGGAGAGAATTTTAAAAGCCACAAGAGAAAGGAATCAGATTACATATAAGGGAAAACCAATTAGGATAATTGCAGATTTTTCAACACAGACCCTGAAAGCTAGAAAATCCTGGAACAACATATATCAAGCTCTGAAAGATAATGGGTGCCAATCAAGAATCTTGTACCCAGCAAAATTAAGCTTTATATTTGAAGATGAAATAAAAACCTTCCACGATAAACAAATTTTAAAAGAATTTATAGCTAGAAAACTGGCACTACAAAATATCCTTGGCAAAATATTTCATGAAGAGGAAATGAAAAACAGCAATGAAAACCAGCAGTAGGAGGTAGTACACTAAAGGAAAAACTAATCAAAGAGGAAAACCAATTCAAGTAAAATAACAAAGATAAACAAATATGGCTGGAAATACAAACCATGTCTCAATAGTAACCCTAAATGTTAATGACTTAAACTCACCAATCAAAAACATAGGCTAGAAGATTGGATTTTTTAAAAAGACCCAATAATATGCTGCCCCAGGAGACTTATCTGATGGGAAAAGACATACACAGAATGAAGGTGAAAGGTTGGGAAAAATCATACCACTCACATGAACTGTGGAAGCAAGCAGGGATTTCCATACTCATATCAAATAAAGATGGATATTACATACTGCTCAAGGGAACAATACACCAACAAGACATTACAATCTTAAATATATATGCCCCCAAACAATAGTGTAGCTATGTTCATAAAACAAACTCTTAAGTTCAAGAGTCCAATTGACTACAACATAATAATCTTGGGTGACTTTAACATACCTCTCTCACCACTGGATAGATTTCCCAAACAAAAGTTGAATAAAGAAACTATAGAGCTCAATAATACAATTAATAACTTAGACTTAACTGACATATATAGAATATTTCAACCGGCATCAAGTGGATACACTTTCTTCTTAGCAGCACATGGACCCTTCTCTAAAATAGAGTATATACTATGCCACAAAGCAACTCTTAGCAAATACAAAAAAGTAGAGATACTACCATGCATTTTATCAGATCATAATGGAATGAAATTGGAAATCAATGATAAAATAAAAAATAAAAATTTCTCCATCACTAGGAGACTAAACAATATGCTACTGAATAAACAATGGGTCACAGAAGACATCAAGGAGGAGATTAAAAAATTCCTAGAGGTAAATGAGAACATAGACTCAACATAACCAAATCTCTGGGACACTATGAAAGCAGTACAAAGAGGAAAATTCATTGCATGGAGTTCATTCCTTGAAAAAAGAAAAGGTCAACAAATAAATGACCTCATACTACATCTCAAAGCCCTAGAAAAAGAAGAACAAGCCAGCAGCAAAAGAAGTAGAAGGCAATAAATAATTAAAATTAGAGCTGAAATCAATGAACTTGAAACAAAAGAAACAATTGAAAAAATTGGCAAAACAAAAAGTTGGTTCTTTGAAAAAATAAATAAAATTGACAGACCTTGGCCACGCTAACAAAGAGAAGGAGAGAGAAAACTCAAATTACCAGGATACATGATGAAAAAGATAATACCACAACAGACATTACAGAAATACAGAGGTTAATTAGAAATTATTTTGAAATCTTATACTCCAATAAAATAGAAGACATTGAAGGCATTGACAAATTTCTAAAGTCATACAATTTTCCCAGATTGAGACAGGAAGATATACACAATTTAAACAGACCAATATCAAGGAAATAGAAGAAGCCATCAAAAGCTTACCAACCAAGAAAAGCCCAGGACCAGATAGATACACAGCTGAGTTCTACAAGACCTTTAAAGAAGACATAATACCAATACTCTTTAATTTATTTCAGGAAATAGAAAAAGAGGCAGTAATTCTATGAGTAACTCATTCTATGAGGTCAATATCACCCTGATCCTAAAACCAGACAAAGACACATCAAAGAAAGAGAACTTCAGACCAATATCTCTAATGAACATAGATGCAAGAATTCTCAATAAAATTCTGGCAAATTAAATACAAAAACATATCAAAAAGATTGTGTACCATGATCAAGTGAGATTCATCCCAGGGATGCAAGGTTGGTTCAACATAAGGAAATCAAGAAATGTAATTCATCACATCAATAGACTTAAAAATAAAAATCATATGATCATCTCAATAGATGCAGAAAAAGCATTTGACAAAATTCAGCACACCTTTATGTTCAAAACACTAGAAAAATTAGGGATAACAGGAACACATCTCAACATCATAAAGGCTATCTGTGCTACGCCTCAGACCAACATCATTCTAAACGGAGAAAAATTGAAGGTATTCCCTCTAAAAACTGGAACAAGGCAGGGATGCCCTCTTTCACCACTTCTATTCAACATGTCTTGAAACACTAGCCAGAGCAATTAGACAGATGAAAGAAATCAAAGGGATATGTATAGGAAAAGAAGAAATTAAATTAGCACTATTTGCTGATGATATGATTCTATACCTAGAAGACCCAAAAAAACCTCACCAGAAAACTTCTAGAACTAGTAAATGAATTCAGCAAAGTAGCAAGATATAAAATCAACACTCATAAATCAAAGGCATTTCTGTATATCAGTGAAAAACCTCTGAGAAGGAAATGAGAAAAACTACCCCATTCACAATAACCTCAAAAAACAAAAAAGATACTTGGGAATCAACTTAACGAAAGAGGTGAAAGATCTCCACAATGAAAACTACAGAACCCTAAAGAGAGAAATCAAAGAAGACCTTAGAATCTACATTGCTCTTGGATAAGCAGAATTAATATTATCAAAATGACCATACTACCAAAAGCACTATACAGATTTAATGCAATTCCGATCAAAATCCCAATGGCATTCCTTGTAGAAATAGAAAAAGCACTCATGAAATTCATCTGGAAAAATAAGAGACCCAGAATAGCTAAAGCAATCCTTAGCAGGAAGAGAGAAGCAGGTAGTATCACTATACCAGCCCTTAAACTATACTACAGAGCAATAGTAACAAAAACGGCATAGTATTGGCACAAAAACAGACTGGTAGACCAATGGTACAGAATAGAGAACACAGAAACTAACCCACAAAATTACAATTATCTTATATTAGACAAAGGTGCCAAAAACATGCATTGGAGAAAAGATAGCATTTTCAACAAATGGTGCTGGAAAAACTGGAAATCCATATGCAACAAAATGAAATTAAACCCCTATCTCTCACCATGCACAAAATTTGACTCAAAATAGATCAAGGACCTAGGAATTAAACCAGAGACTCTGCATCTAATAGAAGAAAAAGTAGGCCCTAATCTTCATCATGTGGGATCAGGCCCCAACTTCCTTAATAAGACTCCTATAGCACAAGAATTAAAACCAAGAATCAATAAATGGGATGGAATCAAACTAAAAAGTTTTTTTTCTCAGCAAAAGAAACAATCTGTGAGGTGAACAGAGAGCATACATTCTGGTAGCAAATCTTTACCCCTCACACATCAGATACAGCACTAATCTCTAGGGTATATAAAGAACTCAAAAAGCTAAGCACCGAAAAAACAAATAACCCAATGAGTAAATGGGCCAAGGACCTGAACAGATACTTCTCAGAAGAGGATATACAATCAATCAAAAAATATATTAAAAAAATGCTCATCATCTCTAGCAATCAGAGAAATGCAAATCAAAACTTCTCTAAGATATCATCTCACTCCAGTCAGATTAGCAGCTATTATGAAGACAAACAACAATAAGTGTTGTTGAGGATGTGGGGGGAAAAGTACATGCATACATTGCTGGTGGGACTGCAAATTGGTGCAGCCAATATGGAAAGCAGTTTGGATATTCCTTGGAAATCTGGGAATGGAACCACTCTTTGACCCAGCTATCCCTCTCCTTGGACTATACCCAAAGGACTTAAAAACAGCATACTACAGGGACACAGCCACATCAATGTTTATAGCAGCACAATTCACAATAGATAAACTGTGGAACCAACCTGGATGCCCTTCAGTGGATGAATGGCTTAAAAAAAAATGTAGCATATATACACAATGGAATATTACTCAGCAATAAAAGAGAATAAAATGGCATTTGCAGGTAAATGGATGGCATTGGAGAAGATAATGCTAAGTGAAGTTAGCCAATCCCCCCCAAAAAAAACAAATGCCAAATGTTTTCTCCGATATAAGGAGGCGGACTCATATTGGGGTAGGGAGGGGGAACATGGGATCAATAGATAAATTCTAGATAGGGAAGAGCGGGGGAGGGAAAGGGAGGAGGCAGGGGATTAGCAAGGATGGTGGAATGTGATGGACATCATTATCCAAAGTATATGTATAAAGACACAAATTGGGTGTCCACCTACTTTATATACAGAGATATGAAAAATTGTGGTAAATATGTGAAATAAGAATTATAATTTAAAAAAACAAGTACATGTATAAAGACATGCATTGGCATGAACATACTTTATACAAAGATATGAAAAATTTTGCTCTTTATGTGTAATAAGAATTGTAATACATTCTGCTGTTGTGTATTTAAAAAAATAAAATCAATAAAAAATAAACAAATACATTGAAAAAGAAAACATGAACTAATGGGGTTATAAAACATAAAGCCAATTTCTATCCAGAAAAGAACTAAAACATGTAATTTTGCAATTAACCCTAAAAGTTTAATATAGTAGGACTTTTTTTGACCCATTTACTTATTTTTGAAGAAATTTCTTAAACTAACTCAATACATTCCACTGTCTTATTCCTGGTTTTAAATTAAAAAGAAAAAAAATGCATCTCTCTAAATGTCCTGTAAAAATGATTGTTTCCTTCCTTTAAAGATAAGTAATAATATTTTGGATACACTTCATGTTGACTTGAGATGGAAGCAATCTCTTACTGTGTTTCTTATAAAATCAGCACAGAAGACTGCAAGACTGGGAAAATGAATTCTGGAGAATAGCATGCTTTGTGGCCAAGGCAGAAAAGCAGATTTAATAAAGAACTAATCTTCAGAAAGTGAGTGTTGTGATATGTTTGACATTCGCCTCACCTGTGGCCTTAATCTTATCCCCCACTCCATCCTGTGGCTTTTGTCATTATCTTAACCAAGTGCTTAGGGCTTGTTGCCATAGTGCTGAAGAATGTTTGCAGAACAGCCATCACTGACGGGGACTTGGTCCCTCACCCAAAAGCTCAGACTGCACCAGAATGTAATGTCAGGATGAAGCCAGGGAATAATGACGAGAAAGCACTGAGGCTTTCAGCACTATATTTAACATCATTGAAATATTTTCAAGATCATGAAGAGGCCTCTAAAATTATTCAAGGCTGAGCCTTTTATTTGGGGAGATAACAAAATGCACTTCCCATTTCCTGGATTTGACAACTTTGAAGGGATGGAGAAAAGAAATAGGAAACAAAGATCCACCATTAAATCAACTCATTCTGCTTTTTCCCACAAATAAAAAAATGCTTATAGTGGGGTAGGGAGGGGGAGTATGGGAGGAAAAGATGAATTCTAGATAGGACAGAGGGGTGGGAGGGGAAGGGAGGGGGCAGGGGATTAGCAAAGATGGTGGAATGTGATGGACATCATTATCCAAAGTACGTGTATGAAGACTCGAATTGGTGTGAACATACTTTATAGACAAGCAGAGATATGAAAAATTGTGTTGTATATGTGTAATAAGAATTGTAATGCATTCTGCTGTCATTTATTTTTTAAAAAAAATTTAAAAACTAATAAAAAATGTTTATGGTGGAAGAAAATTCTCTGAAATATTTCAAACTTTCACATGGATTATGATTGCTAAGGTGGCCACCTTTGCATTATCCTAGAGAGAAAGCATTTTTAAATGATAATTAATAAAAGTTAAGATGGTTAAATTTGTCTTCTTAAGAATTATTTTTCAAATTTGGAATAAAGGGATAAATATGGTCAATTTTTCATCAAAATACTTTTATTTATTGTTTGAATAAATTATCCATTCTTATGTTTCAAACACTGGCTTCTCAAGGCTTTTAAGTAGTGAAATTCAATGATTTCGATTCACTTGAATAGAAACAAATGTAGGGGAGGGATTATGCTGTATTTTAGAATATAGTTTCACAACTTTAAAGTGTCTTTTAAGAGAATTTTGAAAATCTACGATAAAAATAAATAACATTTATTGCAATGAATGTAATAGTGACCACCAAAATATAATTGTTTTTTAAAAAAAGAAACAACTTGTTCCAGCAAATGGAATTGTTTATCAAAATGAACAGCTCAGAAACATTTGCTTATCAATAACAATTCACTTCTATTTACATTTTGTAAAGCACTTTCTCACATATTTCTTATTGTAATCCTACGGGATCCGAGTTACCTTTATTTTAAAGATGAAGTGAATGAAACTTTGATAGAATAAATTGCTTATGGTTTCATTGGCAATAATTTCAGAGATACTGCTTAAATAAATTCTTACACTCTAAGACCAGGGATACTTCATCTGTGTCAGCAAATTCCTCATCAATTGTACTAATACTGCTTCTGCCCAAAATATTAGTAGGATTTTTTGCTTTTGGAATCAGCTTTGGAGCCTGTTTATGAATCACAGAGGAAAATCAGTTTCATTATTTTAGTGTTACAACTTAATTTTTGACCATTGAAAAAAGTATGCAAATGAATGACCACATCATCAGGTAATTCCCACAAGTCAAAGACACTTTGAAATTACGAAGTTTCGCCACCCTAGAGGATGTTCAAGTATTGTAACTTGGTCTTAGCAAAAAGAAAAAAAAATGTTCAGAATAATTCAAATGAATATATAGCCTCTTGTGATGGGTACATTTGAATTGCTTAAAACTGCTTTGTCTATAAAATGAGAATAAACAAAACTCCTGCAATTTTCCTTGAATTCTTTATATTTTGGTATGACATATGACACACAGCTATTGTTTGGGCAAATTCTACAATTATATCACTTTCTTCTTCTCATCTTTCTAGGAACTGGAACTTTGAGAGAAAAGTTTTGGCTGTGTCCAACTGATCAAGATATTTTAAATTTATAAACATTTAAAAAACAGATCGTTAAAAAAAAAGAGAGAGAGTGGAGCAAGGTACTGTGGCACATCCCTGTAATCCCAGCAGCTCAAGAGGCTGAGGCAGGAGGATCTCGAGTTCAAAGCCATCCTCAGCAAATAAGTGAGACCCTAAGCAACTCAGAAGGCTCTGTCTCTAAATAAAATATTTTTAAAAAACAGGCCAGGGATATAGGTCAGTGGTTAAGTGTCCCTGGGTTCAATCCCTGGTACCAAAATAAATAAATAAATAAATAAATAGTGGAAGAAATTAACTAAAAAGAACTAAACTCAAATAACAGAACTGAATTGCTAACTTCAATATATGTATAAAAATTACAACTAATAAGCAGCTTTAGTTACAGTGTTGATGTGATCTTAATCCTTAATCCCAGTTCCCCATCAGGGAACTGATTACATCCAATTATTTCTCCTTGATTCTTTTTCCATTATCATGGTCTGCGTTCCATCCAAGTTAGATCAAGAGCTAAAATATTAAGTCAAAAAAAAATTTGAAATCTTTTCACCTAAAATTATTAGAATGGTTAGCATAGGGAAATTCACCACCTGAATTTCTAGAGTTCTAACTTACATTTTGTTTCAATTTATAATTAGCAAAATGAAGTGAGAGGAGCATATTATGTTCAATACTTCTGACCCATCCCATTCTGTGTTTGGCAAATTGACTAATCCCAGTGTATATCTAGGGGTGGTGTTTAAAATATCATTTTTTACCCCCGTCCCCACCCACCATGGTTCTAGTGTCGTGGGGTTAAAATTAGCATGAGCACTTCCAGGTCCTTAAACTACTCATTCAATGATGCAAAATCTAAACTTCTATGGATATTGGGTTGATGAAGAAAATTTAACAAATCCTCATTGTTTAATGCAACCTCAGAGTTCTTTACCAATAATTCTCAGTAATAGCACAGCTAACCACTATACCCTAATTAACAATACCTGAGATTTTTGCTATGTTTCATTCCATTACCTTTTGAAAGAAAAGATTTTACAACTCTCTTTTCTGATAGTTGATACAATTTTATATTAATTAATCATCTCTAACTGATAAGTGACTATAATGTTTTCCTTTGCAAGCGTCTTGGAAACATTTGTCACTGTCTACCTTTTGCCATAATGGAGGAATTTTGGAGGAATTCAACAATTTATTCTAAGTCTAGAGATATACGATGTTTCTAGTCTCTATTGTGGTTTGCTGAGAGCATGTAGATAAGTACCTGGCAGACTAATGGAAATGTTAAGAAAATAGAATTTTAGCCACAGGAAAGTTACTAAATATGGCTTTATAGATTTTAACAAAGATGTCACACTCACATACTTTATTATTCCTCTCTTAGGTGAAGATAATTGGAATATTGCTTACTAGAGTCTTCCCTCTGAAAAGCGTTCATCTGGTGCTCTGAGCTACTGAGTGAGAATCTCTCTGGATTTGCTTCTCTTTTTTCTGCTCATTACTGGGGGTTAATGAAAACAGAGCTTCTTCTGACCTCCGACATATTACTTTGACTGGCTGAGAAAATAGATAAGTCTACTGCTTTCTTTGACTGTCCCAGCTGTGAGGAATGGTAAAAGTAGGATTTACAAGGTAAAGAAATAATGAATTAGAGTTACCTGCCAGCCTTTCCATCTTGTGTGAGCCTCGGGTAAAGATTGCTAAGTGTTAAAGACAAGAATGTGTAGTTACTGAAGGTCAGTTGCTTGTTCTGACAAACTGCCTTTGGAGTGCTGATCCTCCTTCCCCTCATTCTAGAGACTTCTCTTTGGGCATCTTGGCTGTCAATGGAAGAACGTTGTTGGTGGGTCCTGTTGAAGGAGTCGCATTTGGGGCTGTCTTCCTTTGGATTGTCCTGAAAGTAAAAATATTTGAAGGAACCATGTAAGGAAGAATAAACTCCAAGCCATGACAGATGGGCCATTCTTTTTATTACCACAATTAAAAATCTAGCACAGTACATTTCATCCTCTAATCACCTTCACTCATTTCCTAGGTAACACTCAGCATGCAGGGAGAGCAGAGATCCCTTCCACACCCCTTAGTTCTCCTGTGGGCTCTTGGGATGGATCTAGGGACCTAATTAATATCAGAGCTGAATAACATAATATAATAATAATCAATGTCCAACTAATTTTACACACACATGGGGAGTTTCACCAAAGAGTGAAGGCCAAAAAAGTGACCAAAGCCTGATACTTTTATATTTTTTTAGACAAAGAATGATAAATTTGTGAAGGAATGACAGGAAAAAATGAGCATCTGGCCTAGGGTAATAAATTCTAGGATGCTACTAAGAGAAATATGGTGGGTGTAAAAGATAGTGAAAAATCAGGTCATTTCGAGTTTATTTATCTAGGTTCACTGCAGCCCCAATTACCAGTCTCTGTGATGAAGGCCGCTCTCCTTCCTTGGTATGTGAAGGACATTTCCAAAAAAAAAAAAAAAAAACTTTATGGTTTGCTGCATGTAGGGAAAACCAGGCCAAATGACCCTTTCCAAAGTAATAGTTCCTCCAGTGATTTCAGTTTGAAATAATCAATATACCAATTTGGCATTTTTGAGATGGAACGTCCTTAACTCCTTCAACTGTTTAAAACATCAGCCAAAGATCTAAAGGACATTTCCCTGAATAGGATGCTTGAGCTTCAATTGCAGATAATACATACAAAAAGAAAAATCTATGAGGCTTTCTTTACTTTCTGTTTTTTTTTTAATAAACTTACAACTGCTCTAAAAAATAAGCTATTAACTTTTTAAAAAAAATCTATTACTGAAATTGGCATATTTATGAGTATGCTAAACTGCATTCCCAAAATGTTATCTAATATGAATTATTTAATTTTTATCTGGATAGGCATGCTGCTCTTGAATTAACATTTCTAGGGGGAAATCACTGCAAAACCTTGTAGTCATTTAATTACAGTAGGTCTTCATTGGCAAATGCTATAGAAATGTCTGAATGGATATAAAGGGGAGAGGAACAATTCTGATATTTCATCCACAGGCATGGTGGAATGAGATACTGAAGGTATTGAATTAAGAAGGTGGTAAGAACAAAGAAGCCAGACAAGTGGTAAAATTCCTCTAAGACTTTCAGAAATTCTGACCAAAAAAAAAAAAACCACTTAATGATTGGTGACCTGGAATAGTTTGAAACATCAACATTAAGCATAAATAAATATTAATGGCAGGAAGTTGGAAGACAATTACCTCTGGAGAGATGTTCAGATATTAGTTGAGAAAAAGAGAATATAGTATTCATTGTTTTCTTCTTCTGCCAAATGCTGCCTAAGTACCTATTGTTTAAGGAGTGGTTCACAAACTTTGCTGCACATTAGGATCATATGGGGAGTTTTTAAAAATTCTGATGCCTGGGTCGTATCCCATTTCAATTTACTCAGAATGCCTGGGGATGGAGCCAGGCGTCAGCATAGTTAAAAATTGCCAGGTAATTCCAATGTACAGCCAAGGTCTAAGGCATTTCTCTGTTAAAAAAAAAAAAGTAAAGTAAATTGCGCATGGTCTCTTTTAAGGAGCCTGAAATTTGGTTGAGGCGATTAGCTGTATACATAAGCAAATATAACGTCCAATGCAAAACACACTTTAAATGCACCGTCTCATTTTGAGTTTGGCTCCATGCAGTATGATTTCTCCAAGCGAGCAGCTTTCTGACTCCAGGGAGCTCTGAGGAGAATATATTTGCAGTGATGCAGTCATTTCTGGTAGACCTATTTCCAGAAAGAGGCAGACAAGCTGGAAAGGGCTCAAAGAAGGGTAACAAAATGACTAGAGGCCTGGGGGAAGGGACTTGTGGAGAAGGATGAAAAGAAGTAAGTGTGTAAACCTACATGCCATTAAGGTGGGGAGGGGTCGTGATAATAGTCCCTTAAAACCTGAAGGGTGTGAACATCAAGGACAGCAAGGAATTACTTTGGAAATACAAAGGGTGTTAACTAAGAGTCTCAGGATGGTATTATGAAAGAGAAAATGAAGGCACAATATCGGGTTATCCTTGCTGATCGAGGGAGCTAATGAGCTGCAGGGCTGGCTTCTGGGGGAGACATGGCAGCCACATGACTTGAGTTCCTATTAAACAAGTTGGGACAAACCCTTAGGAAGTAGATTATTGTGGGCAATTCTGTATGGCCTGGACAATGGCAGGAGGTGGGGGCCATTGAATGGAAGAGAGGGAATAAGTCAAAGCTTTTACAGCCCTACCTCCGAAATAATACTATAAAAAGTTCAAAGAAAACAGAAATTGAGGTGAACCTTTCTCTTTAAATATGATGGCAGATGAGGCGGATCCATTAGCTCTTATTAATGTGTTCATTGAACATGTGGAATTACATTTGGGGGCCATATTTTGTGTACATTCTATGTGCTAGTTTATCTGCTTCTTCATTTAATACAAATATAGTCATTACATGCATGACAAACGTCTGCAAAGACATTTAGGCATAGAAATTTCTGTTATAGTTCTATAACATTCCTAAATAGAGACATCTCATTCCATCCCTTGAAGCCAAAGAGACAGGAGTCTCTCTCTCTCTCTCTCTCTCTCTCTCTCTCTCTCTCTCTCTCCAGGGGATTGATCCCAGGGGCACTTCACAAAATTGCTGAAGACATTGCATATATCTCCAGCCTTTTTTTTTTCTGTTATTTTTTCTTTTCTTTTTTTCTTTAAGTTAGTGACAGGGTTTCGCTAAGTTGCTGAGGCTGGCTTTGAACTTGCAATTCTCCTACCTGAGCCTCCTGAGCCACTAGGTTTACAGGCATGCATCATGGTGCCAAGTTAAGAGTCTCCTTTTCTATGTGGTGTTCCCAAATGCTACAAAATTAATAATGGTAGCAATAATAGCTAATATTTTTGGAGCACTTTCTATGTGCCAGTCACTGTGTTACAAACATTTCCATCCATTTTCTGATCTAAACTAGTGATCACCACAGTCCTACCAAGAAGCACTGAGATTTTGCATATGAAGGTAACAATTTTCAAAGAATTGGGTGATAGGTTCAAAGCCACACAGCTAGTAATGCCACAGGGGAAAATAAAAACCCAATCTCACTCTTTCTCTGTTTTTATGGACTGCACAAAACTGGGAATCAAATAAAAATTGCCATCTTCCAAATCCTTCTCATAAACTTTATAGTATCAGAAGAACACCTACTTCATAGAGTTAGTGTGATAAGAAAATAAGATAATTTTAGAAGACATCAAGCAGTAAGCTCTGAATAAATGATAGTTTAAAAGAAAGAAAATACATTAGAATCTAAAACCCACAAATCAGCCATTTCCCACTAATTCATTGTGATACCTTTTATATAAATCTGCAACCATCTTTTCTCTACCTCCCACTCTCTGAAATTATACTGGCTTTATGCAGCCAGGAAAACTAACTGATAAACTCATTTTCAGTAAGCTTCCCTTTCCTCAGAGTCATGCCTTGAAGTGTAACATTAGAGTGGTAAGAGCAGACAGAGTCTATATAAATGTCTCTGTAAGTATCAAAGCCCTATAAAAGTTGAGCACACTCAATCTGAAAATCCAAAATTTTGAAATGCACCAAAATCTGAAATTGTTAATACCCACACAATGCCACAAATGGAAAATTCCACACCATGAAACCTTTTTTTCATGCACAAAATTGCTGAAGATATTGCATAAAATTACCTTCAAGCTATGGGTATAAGGCATATGTGAACCATGAATAAATTTCATGTTTAGACTTGGGTCCTATTCCCAAGATATCTCATTACATATATTCTAGTATTCAGAACTCAAAAAAAAAAGAAAAGAAAAGAAAGAAAGAAAGAAAAGAAAGAAATCCAAAATCTGAAGTCCTTCAGGTCCGAGGTGTCCAAGATCACGCAGTACCCCAGAGATCCTCAAGCTGCACATAGTAGGCAATGAGACTGTAATGATCAAAAGGCAGCCCAGGGCAGACCATCCTGAGCTGATAGCCACATGCAGAAAGACACCATAAACTATAAATCCAATAATGAATAAATAACCAAACATCACAATAACTATTATTTAAAAAATGATGTTTCACATGACAGAAGGTAGAGATAATTGTCCTAGGGGACAAAACGGAGAACACACACCAAGTCTAGGAAAAAACTTTCAATGGAGTGAGCAGTAACAGTGAAGTTCTTTAGAAAGGAGTTTAGAATATTCTAGAAACACAAAAATCTGAAGCACCATGAATGAAGTGAAGAGCTAAGCAGAGGTCTTATTATGTAGGGAGATAGATTTGATTCTGAGCATGTTGGAGAACTTACAACATGAAAGACTTTTAAATAAGGCTATGACATGCTCTGCTTAATATCATTAAAAGTTCACTCTAGCAGGTGACTAGATAATAAATGGTGTCCTGAGCTACAGGACAGTGATGGTGGGGGATTGAGAAGAATGGAGGAATAGAAGAGCACTTAGACTTTTGCAACAATTATATCCTATCCAGGTGAGTTGTTTTGTTTTGTTTTTAATAAGTGTTGGCTTGTTGTCTGTGTGTCTTCTCCACAGTGAGAAGGCTGGAGATCAGACAAGAAGTGTTGATCTGAACCAGTGTGGTGGCGGTTGCTATGAGGAGCAGTACATAAACGCTGGTTATATTCTGGAGGGAGAACTGAGAGGCAGGTTAATGTCAAAACTCCCTAAAGCATCTAAGTGACATGCCAGGTAGTCAGCTGGAGAGATGGCTCTGCATGGAGGGGCGGCTGAGCATCAGACACCAGTGTGGGCACTTGTGTATTAATTGTAAATATATTTTCTCATTTGCTGTATTGTTGATGCTGTGGATTCTGGGACTTCATCCCTTCCAGGGATGGCTAATTCCTAGAAATACCAAATGGATACCTGAAATCCCAGCTACTGAGCAGGCGAAGGCAGGACGATTACAAATTTGAGTTGAGCCTTGGCAATTTAGCAAGACCCTGCCTGAAAATTTTTTGAGAGGGAAAGAGGCTGGGATATAGCTCAGTGGTAGAGCACCCAAGGGTTCAATCACAAGTATCCAAAAAAAAAAAAAAAAAAAAATCCCCTCTGCCCCAATCAATGCAGGGCCAGGTTGCAGATGAGTGAGACCCAGAGTCTACCAAAACTAGTCATACCACCCAGTCACATTCTTTTGCTCATTTCTTCCCAGGAAAGCTGAAATAAGGCTCCAGCCCAACCTTTCACCTCACCCTTCAGCCTCCCAACTGGCCCAGTGCTTCCCTGGTGGCCCCTGTTGTGTGGCATGCCTCACCTCCAGAATGCTGAATAACAAAGGACCTTCAATGGCAGTGGGCTCAATAATCTGTTGAAAAACAGATGTTTTAAAGCAGGTTGTCATCAAAACAATGGTGTTTGGAGCCTTTAAAATAAAAGAAATCATCTAAAGGGAGAGTGGAGAGACTGTACCAGAGCCCAGAGGGCCCCTGGGGAACCAAAGGAATTAGCATCCCTGTTTCCGATTTCAGATCCTGTGGCAACCCAGTGGAAGAATTATTATGGAGCCTTCTCGGCACCCTACAAATCACGCCACATAAGCCACTGCCTACTCCACGTAAGTAAAAATCTGATCCTGTTTCAAAACGAGTAGTTTGCACTAAACCCTCAAGTACAGTTGCCGATCTTCCTAGGAAAACAGCATCGAGTTCAAAGTTGCCCACTGGAGTACATATTCAGGAAGCAGAAATACCTGAGATGCTGAGCCCCCATCCTAACATGCTGATCAGAAGGGGACACCCCGGGGTAATATTGATACTTGCTGCAGTGTGTGCTATTGAGGTGTCTGGCAGCCAAGTGAGCAAGCAGCTGTGTTCCCAAAGCACTTCTCAGACTTTGTTCAGTTCCAGCCTGAAGTTCCCACAGGTCTGGAGTGAAAAAAGAAAAATATTCCATGTATCTTCTCTTTTAACCTGAGATATGAACTTTCTACCTTTTTTGGTATTACGATGACCTTCCTTTTTAATATTTTTTTTAGTTTTAGGTGGACACAATATCTTTATTTTGTATTTATGTGGTGCTGAGGATTGAACCCAGTACCTCGTGCATGCTAGGAGAGCACTCTACCACTGAGCCATAACTCCAGCCCCAAGATGGCCTTCCTTTTATGATAAGGTTGCAAATGTAGAGAGTTTGTTACTTTTCCAACTTGACCAAAATAAATGAATTTGTAGGCATTTCTATAGAGACCTGTCGATTATTTTTTTATTCACTTATTATTACGAACCTGGAATTTATGAAGTTCAGAACTGCTAATCAAATAAATATTAAATATCCAGATATTTGAAAAAAAAATTCCATGATTAGTAATCATCCAGATTTCACCTCTCTATTGCATCTGCCTGGCTGGAGTCACTTGAATGTACCTTGAATGAGATTCTCCACCTGTGATTTCCAAGTTTCCATTGGGACAGGTTGGCCTTGAGTGAGACAACCCTTGTCTCAATGATGGAGAGAATGCCTAGCTTCCCTGAGCAAAAAGTCTACATGTTCTCAGATGTTGAAGAGTAAGGACAAAATTCTTTCATGACTAATGAATAAATTGTAAGGTGGCACCAGGATCTAATTGTTAAAAAGCAGCACTTCAGGCATGGGGCTGTATTCACTTTGAAACCAAACCAAGCTGGTGAAGATGTGGCCAGGACTTATTTATTTATGTAGTCATTTATTTATCTCAGCAACAAACAAAATGGCTTAACACTTCATCAAGGTCACTCAGTGCTTCTACTTTGGAACAGCTTTTATAAGCGGGTGTAGGATGAACTTGTGATTTTTGTTTGTTTCTTTGCTAATTCTGGGAGTAATCACAGCATCAAATTTCCGGGCATGGGCATGCTCTTCAATAAGTAGGTCAGACTCAAAATGTTTGGATATTGTAATTAAGGAGAAGGAGCAGGGCCCGCGAAGAGAGGAGCGGGAGGAGGGAGACAGAGTCAAAGTGATTAATTATGCAATAATCAGGCCATCCCTTCCTTTTCCTACTGGGGTTAAGAGATTACAATATTAATCTAAAATTAAGCATCTGATCAGATGAAAACCAATGAAAAACAAAATTTCTCCTATTTTCTATGGAGGAAATGAGACAAAGCTTGAGAAGCTCAGCATTCCCTATTGTCACTCCCACATTCACTTACAGTGGTCACACTTGGACCGAGACTATCACAGTGAAAGGGAAGACATTTGTCACTGGGATCGAGACCTCTGACTGCCTTAATTTGTCCAACAACCAGAATGGAGACTTCTGGCAGCACCAAGGGAGGCTCTGCACATTTCGGGTTTTGAAAAAAGAAAAGTGACCTCCCTATTTGTCCTTGTTGGGATTTCATTCAACTGTAATTTAAATTTTCTGTCCTCAGACCAAAGAAAGAAAATCCACATATTTTATTTATATACCTATAAGCACACTCGTGTGTACAGGAATGATGTTTACATAGACCTCTGTGTATGTGTGTGCGGGTGTATGTTTCTATAAAGGGACAAAGAAAAACCTAATGTCATTAGAAATTCAGAGAAGGAATCATTCTCTGCAGATATAAGAAATAAAAACTCCAATAGAAAACTTTCTATATTTCCATATTGAATTATTTTGAATTTATGTACTAAAAAGAATATAAAAATTGCTTTATACGGAATAGTCTCTGAGCCTGAGGACAGCAGTTCCTAACAGTCTCAGTTCCTAAGACAACTTGCTTGCCTACTATAAGATTTACACAAGAAATATTTAATTTTTCATGCTATTTTTTTAAAAAACCAGATTGTTTGATCTCATCATGTAGGTTAAATTAAATTATGCAGGAAGAAGAAACTTAAGACATTTGGTTTAGTCCAATCAAGGAGGAGTCACCTGGCTTCTTTTCCATCTTCCTTTCCTAGCGCTGATGAATCTCTTAGGTAAGTATCAAGCGCCACACTGGTGAGACCCAGAAAGAAGTCACAGTTAGCTGGTTGGCATCACTTCCCGGGGTTGAAATGGAGCTCTGATGATGGAATGTGGACCTGCTAAAGAAAACAAAAAAGATAAGAAAAGGAAGCCATCAACCTCCCGATTAAAGTAAAGGAGCCATCGAAGGGCAGATTTGAATTATGAAAGAGGTCAGTAGTCAGTATCAGTTGGCATCCCCCAAGTTAGAAGCCCCAGCAAATGAGAGAACAAACAAACCAGAACTGTTATCTCTTCTGGCAAACCACTGGCCCTGGGAGCCTGCAGGATTTATGATGACCAATTAAGGGTGTGGCGGCCTGAGAGAACAGAGGACATCCTTGCTGTGGAGATAAAGCGAACCATTTTGAAAACACTCCATTTTTAGAGCTCTTATTTTACCGCAGCAAAAACAGCACCTATGTGCCTATATATCTAAAGCCTTGGATCCTCTCCTCTCAAATTAAAAATAAGAAGCAATAAGACAGGATTGGGGACTTGTGAGATGATAAAGCAAGAACTAACTTAAGATGACACTTGGAAAAAACATTGCAAAAATGTAGTTCCCAAAGAGATAAATGTGACTATTCTTGCTTAAGGGATTAAAATAAGTTTTAAAGAAGTTGTTGAGAAATCCAAAATGACCTTAGAAGTATTATCAGATGTTAAGTTTCACAATAAATTGTTCAGAGATTATTCCTGCTGTATAAAATCTTGAGTAGTTAGATTCATCCCACTCCCTCCTTTACTTATATCTGCCTGCCCTGATGTAAACAAGCTAGATCAGATTATCTGTGAATTGTTCTGGAGTTCTAAAGGTTTACCCTGTTCTTGCATCACTAAGCACGGGGACTGCCAACATCCCTTGCTCAGCATGCATGATTTCTGTCCCACAGGTGGTTCCAAGTAGTTCTGCTACTGATGTGTCTCATGGGCTGGTCAGTCAAAGGCCTCTGTTTTGGGAATATCCACTCCTCACACTGGGTGCTGAAAGCAATGAAGAGATTCCTTTATTTCCTGCAAAACTGGAAACCTACAGCAAAAGGGTCCGCCTCTTTAGCAGAAAGATTGGCAAAGTGACAAAGAAAAATTTCCAAAACCAAGCACATGTAGAGAACAAACCTCATATCATTTTAATAATAGCAGCACTCACAAGAACACTCAAGAATACTCCAGACACCACGCAAAGCACCCTGCAGGCCTCCCCTGACTCCATCCTCAAACTGCCCTAAGGAAACTAGAGCTTCACTTGTGGCTAGCAAACAGAGGTATTTGAGCTCAACACATCTGGGTTCAAATCCTAGTTGGCCAATCCCAAATTGCACAACTTCAGAGGACTTACTTTATTTCTTAGATTGCACTCATTGAGTTCACAACTGAGTTCTAGCCCTTCCATAAGTTATAAGCATGTACTCTTCCTCCCAAATCCAACATAAATATGTCCACTTTTCTCCATCCTCGCAGCCACAATCCAAGACTAAAGAGCAGATCCAGGTTTCCTGGGGTCTGAGGCTTATACAATTTGAGAGGCCACTAGGCTATGGATATAAAAACAGTATGTATTTAGAGTAAGAAGAGAAATCACACACTTCAAAAAAATTAAACCTTAAAATTACTACAAACTTTATAAAAGCCCCGCCTTCAAAGCATACTGTTCTTGTTCATTGACAGGTTCACACATCTCCCGTATGTTTTGGCTGTGAACCATTTAATCACCTTTTCACATGACAACAAGTTTACAAAATAGTTTCGAGTAAGAACAGGACATAATTTTCCTCCAGCAATTTAAGGATAGTTACTGGTAGCATGAAATGTTTATTTCAGGTTTATAACACATTATTGTAGAATTATGTAAGTGTTTGAGATTTTTGCCAACTTTGTAAAGACAACTTTCTTGTTTCTTTTGTAGATCAACTATAAGATTTCGGAACATTTCATGTTTTTTATGTTATATATCTAATTTTAAAAATTCTTTGAATCCATAAAACTCACTAGACAAGTTATGGTTGATGTTCTCATGGAGGATTGTATATTATAAGTTTTATGTTATTTTTATTCCATCAAATAGCAAGAAATGTAAATCTTTTCCTAGTATGTTTGTATTACTCCTCTTCCATTAATTGTGTCATGAAACAATCAATGAGGTATTCATTCAACTTCTTTTCAAATTTTGTTTCTTCCTCAGTAAACCAACGAAATTTGAAAATTTGGGAGTTACACAATTCACTTCTGGTGTCAGAATAATGTCTGGTGGTTTTATTATTAACTTTTCATCATTTTGTTTCATACCTTATTCAACTTTAATCTGTATTTCTTTGATTCTCCAATAAACATAAAGATTATAAGAAAAAGTACCCTTTATTTATTTATATAATGAAACTTCTCCAAAATAGCTCTCCAAACTATGGTTAAAAAAATGCCCCAACTCAACTTTGCCTAAAAATGCCCACAGCTTCCCCCATAGGACCCTACCAGAGAGGAAGTATGGTGGAGGGAAAGTCAGAATGGACAGAAAGGCCATCTTAACAGCAACCAAAATGTCTTAATTTTGCAAATATCACAAATGCACACAATCCTTTACCATATTTCATTACATAATCATCGCTGATTTTTATGCCAGTTTTTTTTCCAAAACCAGCAGGGGTACAACCATTATGTGAACTTATTATTTTTTAGAATTGTGCCAGTATTACTTAAAAGTCATTTGTTAATAAACCATCTTGTTCCCACAATTGAGTGCTCTACTGTCCCAGTGAAAATTATGCACCCATGTCTCATATGCAGGAAAAAACACTGCACCCACGTTAACCAAGACTTTTATCTGAATCAATGGGAAGGATGTATACAATTAGGCCGATGAAGAAAAGTTGCATATTCTGACTCTTGCCAAAGCCATTCCTGTTCTTCTCTTTCTTACTACTATAAACACTATTCTGAACCTCCACAAATGAAACTACTGAAAACCAGTCCAAGTCTTGCAGCCCTATAGCAAGTCACCATATGTGTGCATATGGTACCCATGTATACATACAATATGTATAAGCAAATGGCAAGGGTATTTAGCTATAGTAGCTTGCCTACATTACAGATATTTTATCAAATTACAGTCTCCATTTAGAAACCTAGATAATTAAAGCACAGCGTATGGCACAGTGTTGCTTAAATTAAAATAGCAAGGAAAAGCTTTAAGATTTCAGGCAAGGATTTCCAACAATCCTCTTTAATCAGCAAGAGTCAATGTTTTTCAACATTATCAAGCAGCAAAGTGGCTGTTCTCCCCCGTTCAGAGACGAAAAGATGAAAAATAAAGATCTGATTCATGTCATGTGTAATCAATAGAACAGCAGAAAATGGGTTTGTTATTCCAGGTCTTGAGAGGGCTTATTCCTCTGCATACTGGATTTATTTCCTGGAGACAGAGACATCAAGCATTTTTCAGCTACATAAAACACAATTCAAAGACACCCAGGAAAATTTGGTGACCAGATGAATATAAAGAATTGATAAAAAGAAGAGGAGAAGTTGCAAGAGATCCAAAAGCAGGATGTCGTTATAACTGTTCTGCTCTCTGTGGAAAGATGAAGGAAGGCCCTGGGGATCTCAGGACACCATCCACATGAAGTTTGAAAGTGTCCATCACAACTCTCATTTCATATATCACACACATCACATATGCCAGGCTGATCATCTTTCAGATGTGGTCTCTGCAGCATTAAACCACTGAGCATTATCTAATGATTATCCTTTTGGACGAGGTTTACAAATCTGAACCGTGTGTGTGTGTGTGTGTGTGTGTGTGTGTGTGTGTGTGTGCTGGTTTCTCTCTCTTATATTTCGAGGTTGATCTCATCTTTCTGTTCAATAACTTCCACTGTCTGGTCTGGTCCAAATTTAGGTCCCACCTAATTCAAACATCTCCTAAACAAATTTTATTTGCAGGTAAAATGAGCTTTATTATGGTCCTGTTTATAGGTCATGATTATTCTTTTTTCCATTGCTCAAAGGTCCAGAAAAATGGCCCACTACTCTGTCCATTGATCCAAAGTCCATTTATCTTCTAAGATCATCACAAATCCTTTTCCTCCATGGTCTGTTCCCAAACTACTACACAATGTCATTGCCTAGAAATGCCCATAGCTCTGAAAGTATAATTTTTTTGCCATAATGTATACATTTTTATGTGCCTAAGACTTTTCAGTCCCACAAGATTGTAAGCCTCATTAGAACAGGGACTTTTAAATTTCTTCATAATATCTAGTCTTGCTTGAACTGAGTATATAGGAGACACACATTAGCTGCAAATTTTTTTCTTTGGCAAATTTATCCTCCACCCCCTACATTTATATTTTCCAATTTCACACACGGCTTTTTCCATTGACACTTCTGGAGTCAGATTGCAAGGTTTAGGACCACAGCTCCATCAGCGACTAACCTTAGGCAAGTTATTTTGGGGGTCCTCAATTTTCCCAATGGCAAAAAGATGAAAATAAGAGTAGCTGTGTCATAGGGTTAGTGTCAGGATCAAACAATTGTGTTTAGCATTGTACCTGGCACCCTGCAGTTTTTAATAAACACCACTGTTACTCTCGGTACTGTTCTCATTGCTCTGTGTTCCTCATTCTAGAAAGACATTACCCAAGTGTAGGTGTACTCCACCAAGTAAATATCATTCTTATAGTTATATTCATGGAACATATATTTGAAATTTAGCATGTTTACCACTTTATTCTTACTAGTATTACTTTTTACATCTCACATCTCCTTCTAGTATCATGTTCCTTCTACCTGCAGGGCATGTTTTAGACATAGTAGTTCAGAAAGTATGGTGCAGAGACCCCTGTGCCTACTCCAGACCCTACCTAGGGATCTGTGACGTCAAAACTATTTTCATAGCAACAATAAAAATTATTTATTATTTTTACTTTCATTCTATCAGTTGAGTTCTCCAGAAGCTACTTGGTATAGTATATCAAAATAGATTGAATGAGAAAAAAATGATAATCCAACTGTCTACCATTAAACCAGAAATTAAAGATATTTGCAAAAATGGAAAACAATCTCATTCTCCTATGTATTCATTTTATTTTTAGTTGACACCCAATAATTGTGCACTGTGATATTTTGACATATGTATACATGGTATAATAATCAAATCAGGGTAATTAGCATATCTATCACCTCAAACACTTATCAATTCTTTTTCGGTGAAAAAATTCAAAATCTGGTCTTCTGGTTATTTTGAAATACATAATAAAGTCTTGTTAATTATATCCACTTGCTGTGCCATAGAACACCAGAGCTTACTCCTATATAACAGATATTTTCTACCAAATTCTCCTTCTTCCCTCTCCCCACTACCAGCATCACCTGCCTCCCCCAGCCTCTGGTAACTGCCTTTCTACCTTCTAATTCTATGAGATCAACTTTTTTTGCTTGCACATACAAGAGATTCATGCCTGGCTTATTTCACTTATATAATGTCCTCTGAGCTCAACCACGTTGCCACAAGTAATAGGATTTTATGACTATTTTTTTCTGAACATTGTTACTCTCATCAAAATCTCTTACATTTAAGTGATAATTATTACCGTTATTTTAAAGTTAAAGGGTAAATATTATTTTTAATATTTTAATCCTCACATTATAAATATGATTTGCAAAAATAAAAGCTTTTGGTTCCCCCAATAATTTGCAAGAGCATAAGAGGCCAAAGATAAACAATTTAAGAAACACTAAAGCTTGCTTATAACAGTGGTTTTGTTGGGGTTTGGGTAGTAAACTTAATTTTTAACTTTTACCTTTATGAAAATGCCAAATTTTTTGCCCTCATTCTTGAATGATTGCTTTGCTAAGTGTTTAAATAAATGGAAAGTTCTCGAGTTATTTCCTCTCACCTCTTTGAAGGTATCATTCCATCGCCTTCTGTTGTCCCAACTAGCCTCAGAGCCACCGAGGAGGACACTCCTGCCATTGCTGTTTCGAAGTCATTGTTCTTTCATCCTATGCCTGCTTTTAAAATCTTTTTTGTGTTCAATGTTCTGTAATTTTACAATAATGGCACAAATATCTTTTTTATCTTCTTAGGGTACATGATGTTTCCAAAATCTGAGGAATTGTAATTTTTTATCAGTTCTGGAAAATTCATACTCCATTGTTACCACTCTTTCATTCTCTATGTTGTATTTCATTCTAACCTTGTTTTTAATGTGCTGCTTAATAATCTTTTGAGTTCCATTTTCCTATTATCACAACGATATTTTTCATGTTTAGAATTTTTCCTTTGTCATTTTTACATATTTCTCCTTTATGCTATTTTGTCCATGGGTGAACTTTTAGTATCCTTAACATCATCAGTAATTATATAAAGAGTTGCCACATGTAATATTCTATGCAATATTTGGTATGTATATGTCTGAAAACCTCAAATATCTTAGAGATCTACGTTGGTTATTCATCAAAGATGCTGCATCCTCCTATATTTAAAGATCTCTGATTGTGAGCTCATTTCTTGATCTTAACTGTAACAATCCTGTACTACTTCATTCAGAATTAGGAAAGTTTTATGCAGAAAATGCTTGCTCCTGAGGATAACTAGGAAATGCAACTCACCTGGGTCCACTTCAGCCCTCTGTATGTCTCAGCTCATCCAGGGAAATCTGAGCTCCCTTACTATTTATCACAATTCCTGCAAAGACACCATCAGACAATTATACCTAAGGATTGTGAAACCATATGTCTTTTCAGAAAGTCTCGGTTAAAATGCAAATATCTTTAGGAGGGAAACTGCCCTTGAGTCATGAGGTGTCTTCCTAAAAAGGATCATAGACAAATAAAAGCAGTGTGCTACAAAGCTGGTTCTTTGGAGAACTTGTCTAGGTTCATAATAGTAAAAAGGAAAACCTTTTATATCTATGTAGAATAAAAATGACAAAGTAATTTCATAAGGTGCCCATTCCAACCTAGTGATAGTGTAAGTCAAGAGTGCCATCATAGGAAGGAGTCTAATGCCTTCTGTGGGCCCAGGAGAAACAAGTCCATAAAAACCTGGTAATATAATACTAGCACTCCCGTGCGCCAGACACTCTTCTAATTGCTTTACGTGTATAATTAATTAAATCCACAAAACAATCTTTTTCTTAGGTGTTATTTTGTATTTACACGGAAGCAATGGACACCAGTTAAGTAATTTTCTTGAAGTTACACAGCGAGTAAATGGTGGATAAAATGGTTGACTGTGAAAAGTCTCGCTTTGAGGCTGTGTGCATAATCATTAAGCAATCTGAATTATGACACCTTGATAAAATTTTCTCCATTTCCAAAGTATTTCCATTTCCAATTTATATTTAATTTTGTGAATTTTAAACAAGCCTAATTTTTTAAGAGTTTAGTATTATTAAATTGAAAAAAAAATGAAAATGGAGTAATACATACACATCTCTGGGGTCCAAGGACCACAGAGCAACCCCTCGTTTCTCTGATGTTTCTCATTATGTCTCCAGGACTATATGAGATGTGTTTTCTGCACTTGTAGCACTTCTGTGTGCCTCCTTTATGTGGGAGGTGTTTTCTATCTTCAGGATTCATAGTTGTGTTTATTTACACTCATCCATACTATTTATTGTTAGATGGAAAATAATTGCATTTTTTTCTCATTCTTATAGAGTTTGCATCATGGTATGTTCCCCTTTAGCAAAGATTTCACAATTACAAGTCATCAAAGGTGTGTATACAAAATACATACACACACGTTCCATTTTCCATTTTTTATGGGGTTGTGTGTTTTGAGAACACACAGCAAAATCCATTTATCCAGATACAAAAAAAAAAAAGAAAAAGAAAAGAAAAGAAAACTTAGTGATCTATGTAAAAAAAAATAAACTAACAAAAAATTTAGTTTTAAAAAAAGACATTTCTAAAAGCACTATGTACATTTCATTCCTTCTAAAACAGATTCCCTTGAGCATAATTTGACCTTTTGTTGGTAAATTTAAAATAAAGTATGCTTATCCCCAATCTTTTAGAATACTTAAGACAAAATTCATTCATTTGAAAAAAAATATTGTTTATTTACCATGTTCAAATGGAAAAGTTGGGGCCTGTGCTTCAAACATTATGGACAAAAGAATTCTTTCTGTTCTCAGATACCTCACAGTCCGACAAGAAATAGAGCAATATATTCCCATTTAGTTGTAATAATGAAAGCAATAACTCATACATTAAGGTAAACCTTTAAAAGAGGTGATATTTCACCATTATGCCTGGTCCTCAAAAATGAAAAGAAATATTCTAGCAGGTATAAAAGAGAGTCAAAGCAAGGAATACATATGGCTAAAGCATAAGTTTGAAGAGACAATAAGAGAAAAATAAAATGAGGAACAAATGGTAAAGAGGCAAAATGAATAACGGTTAATAGCACAAATGGGGAGTCTGAACAAGTTGATTTTGAACCCCAGTTCCACCGCTTATTAACTTCATACCTGACTAGGTTTTGCCCTATCCTAGCTTATTCATCTGCAGTTATGGTTCATATTGAATAAAATAAAGAATGTGAGACTGGTGTGTTAGTGCACACCCATAATCCCTGGGACTTGGGAGGCTGAGGCAAGAGGATTGCAACTTGCCAGTCAGGGCAATTTAGACCCTGTCTTTAAATAAAAATAAAATAAAAGGGCCAGGGATGTAGCTCAGTAGCAGAGAGCTTGCCTAGCATGCAGGAGGCCCTAGGTTCAATCCCTAGTACTACAAAAAGAAAAAAAGAGATGTAATTATTGGTATTATTATCCATGTTGTGATTATGAGAAATGAACCATTTCAGCATTTCCAATGATGGATCTTCAACAGCGGTGTCCCTAAGGGCATATTACCTCACCAACATTCTGGCCCCAGGAGAGCAGACCTCCAACCCTGTCCACCTACCACCATCACAATAGGCCCCACTACCAATGCCCACTATGCCTGAATATTGCTGACTTCTTGCCTTGATAAAACAGTCCCCTAACTCCTGCTTTCTCCAAACTCTGCTTTCTAAGAAGGGGGTGGTAATCGTCAATTGAGAATGATAAAAAAAAAAATCTACCCATGCTAAAATTCAAAAATGGGCTTCAATTGAATCTCGGTATTCCTACCCTCGCAAGGTTATTTCTATGCATTTGGAAGATGCTCTTACTGAAGTGATGTCTCAGATAAAGAATTCACTGTAATGGCGAGAATTTCAAATACAATGAAAGGCCTGAGGGAGAAATTTCCACACACACATTGTCAGACTCCTCTAATGAATTATGAGTAGGTGGTTTCCTCTACCAACAAGAAGAGCCATCCCTGCAGACAAGACTGCAGCCGAGATCCAGTTTTGCATTCCTTGCATTTCCAGTAGCGTGGGTGGAAGATTTCATGGCACTATCCAGTTTCTTCTTGGCATGTGTGGGTCATGCGTTATTCAGCATTATGAAACATCTCCTTGAACAATAAGGTTAAGACTATGTTTAAGGCAATGGCAGCTAACAGAGCTGTAAATATTATTCAAGAGACAGAGCAGATGAAGCCATGAGTACTCACAAGGCACAAGCAATAAAGTCAAGAAATTTTTATAAAGGAGCTAAGAGGAACCAAACTGGTTCCTCCAATCTGGGAAACTCCAAATCCTGCTGTGCCTGAAGGCCTTGGAGAGAGGCAGAGGCTGCCAACTCATCCTTCAGAACTAGTGGGTATCCTCTCTTTCTTCATTGAATTTTTCAGTAGTAACATTTCCAGACACCTAGGAGTTTCCTAGCATCAGGTAAATGAGGCTACAAGCATCCATTCATTAGAATTTCTTCGTATGGTTATGGACCTTGCTTTGGAGGGAGGAAGGGGTACAGTGGAGTGACCCTTAGTCTGAGTCATTAAAATCACTCAGCTACAAATTGCTTAGCTGTGAAGCCCCCTACCTCACAATTTCTGCTTGGGCAGCTAGAGAATGTAGCTGATTAATAATGTAATAGGTGTGGCTGGCTGTCCCTAGGTGCTCTGATAAAAAAAAAAATGTTCGTGCTAAAGACACTATTTATTATAAGCAACACAAGGGTGTGGTGTTTCACTGTTTCTCTGTTTAGCAATTATAAACTAAAACTATAAGTGCTTTGAAACCAAGCCAGAAAGCAGACAAACCTAAAATAAGACAGGCTACACCCCTCTTTATGGATATCCTGTTTCTGATCTTGATGACAGCAAAAATATTTTCAATCCCTCCTGCCATTGACCCCTTATAATATGTACATGGAAACCCTAAAAAAAAAATAAATACAAAATTTGATAATCTCTGCTTCAAACTTTAAAAAAAGAATGGTATCGTAAAAGCAAGAAACTTTTACACGAGTAAAATTAAATCTGTCCAGGAACCTTTATTTTAGAAAGGTTGGTATTCAAATTTTGATTCCTCATGTTGAAACAGATGGGCATAACAGGCATAATCCTTACAGTATATCACTTACAAATTCACTATTTATGTGAAGGATTTATGTTTCTAAAGTACCAGTAAAATGCCTGTACTACTCTTTGTCCACATGCCCCTGAACATTTCCACCACTTTTGTGGTCTCGACCATCACCTGAGGTAAATTACTTCGATATTCACATTTCCTCTCCCACTCACTCCAGTTTAACAGCATTTCTGCTGACTGGTTCTGCCAGCTGTGTCTCACATTAACCTCAAGCTCAAGCTGGCTGAAATCATTCATCCCCCTCGTCCGTCCAATATCTCAGCAAAATTTTTGGACTTCAAACTGTTCTCAGTGGAATCTCCAAGTCAGGAGTCACAGAGATACAGGATTACAGTCACCTTTTTCCTCTATTTCTCCGGCACAATTTCTCAGCCTTTGCTTTATTGATATTTTTGGACTGACAATTCTTTGTCCTGGGATGGGGGCTTAGATTTGTTCTAGCCCTTCACAGTGTTCCCCAGCATTCCTGATTTCTACCTGCTAGTTGTCAGTAGTCATACCCACTTCCCAAGGTGCAGCAACCAAAATGCCTCTAGACTTTGAAAATTTCAAGAGAGTAAAATTACTCCCCCACAACCTTTCCAAGGCCCCCCCAGAAAATGAGTTTCCTAGAGCCAGATGAATTCTGCCTCTTTTTTGTAGCTTCCTCATGTCACTACTATTTCATCACTGTGCCAGCCAACCCCCAGTAGGGACAATCAAAGTCTGTGCTGTTTTTTTGGAGTAGATTTTTTTGACACGTAACGGACAGTGTACTAAGATATATCAAACTCAACAACCAACCATCAATATGTAAGAAAAAGAAATTTAATTTAAAAAATGAGAAATGTTTCTGGAGTCTCTCAAATCCTTACATGAAAAGAGAGAGAGAGAGAGAGAGAGAGAGAGAGAGAGAGAGAGAGAGAGAGAGAAAGAGAGCGAGCGAGCCTGGCGCAGTGGCACACACCTGTAATCCCCTGTTGCAGAAGGAACGCAAATTCAAAGCCAGCCTCAGAAAAAGCCAGGTGCTAAGCAACTCAGTGAGACCCTGTCTCTAAGTAAAATACAAAATAGGACTGGAGATGTGACTCAGTGGTTAGGTGCCCCTGAGTTCAATCCCTGGTACTAAAAAGAGATCCCTGGTACTCAAATCCTTTTCATGTAAGGATTTGAGAGACTCCAGAAACATTTCTCATTTTTTAAATTAAAGAAAGAGAGAAAGGAAGGAAGGAAGGAGGGAAGGAACGAAGGAAGGGAGGGAAGAAAAAGAAAAGAAAAAGGTTGGAGTCTGAGGGTTTCAATGCTGATTTCATCTCTAAGAGTTTAAAGTTGTCATTTGGAATAGGATGGAGCAGATAAGAAGCCATCATTTAACTACCTAGACAACCTTGGAATATGGTATTCTGAACAAGGATATTAGGCTAAGGTGAATAGGACTATGAGTTCAGGGTATTAGCTAGACCTTAATTGAATCCCACCTTTCATAATGTAATGGTGGGAGATAAGAATATCTAACTCTACTGATCTGTCCCCAGGACTAGAATAATGAATTATTTTTTCTATATTCCACCTTTTATTAGAATGAACCTGCAGTAACTCAAAACGTGAAATGTGTGGCACACAGTAGGTGTGTCATAACAGCTAACATTAGCTAATGTTAGCTAATAACAGCATGAATGCTTCATGCTGACACTGTTAGGGTAGCTTTAAGGTGAAATTGGGCTGGTACGGTAAAGTTTCCATGAGAAACAACTTTAAGACAGAAACAATAGTGCTGCAGAAGCATCCAGCATTTTCTAGAAAAGTAAAAGAAAAAAAAGAGGGGGAATAACAATCTTGGGAATCGAACAATAGGAGCTCTTAGGTCCAAACACCTCTCAGAGTTAATGATAATAATAAAATGACTTTAAAATTGGTCATTAAACTTTTACTAGCATCACATGACTATTAATTGATACTATATAGATTAGTCTTGATTATGAAAAAGAGGTTAGAAATAATTACACTAGATCTTTGTGAATCCTCCTGAATTATCTCTATATAACACAGAGAGAGGCAAGAGGTACCATGAAGGGTGTGGTTCACAAAAGCCAAGAGAAGAAATGCCTCAAATGGGACAAATAGCAGTAGCAGTGGTGTCGAATGATCCAGTAAGCAAAACACTTAAAGTGCCTGGATGCAGTGAGAGCTACAGATGCCCTTGGTAAGAGCAAGTGCAATTACTAGTTGATGAGGATAATTTCAGACAATGGTAATGAACACGCTTCCGTGTTCCGAAGAGGAAATGGAAAGCCAGAAGAGATGGCAAGTAGAGACAACACTCAGTTTGGCAGTGAAATATAGAATTGGAAGGTGCTAGGAATTAAGGGAGGCTTTCCTAAAAGTTTTGAAGAACTCTCATTTAAATACTTAGGAGAAGAGCCTTGTTGAGTTTACAAGAACAATAGGAGTAACTTAGAACTCAGTTCCTGAAGAGGTGAAAGTAGGAGATCTAGAAGAAAGATGGTGGAATTAGGCTTAGCTGATAGATGGAAGAGGATGGACTCATCTCTCGTAGGAGGAAAGGGTAGGAAGAAAGGGCAAGGAGTCAGTCCCTGGACCTTGAAGGCATTCCCACTTGATGGCTTCCATTTAATTCATGAAGAAGTTACTATCTCACCTCTCTTGTAAATTAGTATTTTTTTCTTTGATCCATTTCTCATTGGAAAAACTGATTAAATAACTTTGGTTCATTGCATTCTTTTGATAATCCTTTGTTCTGTTGTAACCTGTGAACCCACCCATAATGTATTAGCACACGTGCACATACACAGATATGCACATACATACACCTGCAAAGGAATATACACACAAAAGAGTGTCTAAGCCGTGTTCCAATTCATTATTATTTTCTAGAGTTGGTAACATTTTTATTTAAGTTACAAATCAGTACAGGATCCAGTCAAATAACACATGATTTCCGTGTTGAGGTTTGAAATAAATGTGTCATGTGAAGATTTGGGGCTTTTTCATCACAACATAGAATTAGAAAATCACCTGCTAAGAATGTGGCCATTATTGTATGCTCTGTGCAGAACAAAGGTAGTTGATACTGTACCTTGCAAAGCTGCTGTACCCGCCCTTTGTCGCTGCCCAGGTGTTTCCCATGCCTGTGGCAGACTTAGGAGGTGGAGGAACCAAGCCTGCCAGACCAGTTGCAAAGTGCAGAACATGCCTCAGGGCCTCTATTCACAATCCAATTTGCCTTCAGTACTGTGCCCAGCCTTAGCACCGCAAGGCTGACCTTTCGACACAGGTAAGTTCAGCAACAATCACTTGGCCACAGCCATGGCTTCTGCCTGGTGCCAGGAATTCCGCAGTCTCTTGGGTGACAGCCACTTGGCAGCAATTTTCAGAAGCCCTGAATAAGGCTGTGTGTGTGTGTGTGTGTGTGTGTCTTCTCTGGAGCTAACATGCAATACTTGTTGGGAGGGAGAAGGAGAAAAGATACAGAAGGTTTGAATAAAAATGGTGTTTCTTCCTTCTCTCTTTCCAGTCTATTGTCATAACACCCTTGCTGAGCTCTGACTTTAATGGGAGTCTCTAAAGATGGAGAAAAAGCAAATGGGAAAGAGAAAAGCAAGAAAAGATAGAATACTTAGACTAAGAGGCAAATAAGGGCAAAAGATGAAATGCTGAGCTGAAATAAGAAATGAGGCCTCTGTGTCTTTGGGTGGCATGTCCTTCCATCTCCTCTGCTCTCACTCCTTTACAGCCCAAACCTGAACTCTCCAAAGTGAATACAAAAAGGGAGGGCAGGGGACTGTTTGTCATAATTTTGGACATTCCATATTTATGGTCTTTGAATTCTTGTAATAAATTCCCTTATATCAGTGGAGTAGCAAGGATTCTTTATGGCATTTTTTAAAAAGTATTTTTAACTCAAGCTGTACAACACAGAGATAATTGCTTGGCTAATATTACCAGTTGGACAGATAAGTGGATATGTCTGGGAAAAAAGTATTATTTTTTCAGAAAACCAAAATATTCATAATGATTAAATGCATATCCTTTCTTATAAAAGAAGCTGCTTCCTCATATAATTTCCAAATATGTGTTGATAGTAAATAATACATCCAAAATACCTAACTGAAGCATCTTTTTTTAAAGTTTTACATTCACAGGATTACACCTACAATTGGTTTTAAAAAGAAATGAATCAGTGTATGACTCATCCCAGACCAAACTCAGAGGACCCCCTTGCTCTGACATTGGCTGACAGAGAACTCAAAATCACATTCAATGGTGCTCTGAGTGCAGAATCTAGTCCACAGTAAATGGTCACTAAGTGTTAGATGTTTTTAGCCAATCAGGAAAAAAAAAGTTATTATTACTGAACCAGATGAAAGCTTGTGCATGTAGAAGAAAAGGAGAAAAACAAATAAAATACCAATGGCTTTTTGTGAGTAGTGAGTGATTTTTAAAGACTTCAATGAAATGGTGAAAATGGAATCCAAATTCTAAGCAATTAAAGAACAATAAATGTGATATAGGCTACTCTTGAATTTGGCAGTGCAGAGATGTAAAAGGAAAATAATCTTATAATATATTATCAGGGATTAGAAGTCTATCAGATGACTGAATGATCACCTTCAGAATGCTACATTTATTCCTAAATCAACTACCCTTTCTACTTCAACAAACACTTCCCTGTATCCATACACATATATAAGTACATGTATATTATGTATTAATTATATGAAGACACATGTTAGATTAAAGCTTGAAACTCCACACCAGGTAAACCATTATATGTTTCAAAATGTGCATTTTTTTATTGCAGCCACTTATTTTGTTCACCCAGGCAAGGTCAACTCAATGGTAGCTTGCTGTTTTTTGGATGCCATCATGGTAGAATATGAATGTTCCATTCACAAATGGCCATGACTTCAACTCCATATTTTATAACTTGCTTAAATGACTTACTATCTTTAATTCTATGAATAGACTTCTGCTCAGCCACGGTTACTTAGGATGATTTCTGGTCTGACCCGAGTCCTTCATGCTACCCTGACACTCAGTATTTACCCAAGTTCATAGGTGATGCTGGGAGACTTTGTTAAAAAACCAGATGGGATTCAGGTAGTGTCTTGTCCTTCATTTTCCATGTTGCTAATTTTTTTTGACATCACGATGCCATTATAACTTTCCATTGCTATTTTTTTTAATTAAAATTTTTCCATCTTACTAGTCACCAAAATTTAGTTGTCCGAAGGTAATTTCAAGGCCATCCAGGTATCTGCCGCTTTTTGCAGATACTTTTGTCCTTGTGCGTATGTATTTTCTCATCTACCTTTGTCATTCATCTATCAACCTGACCTCTTTTTACTTTCTCTTTCTCATTACTCAATAATTTCCTCAACTCAAATTTCTCCCTATGGTGTGGAGGATGAGGTTACTCTATGCAATAGGCTTTATTTTATTTTTTTTTTAGGCTTTATTTTTTAATTATAATTTTTATTATAAAAGGTAAAAAAGAACACCCCCCCAAAATGCAATCAAATGTGTTTCCATCAAGTTTGTTTTCTTGTGTATAAATGTTTTAACTTAATTATAACTCTGCTTCAAATCTTTCTTATGCAAACATATGTAGTAAACAATAGATATTAATGGTAATAGTGAATAGACATTTGTAACAAGAGTATATATTTTATTTTCTATAATTATTTTATTAACATTCCAATATAAGCTTTTATCATGTTGATAATAATAAGCTACCCAAATGTGCCTTTGAAAGCCAGACATGTGACAATATAAACTACCTATTTGGGGACATTTAATTCACTTCCAATTTTTGTAAGTATAAAAATTGTTTTCCCAACAATGACATGAGTTGGAGATACGCAGCTGCAAAATGCTTCCAAAAGTTGTATGATCTTGCTACTATTGTACAAAGACAATGATTTTTGTTTCAACCAGATGAGTATAAAATAAATTTCTTAAGGCAAGTTGAATATATTAATATTGTACTCCATAGATGTTTGAGCTAATTTAGCCACCTGATGCAATTTCAAACTGCAGCCATGTTAATTTCTTTACTTTATCAACTCATTTGAGAATATTTACTCTAAGCAAGTAAAGCAATGCTGTCAAAGAAAAGAGATGAGGTCAAAGTGTTGCCACTTTATTAAGAATTCTTAAAAACTTAAAGGTATGGATTTGCTTATCATCTGTCTATAGAACAAGGATCTTGTCATTCATATATTCTCTTCTAATTAGCTATTTTCAAGTGTAAAGTTCCATTAGGTCACCATTTCACATTTAAATAACCTGACTAATTAAAGTTTTATCAGTTAGAGATGACCGATGTGGTATGTTTAGTATAAAGACACTATAAAATCCAATTCCTCTAAGGCTGTCATAATGTTTTATTACATGAAACACCTCAAGAGACAGGATGGGTCTCTTAATTGTTCTGCAGGCATTTAAAGATGATTAAATCACATGAAGCTATCTTTAAAATTGTGGCCATTCCTTAATCTTTCCAGTGGTCACTCAAAAGCTAGCCACATATCCAGTATTAAGAATCACCAGCCCTGGATGTTGTGCCTGCTGTATTTGTAATCTCACAACATTATCTGAATCAAGGTACAAAACTTCCCTTCCTGGTCTCTCTATACCCACCCTTGAAAAGAAGAAAATGTAGCTTGGTGACAATGGCAGTATGTTAGGGAGGCTTCTTTAAAGGCTGATGAGAAGCTATGTGATTTTTTTTTGTGTGTGCATTAACAAATCCATCGATCGTGTCACAGATATTTCAGAAGCGCAAGTTCTGATTTGCTCAAAATGCTGACAAATCGTTAAAAATATATTGATATTGTTTACTGACTCAGCAAAGAGTAAAGATTTGTCTGAAATGTAAAACATATGACTATCTGACAAAATGAGGACTCTAAACCAGTCTGTCTTAGCACCACACAAAGAGGTTTCAAAAGAAGGCACCACCCCTTGTTTGTGCAAGAGACTAAAGATCATTTGTCTTCAGATTTTTTTCTTTTGCAACTAACATTGTACTTCTTGCTGTATTTCATGATTAACAAATTTAGTCAAACTTTTCACATACTTTTTATTAATTGTCCAAATATGGCTGAATTTTAAACTTCAGCAAAATAGCAAAACTATGAAGAATAAAAGGTCATGTGGTTGATTTAGTATCAAGGATAGACTTCTCTGTCATAATTAGCCTCAGAACTGCTATGAAAGCTTATAAAGAAATGGGTACAGATAAGTCTCCTGGGTCTTTACTGGTTGTATACTTTGAAACCAGAGAGCCTGTTCTACTTCTTCTTTTTTGTCTATTTTCAACTTTTTTGTCTATTTTCTGGTAAAAGTATTATATTCAATGATGGAAATTCTCTAAAGATGTGTGTAGACAAAAGATTGTCACAAACCACAGTGTCCTATGTCTGCTCATTATCTATGGTACTTTCCTTTGGGTTTCACAGAAACACAAAGGACCAAGTTACTGAAATTATCTATTAATTCTCTTTCTCTAGACATGATCTCTGCCTAAACCATTCTAGACAGATATGTCCTACGTTCCAGGAAAGTGAACCTCACAATGCATTAAGAAGAACATGACCTTCATGTAAGTAATGAATGAATGTATACAGGCCATGTTGGGGATTGTGAAACTCTGGACCCTTCTTAAAGTTGAATCATTCTGGAAAGACAGTTTGGATGAATTCATTGATATTCCCATTTGTGAAGCTCCTACACAATTTCAGCATTTGAATGACAACCAAAATCGTATAAGATTCCCGTAGTCTCCAGAAAGAAATAAACATTTTTTTTTCAACTCATTAATCTTGATTTATTTACACATGTAACAGTCCTCAATTTAGCCAATATGTTGTTTAGAAAACTCAGCCAAGCATTGCCACACATCTCATGAAAGACTGAGGCTATTTTCTTTTCATCCCCTTGGGAGAAGACAACTTCTTGACAACACATAATGCCTATTAAGTACTTCAGTTCATCGCCTCGTCTGACATTAGAGATTCTGCCAGTCCTTCCTTCCACTAGCCCCAGTGCTGGGTAGAGAATATACACACCTCATCTCTGGTATTTTATTTTCTAGAGAAAGTGGTGTCACAGAAACGTATGAATAAAGAGAATTCTTACGCTTTATTGGGCCGACATCTCCATATGACTCTTTCACCGGCTCTGCTATATTCCTTAGTCATGTGTTTTGTTCTCAAGTGCAATAATGGATCTAAGATAAGCCCATAGGAATAGAAGGGCAAGTACAGGAAACAATATCATTGGCTTTTCTTGGCCAGTTTGTCTCCACAGCAAGGCCATTCTTTACCCAAGACTTCAAAGCACTCAACACATTTTCACAAACGAACTACTACATGAAGGAGAAGAGATGAAATCACCAATTTTGTGAAGAGTGCCAAGTCTCAGTAACATTCCATGGTGGTCAGGCAAGGGGAATAGTCCAAAAAGGAACCCTCTCTCCTGGCAAAAGGATTTGGTTCTCATTTGCACATTTGATATATTCTAACTCGTATAATAAAGATAAGGATATTCCCATTGTAAAGCTATCAACCGAAGTTCAAAGAAACAGTTCATCATAGTCCACGAAAAGCCATCTGAAGGAACACAAGAACCATGATTTCTATTTTTCCAGTCACTAGATTATTTTCCTTCCCATATGGCTGACTTGGTTGCTATCCAAGTGCAGCAGGATCTTTTACCTAAAAGAAATCCCAGCATTTTCCAATTAACCAAATTTATAATAGAGAGACGGGATTCTTCTGAGGAGTCCAGGACTGATCTCTCCTGGAGGCAAGCTACTGGATTTGATGGAGCAGAGGCCAAATGGGTAATGACAAATTCCACGTTTTCATGTCTTGGTTCCTTGAGTGCCTGAAAGCATATGGAATGAAATTCTTTCCTGAGACACTGCAGTGATGACAGAAAGAACAGGAGTGTTCAAACTCACAGGATTTTAAGGAATGAAATGTAGAGGGAGCTTTGAGGGGGTGGGGGGGGCAGACAATGGAAGAAAGGAAGGAATGTAAGATCCGTCAAAAGATAGCCTCAACTCGCCTTCTAAGAAAAGCAGTCTTGACGCACAAAAAAAAAAAAAAAAAAAAAAAAGGTTCATGGGGGAAGAGTAACTGGTGTACAGCACCAAGAAAGGAAAAAAATTGTAAACAAATTAAATTAAAATAGAGGGGGAAATGAAGAGGAATAAAGAAAACAAGGTTGAAAGGAAAGTTCATGGGTTTCCAAGTAGACAGATCTGTGTGGACTCAGCCCAGATTTCTACGAGAAATTCTGGGCGTAATTTTTATACAAATTACTTCATCTTTATTAGTATCCTTCTTTCCATTGTAAAAACTGGGTTATTAATGGGGACAATGTGAGATAAGTTTTGACAATAACTTAGCCCAGTGCTTACCATACAGTGACTAACAGATAGTAATTTTCCTGTAACGAGGTTAACATAACCTCATCTATCAAAACATACCTCATGTTTCCCATTAAAGCACGTAAATAGAAGTTTAAATGCACTAAAAAAGATAAGAAAATTAAAATAATTATGAGAGCTACTAACTAGGCAATAAATTGATTCCAGATCTGGTCCTGTAAGTATATACAGGTCCTAAAATATGATAGATATTTTTTTCATTCTTATTGAGAAAGCAGATCCGGATACCATTCTGGACATCTCATAGCACATACTACATATTCTTTTCTTACATTCCTTTATCTACAGAAACACATCTACCTTCAATGCATTCTACAAAAATTTCCAATTATTCATTGATTTAAGAATGAACTGGTAACATAAATAAGTGAGACTATTTGGAATCAGCCAGAGACCTCAGCTCGAACCTTGGCCGAGGATATGTAGATCTGTCATTCCTAAATCATCGATTTTTATTTTCAGAATAAGAAATTCTTATTATTATGTAAAAATTCACTGCATTAAATGTTTCATAAAAAGTTTTTAATACTCCATGGTATGAAATACCCATTTTAGTACATGAAATGGCATCATCAGATCACTGCTTTGTGACCTCTGGTGTGAATTATTCAAGGAATGACGAGTTGCCTGGTCTTGCAATGGAAAGTCAAGACTATAAATCATTACTATAGATAAGACATGGGGAAGCAGTGGCCTTTGAAAATGAAAGATCAACAACTGCAAATTGCTTAATTTTTCCTGAAAGGAAATTTCAATAATTCAGTTTACCTAGTAACTCAGCATTGTTAGTTATGAAAACTCTTCTTTCGTATCCCAAAGATCCATGTAACAACCAATGGCGTGTCTGAATTAGTCGCTAGTAAAACTGCCAAACTAATGAACTATAGTGACTCTTCACAAAGAGATATCTGGGACATTAATATAATTCTATAGTGTATCACATATTTAAGAAAGTGTTTTATATTTGTAAGGTGCTATAAATATTAAATATTCTTAATGATATATTTTTTAAAGATTTTTATGGTCACTCAAGAGGAATTGGTCAAAAGATATCAGAGCTCAGCTGCTTTTTGAAGAATTTACTACCAATTCTTCTACCCAGCCTTGCCTAGTAGTTGCTCAAGTTGATTGATGTAACCATTCCAGAGCAACTTCCTCGATTCAATTGGCCAAAAGCCTGTTTTCCAACAATCAATGGACTGAATGAACAATTTGCTAAATTTTCTATATCATTTCAGGATTGTTAATATTTGATAAACACTTCTGCTTCCTAAAAAAGATGGAGTAGACATACTTTTCCTTGATTTTCTCACTAATACGAATAACAGCCATGGACAGTTTACTTATTTGTTTCTTTCTTTATTTATTTTAGAGAGAGAGAAAATTTTTAATATTTTATTTTTTATTATTCAGTGGATACAACATCTTTATTTTATTTTCATGTGGTGCTGAGGATCGAACCTAGTGCCCCGTGCATGCTACTGCTTGAGCCACATCCCTGGCCCAACCTATATATTTAAAAAATAGGAAAATAGCAAAAGGTAGAGAAAAGAAGGCAGTTTGGCTGGGACTTTAGAATGGCACAGTGATAATCTTCCTAGGCTTTCCTTGTGTCTCCTGTATTCCAGAATTGAAACCAAAGACACTGACAACTGAAACACCAAAAACACATGCAGACAAAAGAAAGAAAGAAAAAAAAAGCCCCAACAAAGCTTATTCTCTCCAGACAAAGCTCCCAGAAAGGACAGCCTAGAGTAACAGAGAACTTTCCCATGAGTTATCTACCAACTTTGGCCTTACACCTTGGGGGGTAGGGGGTGGGGGGAATGTGTAAAACCAAAACTGGTCCTACCCATGCCACCAATGCCACCAATGGCTTAGAAAGAGTCTAAATTTCCATCTCCAAATGACAATAAGGAGGTTTCCTACTCCTTCCCCATTAGAGTGGAATAGTGGAAAATCAGTGGTGACAAGGTCACTGTCCCCTGCATTGGTGTCAGTGGATGAATGGTGGTGAATCTTTTATCATTTCTTATAAATGCATGGGCATCCACAATCATCTCAAAATAGTTTAACTTTTAAAAGTAAGTCTAACAGGGCATGACCTTTTCATTCTTCTTTTTTTCTTTTTCAAATGGCTTTCCTTGCCAGCCAGGGAATTATGAGTGAAAGTGTCCAAAGGCAGCTCTTCCAGAATGGACGTGGATCCCCATGTTCACAGACAGCAGCTGTGAGGATGCTTCACCAGTAACTTGGCCTACCACATCTGTGGGAAAGAGCAAGAAGAGGAAAGTAAGCAGAGTCTAGCAGCACCTGCAGCTCACTGATGGGTGAGTAGGGGTATATAGATCAATCCTCTGAGGACTACCCAAAATAACTGGGAAACACTCTAACCATACCCTCTTGAAACTAATAAGAACTTGCTTAACCATTAAAAGTATTTGTGATCTATTTTAAAACTGGTACAAAGTGAATCATGTATTTTAACTGTTCCTTGTAACCTTGACAGACCAGTTAGTTCATCTAGAACTTACTCAATACACCTGGTTACATAAGTAAAACTCTTCACAAAGAGCAAGCATTATCTAGAAAAAGGTAATATAGACTGAGTAGCCTTTATTTTGCAGGGATTGAGACCAGAAGTGTTTCAGATTATGGATTTTTTTTTATTTTTTAAATGTTTATAAATACATAAAAAGATATAATACTGGGCATGATGGTGCATGCCTATAATCTGAGCATCTTGGTAGGCTGAGACAGGAGGATCACAAGATCAAGGCCAGCCTCAACAATTTAGTGAGGCCCTAAGCAACTAAGCGAGACCGTGTCTCAAATTTAAAACTTTAAAAAGGAGGGGCGCGGGGGCAGATTATGATGATGAAACCCAAGTCTAAACACAAAATTTATTACATTTCATATATAGCTTATACACATATCCTCAAGGGCATTGTACACAATACCATAGTACACCTGTGTTTGGACTGAGACTTATGGCATGAGACCAAGTGTGGAATTTTCCAGTTGTGGCATAATGTCAGTGCTCAAAAGATGTCAGATTTTGCAGCATTTCAGGTCTGAATTTTTAGATGAAGGATGCTCAACCTGTATTACAAATCCTCTCCTATGCAGATTAACAGTCTCATTGTTATTCCCACAAGCATTCACTAATTCTTTTCTGTGTGTGGTATAAAGCCAGGCACAACACAAAAGAAAGAAATTTCTGCCTTTGAAAATTTATGACCAAGACAAAAGATACATAAATAAAGAGACATGGGAAAGAAATGGGCAACTACCTGAAGACAGAGCTGCATACTTGTATGCACAAATCACTAGCAGCACCACCAATGGTCCACCAAACCACAGTTCTCTATTCTGTGTTGACCTTGGGCTCGGTTCTTTCCAATCCTACCCAGTACTCCTGGGTCTCACTTCCCATCTGAGCTACATGCCTGAGGTGGTGGTAAGAAGTACTCATTTATCCACACAACAATGATTTCCTAAAGGTTTACTGTGTATCTGTTTCCATGGTAATTATCAGGGTCATAAAAAAGAATAAAACATGATCTCACCTCTCAAGAATTAGTGTGGTGCAGACATGTCAACATATAATACCAATCAGGGTGATTAATGCAAAAATACACAACCAGTCAAGGTTGAATAGAGGTATAGAAAGAGAAGGAGCAATTCTACCACACTAGGAGCATCCAACTTATGGGCTTTACCCCCATTTCCTTTTAAATAATGAGACAAAATGGAGATATCATTAGTGTGACATCAGGGCATCTGCCTGTTTCCTGGGAAGGTAATAAGACCCAAATGTATAAACTACAAGAAGCTGAGCTACATTCTGGATTGCCGCTAATTTGTCTATAATATTATGCAAACCTCGAAGCTTTCTGAGTCTCACATTCTTCATTATAAAACTAAAGGGCATTCAGATCTCTCAAAGCTCTTATCAGCTCAAAGTCATTACTTAATCACCACCTAAGAGCAATCAAAATAATCCTGTCTCCTTCATTTCTAGTCCTGTAAATTTGGGCAAGTCATTATCTCTATGCCTCAGTTTTCTCATCTGTAAAGAGAAAATAATAATAATAATAATAATAATAATAATAATAATAATAATACATCTCCTAAGGTGGTCAAAAAGATTCAATGATTTATTAAATGCAAAGTGCTCAGAGGTGTCTCTAGCACATAGTGTTATATAAATATTACCTATGACTTTTTTATTATTTCAGATTTCCAGTGATATTAAGATATTCCCCTTAAAGTATTGAGATAGTTGCTTATAAATGTACAAAGTATTGGAATAATCACCTAATAGTCACCATTAGGAATTTATAAATTTATATGTCAGAGTATGTCAAAAGTATACCCCTAAAACATAAAGAGGGTTTTTGAAAAGCCACATTATAACTTACAAGATATAATTACATTATTTAATCATACATAAAATGATTTTCTCCTGACCTGTGCACCTAATTTTATATCCACTAGGAATTTCCTATTCAAGTGTAGTTGGTAGACCAAGGGCACTGAAACTTGACCCAGAGGTCTTACTTGGGCCCAAGATTCTGCATTTCTGCATTTCTACATGCCTTCAGGTACTGCCTCTGCTGCTGGTTCACAAGCAATACTTGGACAAGCAAAGCACTGAGGCCAAGCAATCAGAAACAGACTTCAAAATAACACGATTGAATTGTTTGTTCCAAAGTCCTGTTGATTGTCCATAACTGGAGAATGTCCTACTCAACACATTGTACAGTCACAATCACATCTATAAAGTGTTTTGGAACTTCCATGGAACTGTGACATGAGTACATACATACACATAAGAGGTTCCACATTGACAAGACATGTTGCTTGTGATTTAATTTATGTAATAAAATTTTCTCAGTGTCAGAGATGGACCGACATATTCCTCATAAGTGGGCCCATACGAAAGGGGAAATATCCCTGATTTTCATTTGAACAACTAGAGAAAGATCTTTGCTTAAGGATGTCTCACTTCTTGTGAAAGTGAGATTTTAATATAAGCGTGGTATTAAAAAGAGATTTGAGGTATATTTTGTACTTTAAAATTTGAGTGAGGCTGTGTTCTCCTAGGAAAGGTATGAATCTGACCTTAGAGCTATTTCTATCAGAATCTGAACAGTTAGTTGCACAATACCTAAAGTTTTAAGATTAGAAATATGTATCTATTTATAGATATACATTTATATCTCCAATCCAAAATAATCAAAAATGGCCTTAAATCCTGGCAGCTGGAACACAGTCCTGAAGGGTCCTACTCTTTGTTTGGACTTTGAATTGAGATCTTTCCTTAAAACAAATGAAAAATAATTTTGTTGAAATGAGAACATAGCAGTAGTGATGCAAAGGGAGAGTTAAGAAGAAATGAAAGCAAACTGTTAGAAGGCCTGCAGCCAATCTTTCCAAACAGCTCTGAGAAAAGACTGCATGGTTCTCTGCTGCAAAAGATGCAGCAAAGTTAATGGCTCCCTGGGCTTCGGAGACTTGAATAAACCCTCCTCCAAGCCCTGGAAGATGTGCGACTTTGGGATTTCAGAGGTTTCCAAAAACACAGAAAACACTTCCCTCCTTTGCCAAAACACATCGTCCCTTTGTTTATGTTACATTCTCCCCTTCTATATGTTGGAAATAACAAGCCCCCTCAGAGCACTGATAAGATTGAACGGAGGGTAAGGCAAGTGGGAGACTGCTCAGTGGATTCTGTCTTGAAATCTTCCTTCACACCTCTTTCTGAAATGTAAATATGGACTCCGTCCAGCTTTCCCAGTCCGAATGACTTTGGCTGAAGGCGGTTGGTATGGAAGTCATTTCCCTTCTAGGTGCAGTAGCCGCTTTCCACAGACTCAACAAAGACACGAAATATCATTAACATCTGATTCTGAAAAGGTTGACAACCACTTCTTTGTTCCACCCAGCAGTCTGGGAAAAGCTGCTGCACATTACTCGATCATGAGCAAAATTATACCTATTAGGGCTCTGATATGAGTATTGGAATATTTCTCTCATTTGTGCACAGCATTGGAGTTTGAATATGCCTATTGTTTTCACAGTATCCATTACATATTTTAAATGGCATGGAAAGATCATATATGTAAACATTACTTCAGCTGAAGCTGAGTGATGCTTGGCACAGCAAGAGAGGCTGTCGGACCTCCTTGGGCCTTGGTTTCAAGGAAAGGGGTGCCAAGGGATTTGGGGGGATGGCTGATGGTTACAGGAAGGAGTGAGATGGATTGGCCGATGGGTGCCGCTGCGTTAAAGAAGTCTGGACCCCTTCCTCCGACACACAGGGAAAAGCTACAGGGCTCTCTTCTGTGGCATGCAGAAGAGGATGAAAGACTTGCCTGAGGGTCTGAAAGAGTAAGAGCAAAGGATCTGGGAAAGCAAAGGATCTGGGAGAACGGAGCTGGAAGACCTGTTGCAGCTTCAGGATTCATGCATTAAAACAGGAGGGGAGAAACGCCTTCAAATTTAAAAGTGCTTCTAAAACAGCCATTTGGGGTAAAAATGGGAGTTCATAACCCACTTGAATCAAATGTATGAAAGATGATATGTCAGGAGCTTGGTAATGTTTTGAACAACCAATAAAAAAAAAAAAGAAAAAAAATAATCACATTCTCTAAGATAAAAGCAAGAATCTTAAGGTTTTTTTTTTTCCTTTTTTTCTTTCTTTCTTGAGCACCGATGTTTTTCTTTCAGTCTTCGGAATAGGAAAAGGAATTAACCTAAAAACATGAAATCAACTGATTAAGTACTCTTGAAGCTTCCCAGGGTCAGGAGGCAGGCTGATGGCAGTGCCTCATCCCCTCCCTGGAGCAGACCTTGCAAGCAGAAACGTTTCTGCACACAGGAGGTGGAAGCTTCCAGCAACCTGTAATCTTAATCATTTGCAGAGCTGAGTGCAAGCCTCTGCCCCAAGATCTAAGTCCAGAGCCCGGGTCTCATGTTGGAATGTTTATTGACATTTTTCTAAGAGACACTCTCAAAATTATCCTTGCATTTTACTCATCATTAGACCACATTTAGAGTGCATTTTCTGCCTTTTTAGATTAGACTTAGATTTCTCTGATAACCAGGAACATAAACACAAGGAATATGTCGTTATTTGAAGAATCTGGGCCATACAGATAGACAAAAAAAAAAAAAAAAAGAATTCCTTTAGGCCAAATGTACACTAAAAAGTTTATTGTGCTAAACAATTCTGTTTCCTTGATGGATGACCAACGCTCACTTTTAGTCTGAAAACCTGGCCTTAGGCAACCTTACAGTAACAAACTAATGGTGGTTTACTGCTATGGAAAGGAGCAAAATTACTTCTTTAACTCTGCTGAAGTTATTCTATAGCAAATCAAATCAACAGACATATTTTTGAGACATATGTAAGTCACTATGCTAAGAAAAAACAAGATGCATAAGAGTGTGCCTTCCCCACAAGGAGACTGTGAGCTTATCCACAAAGACAAAAAATCAGATAGAAACCACATGAGGTTCATTGGCGAGTGAAGAACACAAACAATAGATGCCACCATCAGAGCCCGTCTGACATCAGAGGCAGGAGAGAGCCCAGCAAGGGGTCCGGGACAGCTTGATCAAGGAAGTGAGATTTGTCCATCTTTGAAATCATTGCCACCTTCTAGAATTAAAAGATTAGTAATAAGTGAAAAGGTTTTTCAAAACAATATTATAAACTGTTTTAATCTATCTTCTTTCCCTGTGAAGATTTTCTAAAATACCCAGTTCTGCTTATTAGTAGGCTGTCTTGTTTTAAAAACTTGAGACGATGTCTTAATAATCGATCAGTCCAGTAACATTGAAAAAGATGGGCTATGGCACTAGCCATGTGAGGAATCTCAACTGCATTGTTTGCCACCTATTATGTTGAAATGGGGGCCAGGGGCTGTCCTCACTAGAACCAAATACCTTCCCTGTGCACATCCTCACCACCACGCTATGGGTTCCAGACCTCCAAGGTGTATTTATTCTTTACAAAATATATATCCAGGCACTCCAGAGTAGACACACACACACACACACACACACACACACTGCATAATCCTACTTAAGAAATATTGTAACCATAGCCCTTAAGTGTAAGTAGATACATTTTCTTCTTTGTATTTTTGTATTCCTTTCTTTTAATGCAGAAATTACTGAGCATAAGCAAGAATCTAATGACTAAGCACCAAACTTTCCAATGGAGTTATGATTTTATTAGGACCCAAATTAAAGGTTATTGCACAGTAACTCTACAATTAGCTCACACCACTAGTGGACAATGGTGGCAGTGTTTCCCAAGAATTGATGAGGATTCCAGGTGTTTTGAACTCACGTGATTATAGTCATAACTCCAGCAACTAGCCAAGTTGCTATTTTACATCCCAAGTACAAAGAATTTGTTTGTAATATCCAAGACGGAACACTATCTAAATTATTTGGAAAATACTTTGTTTTGAAAAGAAAAGAACTGCAATTCATGAACTTCTAACAGGTGTGAAACAGAAAAGTTTACAATCGCCAGTTCCACCCATTATTCTAACCAGTATGCCTAGAAATGCATAAAAGTCGACTGCAATTCAAAGGAAATAACCCAAGGAGTTTGTAAATCTTCACCAGTTCTTAAGCAATCTAGTCACATTTAGTAGTTCATAACATTGACTGATCTCTTTTCCAGGAAATGAAATCTGAACTAAATTCCATTAACACCTCCTTCTAAAGTCGACATTTTTCCTGCTGCTAGGGTCTCCCCTCTCTGGAGCTCTTTTGGCAGCCTTAGGTAGGAAGAGTGCAACCCTGTTAGATAGAGGAGATGGTCAAGATCCAACCCAGAACAGGGTTCTTGTCTGACTTTCCCCTTGATAAATAAGATGGCTGCATGAGTCTGATCGATTGATATCTTTGTCACTCAAGGTTAAAGGATCACTTTAGCAACTGGGTGCCATGGCACACGCCTGTAATCCCATCGACCTGGGAAACTGAGGCAGGAGGATTGCAAGTTCAAGGGCAGCCTTAGCAACTTAGCAAGGCTACAAGCAACTTGGCAAGATTCTGTCTGAAAATAAAAAATAAAAAGGGATGGGGATGTAGGAGATGTGGTTCAGTGATTAAATGCACCTGGGTTAAATCACCATACCCCCCCCAAAAAAAAAATTACACAAATATGTGAGATATATATCACATATTTGTTGATTCCTTGCAACATTAATGTTACATAGTATGTGTCTCTATTCCTCTCTGAGAAACATGTTTTCTCTTCTCATCCACCCCATTCTCTTCTTGGGCTCTTAGAACACCAGAATGGAGCAGCCTTGATCATCATCTTTTTTTTTTTTTTTTTTTTTTGGTACCTGGGATTGAACCCAGAGGCTTTAACCTCTGAGCCACATCCCTAGTCTTTTTATTTTTTATTTTGAGACAGGTCTCACCAAGTTACTTAGGGCCTCACTTAGCTGCAAAGGCTATCTTTGAACTTGCCATCCTCCTGCCTCAGCTTTCTGAGCTGCTGGGATTACAGGTGTGAGCCACCAAACCCAGCTAGCCATCATCTCTTGTACCTGAGAAGCCACATAATATTTTCCTTTATCCTTCCACCTTCACTTGGTTCTCAGGCCTGAAATAAAATGTGCAGATTCAGAAGGTCAAGCGGTACCAAAATTATAAACTCACCCAATGTTGGCCTATGCAATTAGTCTATAAAAGAGCAATAATTAAATATAAAGAGTATAAAGAGTGGCTTGTAATGTTTTAAACTGACTAAAGAGGAAAAGCATGTGAACTTTTGAAGACAAGCTGTAACAAGGGTGTGATTTATTACATTAGAATCAAGCACAGTCTCGTGTAAATAGCAGTCAGTAGTTATATATCAGAAAGAAAGTTAGAACTCAAGTCCCTGTAACACAGGAGGAAGGTATATATTTAGTTTATTTTCTCAGATTAAATATCCAACTTTTAAAGTGATGCAATCATAATTGACATTTTAATAACAATCCAAATAGAGTACCTTTTGCACATTGGATAATATACAGTCATTTGATACTCTGGGTAATAAAATTCTATTTTAAATACCAGAGATGCCAAAGAAAAAAGAAAGCTTCTCCTTAAAAGTAAATCTTAACCAGGAAAAAAAAGAGAGAGAGAATTTTCCACCAAAAGCTCTCATGTTTAACCCAGTAGGTGGATGATAAGAAACTCTTATTTATTTACAATGCTATTTTCTATTTGCTGTACATTGCTTTAGATATAAGAATTCAAGAAATTTCTATACATCATAGAGGAGGCACAGACAAGGAATTATAATCTCCCTTCACACAAAGAAGCCTGGATTTACCCATTTCTCGAGCCTCAGAGAAGGCAAGGACAATAGTTCCTTTCACATAGAGACAGGAGGGGGAGAAATTAGCGTTAACACCTTTTACTTCAAATACCCAAAATATATTGAACACCTTTGCTGAATATTTATGGAATTCAGACTCAAATGCCATGGCTCAGTAATAATAATTTACAAGTGCAAGCTCTTCACACTCTAGAAATGCCCGTCACTTGATCATCAAGACACTTGCAGAGGAGCCAATCTTCCTCCCTCCACCCAACACACACACCAAAGTTAAAGATGAACAAAGGGCTGGGGGAGCCTGGCCAGATCTCAGGCCTCCACGGCTGGTCAACAACGCAGCCAAAACTGCCACCCTGGCCTTCTAACTCCTGACCCAGGACTCTTCACCACACCTTGCTGTTTCCACTGCTTAGAATGAAAAATGCATCCCTGGATTCCCAACCCCTGCAACTACATAAAATGCAGCAGCCCATAAGAACCCCTTACTGGACTGGATACCATTTAATTTCTCACGTACCCAGAGCCTGTCAGGTATCTACTTTGTGGGACCAAGAGCCAAGGCAATTGTGAAGACCCAGAAGATGGAAAATCGCTTTGGGAGTGCTATTTTAGGCACGTTTAAGTTTCCTCTAAAGCCCAATTTCCAAAAGAAGAGTTAAGTGAATACCTAATCCTTAATTCTTCCTAACTAGTAAGACCCCACTGCCACCCTATAAAAAAAATCTGAGTCTGCATGACATGTGGAACTTTGACTCTTTTTGCCTCTACTTTCCCACTATTTGTGTAGTAGCAGATGGCACCCCAAAAAAGGTCCATAAATACTTCCTACCACCCCCGTAAAATAATAATAATCAAACAATAAAAAGATCCACCCTTTTATTATCTACCTCCTAACCCCAGACTATCCAATTAGAAGCTGCAGTCATGCCGAACCTTCCCCCTTCTTCATTTCCCTCATTCCCATCTAACCTGCTTACAGGCTCCCAGGCCCCAAATATGCTTCATAAATTTCAATCATTTAACCCTTTTCCATTTTCATAATAGAAAACAATATGATCATGGGTGGAGTGACTGAGGATTTGTGTGTGTGTGTTCCTATACAGTGGGCCTTCTGAACAAAGGACATATTCACATGGCAGATAAAGATAGTACATCCCTCTCAGCTGCATCTCCCCAGAGATAATGATTTATGTCCCTGAGAATAAACCTAGAGATAACTTCCTTTCTCTCCTGGAGGAGGCTGGCTTACATTCTAGGGTAATGAGTAATCTCTCTCTCTCTCTCTCTCTCTCTCTCTCTCTCTCTCTCTCTCTCTCTCCCTCTCTCTCAGAGGTGGGTGGGAACAGCCTGTTTGGGGTGCTCTCCTCTGGTGTACCTTATTGACATGCAAGTAACACCCAACCCTCATCAAGCCATCCTGTGGGAACTGAGCTCAGGGAATATGTGCAAGTCATGTGTCTGGCTGTTGTTTTTGCAGTGAGTAATAAACGGTCTTTGTCTCTAGCCTAGGATACTTATGTCATCTGTCAGTATTTATATATAAAACCAGGGCTAACTGACTTGTTAGTTGCAAGTAGGATAAAATCTTGGACCATCCCAGTTTTAGATATAATACTAAATGCCACTGCCTTAGATTAAACCCTGCCATGTCCTCCTGTGGTTTATTTCAAGTTACTCCCATCTTCCCCCTGTTGAATATATGCTGCCTTCAATCATCAGAGTTACCTTGGTACTCAATTCCCATGAAGTCTCTTGTCTGTAACCATTCTTCTAGAAGATCACACATGCTTTGGGGAAAAAAAATAAATAAAACTTTACATGACCTTGCACCATCTGGGGACATCTTGGTGCTGCTCCAACCCCTGAGCACTCTGTGCCATTTTCCCATTTTCACCAGAGCTATCCCAAGCTTCTCTATGCCTAGAATAACCATTGGCCTCAGTCTCTCCAACCCATTTCCATAGCTACACCATGAACACCTCCTTGTTATTTCAATACCTAACTCAAATAGCATCTCCTCTGGGAAGTCTTCCTAAACTCTCAAAAGAGTTAGCTGGTCTTTTTTCTATGAAAAAGAAAAGCTTTTGGAAAATTCCATTTATGACTCATGCAGTACATTCATATTATTTATTCACAGGTTTATCTCGTCCACCAGATTGTGAACTATCTCATTCCAACAAGTCTTGTCCCTTCTAGTGCAGAGTGTGCCTTCAGTTAACATTTGTTGAATACATGAATGAACAGAAGAAGGAAAGTTGAAATATTTCCAAAGGCCTCAGTTCTCGTCCTCTTCCTCATCTTCGTGAACCCCATACTCCTGCCAAATCTTGTGCTGATTTCTAACAAAGTCACCCATGGTATTCACCGGCTCATCTACACAAGGGAAAGAATAACAAGCCAGGTTATTGTGCTTTTCATTAGGAAGTACATTTCACATTACACACCTCTGCCACCACATGCACCACGCCGGCCATCCCTCCATCACTAAAATGAAAGTGATCTCAGAGGACTGGGAAACAGCTAACTCAAGAGCAGTAAACTGACAACTGAGTCATGCTGGAAACATTTAGGGCCCTTTGTTTATTAACATTTTATTTATGAAGACTATTAACGACTCCCTATTCCACTCAGTCGAGGAAATGAAGTTATTCCATCCAAAAATCCAACTGTTTCTTCTGATCTTCAAATCCAAAGTGTGAATGAATCTGATGGACCTGATTCTAAGCCAGAGGGCCAACCTACTTGGCTTTGTAGCCGGCTGCCAAAGGAAGAATTCGTTTCACTGGGAAAATGATGTACTAGGCCACCAATGGTGAAGGTAAAAACAGAGCAAAGACCGAAAACCTGAAAACCGAGGAAGGGGCTATCAGGTAACATTTTCATTGGGACTGAAACTTTAATTGGGCTTGGGAGGATAAGAATTCATTATAGACTTTGTCCCTGGAATACTTTGGCTAAGAGATTCCAGTGAGTGTTAAAATCATTACTGAATGGCCTCAATCTAAACAAACACCCACCTTTTCCATTTCACACTGGGATGAAATTACTTCGATGTGTACAACTGAAACAAAACAAAACAAAACAAAACTGAGGTTGTCGATTTCTCGGCTCCCAGAGGGGCCGTGAAAGCTCTTTCTCCTTCTCTTTGCCCCTCTGCTTTTCAAATTTAGACGTTAGACTTCTCGAAAAAGTTTTCTATCGGGCACTTACACTAGCGCCGGCCTCCAGTAACACCAGCTTCTCTGCCCAGCGCGACGCTGATTTTTCCATCTGCACACACTCAGGTCCACACCATGTCAGCAGAGCCCCGACAGCCATCAAGGGAGGGAAATGGAAGCCCAAGGCTGTTTATAACAGGAGCCAGTTTAGCTGGAGGGAATAAAACAGCAAGAATTGACAAAGAGGATGATGCAGGAAAAAGAAATGTCCCTCCTCTATTTTTCAATTATTCTGAATGTCTGTGGCTCATTCGTAATTGGCAGATCAGGAAATGCAAAGGCTTTCTCCAGTCAGGCAGGATCATTAGCATGCAGGAACCTGAGGCTTTGTGCCGAGAGCAACTTTTTATTATAAAGAAGATAAAAATGATGTATTGTATATTATATTCCATCAGCAGAGATCATGAAGATCATAATACGTGAAATACAGCCTTGCCTCGCCCCACCTATCAATAGATCTCTTGCTGCTTCATCCTGACTTGCTTCTGATTTTTGTTTTGTTTTGTTTTGTTTTTTTTACTTGCAAGAAATGCACATAATGAAACTCATAAAGCAAATCACTCAAAAGAGTGATTGGAAACAAATTAAAATGAATAGTGTTTAAATAATTAACACCTGCCAAATGAGGAAGGGGGGGCCTTATTGCTGATATTAAATCACATCCTTTAATGTTTGAAACAGATGACAGTAAGTCATTCCAAGCAGTCAAGACAGGAAGCTGATTTTTTAGTTCTTGGAAAGTTGAATGCGTTTCAATAAAGTTGACCAAAACAAGTCTCGTTTTGATTTAGTTAATTCTACTGCAAAAAGCTGGGTTTTCATTAAATGGTTCTCTGGTTTAATATACTGTAAAGGAACAGCTTTAAGTCATGATTTAAAATATATTCATTATTCAGTAAGCTAATGATGTATGTTCCACCTGGTTGCCGTGGAGCCTTGTAAGTAAAAATTGAGAGTAGTGTCTTGTTACCAAGAAAAAATATCAGCCTTGCCAAGTTTCCAGTCAATAAATAAAACTCACAATAGTGCTGCCGGATAGGCAAATAAGGATGCCTCTGCCCACCCACCCACCAGCAGAAGAAAACCAGAAGAGAAGTATTATCCTAATCTGGACCAAGATTGAAAATTTTACAAGCACTGAGCAAATAATCCTTAGCTCTATTAAGGCATGAAGAAAAAAGACATAATATAGCTGAACTAATGCCAAGGCTTAGAGAGTAACTAATGAAAACTCCGGTAGCTCTCTGCATACCTATCTGTCCTGGGGTTTTATGCTCAGTCATTGAAGGAGACTTTGAGTGACAGTCTTCATGGCCAAGGGCTTTTTTTTTTTTTTTCCAGCTCAGCTCTTCAAACTGCAAAAGCCAGGTCCTGGTCTTAGAATTCCCCCACTCTGCCTAACCCTGCCTTCAGACGAGGCAACAGTGAGTCTCACTATGACTGGGTTTCGTTTCTTATTTTATTTTATGTAGAGGGTGGCAGCTGAGGAAAGCCTGCGGTGGTGATGACGCTAACTCCCCTTGGCGATAATGGGACCATTCACGTTAATTGGAGTTGGTGTCGCAACCACCTTCTTATAAATTAACACTGTTTTTGACAACCCAGATGCTTCATATTAAAACACATTTGGAAAGTAACTACTCTGCACCTGAAATGGTCCACTTTCAGTATCCCAGCCATATAACAGTTTTTTTTCTTTTTAACCTCCCTAAACTGTATAAGGACATTGTCTCCATCTAGAACGAAGGGTATAGAAGGTCAGTCTTTGTTAGAACCAGGACAAGATCAACATTTGAAGTGGTGAGCCTGTTTTGCCACTCTTCTCCCAAACACAGCTTCATGATTAGAACATCTTCTGGAAAAACGTATCAACTGATTTAACAGCATGTCCTTCAGAAAATGAGTTTGTGCCAACTATCATTTATGGTTAGAAGTCATGGGTAACCTAATTACTTGGAGGGAGATGAAGGTGACATGAGCTCCTCCTTTTTGCATCTTTTCTAAGGCCAAAGCCTTTCAACTTTTACATTGTAACCACCTAGAGACTGTGTTCTGGTGGGCAGGCCATAGGACCCAAGGACATGCTTCCAGCTAAAGGTTTTTGGTTGACAAAGGAGTCTCAAGAGCTTATTTCTGCACAAAATAACCCAAGTGTGCCTTTTCTTCCCTATCTGGATAGGTTCACAAACACTATACAAATTGCTAGTACCACCTACTGGCAAAAACACAGCACCAACCTAATCTGCTCTGCTCAAGGGTAGACAGGGAGTGCTTCCTAAAGACAGGCACTGTGTGTCTTGGTGTCTTGAACCACCACCGTGAGACCCACACCATCTGATCCCACAAGATATTTTTTTTCTAAATATGATCAATCATTATGAAAGGGCCTTTTAAGCGCTGGTGTATGAGAATCATCTTTATTTCCCTAACATATGAAAAGTGAAGCAAACTACCTAAGTTAAAATACTAAGTCAGTAAGGACTTCCCAGCAAGCCTTTATTTTTCTTTCACCTTGACTTGAGTGAATGTAGGATTACTCATTTTACACGGTAAATCAGTACCCACAGTTAAACCTGAGCTTTTGCTTTGGGACCTGTGGACAACTCATAAGCACAAAATGCTTGAAGTTAGGAACTGTGGGTTTCTTTCATCTTCACAAATGCAAATTAGGTAATGACTCCAGTGCCTTCGTTTTCTCATGTGTAAAGTGGGTACAGTTGGGTTTACAAAAGCCACAGAAAACATGAAAGGTTATAAGAACATACTTGGAAATTTTTTAAAAAGTAAGAGAGAAAGAGGGATAGGGGAAGGGATGAAAAGGAAAGAAAATGAACAGAAGCGTGAGGAAAAGAAAATGAATAGAGAGTGGGAATAGAGGAAAAGAGAGGAGGAGAGGCTAAGGGAGCAAAGAGGGAAAGAAATGAGACATCTCCACATATTCAAAGGATTATTTGTTTGGACAGTAAGTGTTTAAAAAAATGGAACATTGGCAATTTGGATTAAGCAAAACTAATTAAAACTAGCATGAGGGTCATTCTTAGACTGATACAATTTTCAGTTTCTAACAGGGAACTATCACTGCAGTTTTTTGTTTGCTGTTCCAAAGATAGCAGGCCCTAGATTAGACAGTATGAAATGTGATACCACCCTGCTTGATTTATTGTCTTGCAAGCTGATTTTTCCATGAGAGTTAGTCCTGCCAATCTGATTATTTTATTATTTTATTTTACTTTCAGCTTTATTGAGGTATAATTGACAACCCCAATATGTCCTTATAGAGGACAGAGAACTGGCATAGTGATAATCTGGAAAGCCCAAGAGGAGGCCAGACATGAAGAGGAGACCCTTGATTTTTGCTGCAGGGATAGAGTGGGCAGGTGACTTCCTCTCTACTGTTTTCATATGTTCAGGTTTTGCTCACAATGCAGCACAGGAGTTGAAACCATTGCAATGACACAGACTGGATTCAAACTCCAGTTTTGTCACATAGTAGCTGTTCAATTTGCAGAAATGACTTTGTTCCTTCACTTCTGCTTTCTTCATTGAACAGATCTTTGCTATGTATCTACTGCCATCCAAGCATGACCCCAGGAGGACTGAAACATGAGAAGATGGTAAGATTGTTGCCCTGTGAAGTTCCCATGCCAGCAACAAAAATAAAAATGAGTTTCAAAAGGAAATGTGGATGATTTATGTAGCTCAGTGCGTGGAGCACAATGAATGGAAGTTGAAAAAATGCTGTCGCCAAAGGCAACAGTTCTCGTCCCTCTGAGCAGCATCAAAGTTATAGAACAGTGATTACCATAGGAAGTGATGGACTCATCATATTCACAAATGCACAACCACAGCTGGTCAGTTCCAACAAAAGTCCCATCCCAGGGTTAAGTCCCTTTGCCATCGAGTGCACAGAGGCCACAGGCCTTGCCATTGAGCATGTTTAGATGTTAGCTTTCCAGATGATTATCCTCTGGAGAGATAGGGAGTGTAGCATTTGGAATCAGCCGAGTTTGTATTTAGGCTTCACGATGAGTTTTGTGACATTATCCAAGTTTCTTACTTTCCAGCTTATAAACCCACCAATCACATCGTATTTTGTTTTGTCTGCCTGAAACGCTTTTCCCTCGCATATATGCTTTCCTTTCTCTCACGCTCTTTAGGTGTCTGCTCTTCAAAGAGAACGTTCTTGATTGGCTTTATAAAATACTAGAGCCCCATCAATAGAGTGGAAGAAATGGGGGTGAGGGAGGGATTAGAAGAGGGTTAGGGAAGTACTGGGGAATAAAATCTACCAAATTATTCCATGTCTGGATATACCATGATGGATTCCCCCCACATACACACACACACACACACACACAATTATAGTGCACTAATTAAAATAATAATAATAATAATAAAAGGGAGATCAGTAAAGTGGAGCAAGCAGATCAGAGGTAGGAAGGAGGGCAGGGAAAGGGAAGTTAACTGGGGAATGAGACTGATCAAATTGTGTGCATGTATGAATACACAATAATGAATCCCACTATGACGTGTAATCATAATGCACCAATAAAATACATAGATAAACAACTAAATAAAACCAAACTAATGAAAAAAATAAAATAGCAGACCCTCAGTGCTGTGCTCTCTTCGCCTACCACCTTCCACTCATCTTCACAGCATGGGATTCCACGTGCCGTTACAGACTCATTTATTTCTTTGCTGCTTGCCTCTGAACTCCAGAATGTTGGTAAAGACTTTGTCTCTCTAATCACCGCAGAGATCTAGCATCTAGAACAGGTCTTGATCCCCAGTGCTGCTCTGAAAGGGCTGGGCTCGCAGCTCAGCGGCAGAGCGCTTGGCCTGCATGCACACAGCCCTGGTTTGATGCCCCCAGCACTGCCAAAGAAACAAATGGATGCTTTGTACATATTTGTTTAAAAAGTGAATAGCTACCTTAAAAAATCACCTATACTTCACTAGGATCATAGAGCTATTGAATTCTGCCCTAGGATATGTTGGTAGAGGAATCTCCTGATCCCAAGTTGAATGTCTCCCTGCATTCTAGCTCCTTCATCGAACTTTCCAAATGCTCAATAATTAATTAGCATATCAAATATTGCTCTTAGGTGTTTGTAGTTGAGATCCTTTTGAATATAGAAAAGCCTCTAAGTCCTTCCTAAAAACTTTAAGAAAGGAATATTAAGAAAAAAAAAAAAGCAAGCCTGTCTACCTTCTCTCCTTTGTTATCTAGGTCAGTGTTTAACCTGCATCAGAAACACCTGGAAGACTTATGAAAATGAAGGGGGTTGGTCCCATTCCCTGAGATTCTGGTTCAGTAGGTTTGGAGTGAGGCCCAAGCAAGGGCACTTCTCACTAGTTCCAAGTGATGCTCATGCTGCTATGCAGAGACCATGTTTCCAGAATCTCTTCTTATTTCACAATTAAAAAAAAAAAAAGAAAAAGAAAGAAAAAGAGAGAGAAAGAAAGTCTCTGTCATAGTCTTTTATACTTTTGCCCTGACTTTGCCTCAGATGACTCTAAAAGAGAAGTAATGACTGTATTTACTCCCTGATTTAACAAACTTGAAAGTTATGTTCTGGGAGTGTGGGCAAGTTTTGTGTTTTAGTTCTATAATGAAATCTAGGCTTCAGCATCATTAACCAATCTGCTTCATAATGAAAATTAATTATTATGGTCATTAGACTAAATGGTTTCTGTCATCTGCAAAGACATAATTGGTACAGAAAATTGTTTCACAAGTATGAAATAATCAATCAGCAAAGCCTGCCCGTACCCATGATTTTCTTTCTCTGCTAGTTTCCACTGGAACAGCCCAAAAGTCACTTTGGAACAGGAAGGAGGGGGAGGGGAATAGGGTGAGTTACTCCAATAAGGAAGGGGAGATGTTTGTCCTATATGCATTCCAACCTAAAGTACCTGTGCTAGTGTTCTGTCACTCTGACAAAATGCCTGAGAAAATTAACTAAAAAGAAGAAAGATTTATTTTGGCCACATTTGAGAGATTCAGGCCATGGTCACTTGGCTCCATTGTTTCTGAGCCTCTGGTGAGGCAGAGCATCAGGGCAGGTGTGTATGGAACAGCAGGCAGGTGGAACCAGACTGCTCACCTTGTGGTGGCCAAGAAGCAGAGAAGGAGAGCAAGAGAGGGGCTGGGGACTAGGTACACCCTTTAGGGACCTACTTCCTCCCACTAGGCCCCACCTCTGAGAGTTTTCACAGCCTCCGGATAGTGCCATCAGCTGGGAACCAAGTCTTCAACACATGAACTTTTTTTAGGGGCGGGGGAAGGCGGGGAAGGTTGCATTTAAGATCCAAACCATAACAGTATTCTTTTTGTGGCTCCAGAGGCAAGGCAAAATCATAGGGACCTTTGAGATGCCGCTGGAGGAAAGCACCTTCTGCCCAAGGCCCATTCTATAAATATGGCACCCTTTGACATGTCGAAAGAAATATGATAACGTGTCAGTTGTGAAAATGGTGGTGAAAGGCAAATGGAGAGAGCCATGGCAAGTGCACATAATTAGAACATCCGTAGTGAAACCATGAGACGGGTAGAAGAGAGGGTTTCAGGAGAACACCTATTTTATACGTTATGTCCTGCTTCCTCCATCCATGCCACTAAGCTGGCTTCTTCTGATGCTAGACATTAACTGTACTTCTAATAGAAGGGGCTCATCCACCCTGTGGGGTTGCAAGTGGGCCCTCGATTGGCAATCAGTATCCTTCGAAGGTTCAGAACTGCTTCTTTTGTTTTTACTAGTTTCATGACTCAACCTGTTGGCATTAGGCTCCCCCTCCAATGCTAATTCACTATTTGTCCAAATATACAAAGTCATCAAACAAATATTTATTTAACACCTACCTACCTTTGCTGAGTGCAAAATTTAAAAGGCATTCATTGGTGATTTGGATAGGGGATAAAGACCAAGTTATTTAAGAAATAGAAACCTTTCTCTCTACCCTTAAGAGTTTTAAATCTGGTCAGAGAGACGAATATAAATAAAAGTAATTACATCAGAACAATACAAATTAGCATATCTCCCAGTAAGAATATAAAAGCAATTTAATTAGAGAGGAAAGTGTTCCTTATGGATTAGTGTGAAACGATATCACATGCAGACTCAGATGCATCTGTGGGTATAGATAAATATTCTTATGAATGAGACGCTGATTTTGACCCCAATATACTCACGAAACAAATGGATGTTGATACATGCAGAGACGACTGGGATCATTGAAGCTGATAAATAAATTTCTAAATTAAGCAGCCTCAATCAAGCATTATTTGTAGGGTACCATGCTACCAAAGTTTATCATGTTTGCTTTGAAGAAAAGTTCTTCATGAAGAAATGTGGCTAATTGTACATTGTTCTAAATAATCTCAGATGGAGAAGGTAGCAATTTAGGGAAGATTGCTCCTAGGATAACAATATTGAACAAACATAAACTAATAATGGGCTAGTGTGAATCCAAAAACAGGGTCAGCTATTCTATGCATGCTTCCCTCCCTCCCATGGAGGACCCAGGGGGACATATTGAACCCAAGGCAAACTGAGCCACGCACTTTCTTTTTGGAGCCAACTTCTTCCCGGATTGCAGCGTAAGCATTTGACTTTTTTGTGAGTTACTTCATCCCGATCAACTAGGAAAGGACTTGAACACAGAGAGAACCCTGTGAATGTGCAAAGTCTAATTGTCTTCATTAAAATGAAGAAACGGACACATCCATCTATCTCAGTGGGAATTAGTTGCTTACATAAATCTAAGGATTTGGCTGAGTACAACTTTTTTTTTTCTTCCCAATTCCCATTGTTTGTAACAAGTCTTTTATCATCTGGAAGTCTGAATTAACATTTCTGTCTCTACCAGTTTAGTTGTTTTTTCCATTTGGCAAACTCTAGGTTTTTCCTGTTGTCTTCCCTGTGGGGCATGAATTAGCATAGTTGTGCAATGTTTATTGTTTTATTATTTCTTTATTTTTTTGATGTCATCCTCAAAGATGTCAAATCGTCTTCCTTGAGTTGGACTAGAAAAGCCAAAGATTTCCATGAAGGGGGAGTTGGGAAGATGGAATCTTTGATAGAAGCCTGGGGCTTGATTGGTGAATCTGTTTTGTTTTAAGCACATTCAGCAGGCTGCTCTCTTAGGGGTTATTTCTGTATCCCCCACCCAAAACACACGCACGCACTCATGCACGTACACACACACACACACACACACACACACACACACACTCCATTGTTTCAACTGCAGAGTCAGCAGAGCCGCTGTAGATATCACAGTTCCACATCAAGGAGACTATAAGCAATGTGGTTAGGTTCTATACTATCTAGATTCAAATCTCAACACAGTTCCTCACCAGCTGCATGATCTTGGCCCTCTTATTCAATCTCTTAGAACCACAGTTTAGTCTTTCTATAACAAGGAGAAGTACCCAGCATCATTGTGAAAAATGAACAAAATTGTATACTAAAATACCTTTAGAGCATACTTCTAAGTAAGGTATGCAGACACCAACAAGGATACTTTTTTCATAATTATGATAAGAGCTTTGAAAACTATCAATTTTTGATGATTAAGAAGGTAGATTATTCGGCTTGCAAATTATTCAGTGGCCAGGATGATTTAATCCTACATTGCTCTATCGATACAAATCCCTTTATTTCTTATTCTGACAACCTGTCCTCTACAGTGTCAAAAAGACAGGAAGTAAAACCATCTTTAGTGCTATTTCATAGCTATAATACAGGTGGACTGGGGAGATAGTTGTGTCAAATAAATGGAACATTAGCTATTAAAGATTCAATTATCTCCTTCTTCCTTCACTCACATGAGGAAAGTCAGGAGTGAGGGGAAAAAATGACATTGCATTAAAGTGCTTTAGGGATGTCCTGGGGAAAATAAATGTGCAATCTAAATGCAAGGTATCATTATATTATTATCACACTGCATTCATTTAATAAGAGATTAAAGTGTTCCGGTTCACAGCAACTAGACTGGCTTCAAACTTTCCCATGGTTTCTTTGATATTCTTTATTTAAAATAGGCTTCCATTTAGAACAATTGCTGCAATATGTTGGTTTTAACTAAAGCCCTCTTAGAAATCGGAAGTACCTTTAATCCAATCATAAAATTAATTGCTCACTTGTTTTCTCAGATTTGTTTCTTCCCAAGCCAAGGCAACCCCACTTCATCCATTAGGCCAGTAATAAACAGAAGGGACCACAGCCCCTGACTCCACTGTAATCTAGAAGACACTCTCTGAACACCTTCCCTCAAGGACCTTGTGTTAACTCCCTTCTTGTCAGTATAACAAAATACCTGAGATAATTAACTTATAAGAGAAAAAAGTTTATTTTGGCTCACGCTTCTGAAGGTTCCAGACCATGATGAAGAGGCCCCATTATTTTTTGCCTTTGGCAATATGGCACACCATGGCAGGAATGCTTGGCATGGTAAAAACTCCCACCTTGTCATCCAGGAAAAGGAGAGACAGGAAGGGGCTGGGGCCCCACAGTCTTCTCTAAGGTACAACCTTAATGACCTAAGAATCTCCCATGAGGCTCCACCTCCCAAAAGTCCTACCACTTCCCAAATATAGCGCTGCCCCGGGAACAAAGTCTTTAACACATGAGCCTTTGACAGACACTTGTCCAACCCAGTGGAAGGCCTGAGAGGAGGGAAAACATGTGCAATCTGTCTTATTTGTGTGGCAGGTCGGGTTCTCCAGAAGTGGATACCAAAGGAGAGTTTGGAGAGGCAGGGTTTTTTTAGAGATCATGCAGGGAAAGGGAAAGAAAGGGAACAAGATAGAACAGAGGAGGAAACTGAGTCACATCACACATCCCACAAAGCCTCAGTCAATGTAGCAGGGCCATCTGGAGTGAGTATTTTTTCCCCTGAGTGCTTCTTCAGGGAACAGAACAGGTGAACTTTTCTATCACCATTCGGCTCATTCACCAGATGCAGGTAAGGTGGCTCTCTCAGCTGAGATAGGCCTTAGAAGAGCCAAGTGCTGGAGTCTGGTTGCCAGATGCACTGAGGGCAGCGGCAACAGGCCCTTCTTTGAAGGAGATGAGGGCCCCTTAACATCATGCTCTTCCCCATCAGTTCCACCCCATGGGTTCCATGTAAAAGGAGAGAAATGCATGAATATGTGGCCACATGTTTCCACTGGGGCACAAGACAGTCCTTGTCATTAACTACTCATCAGGAGGAACAAGAACAACTACTCAGGACCAATGGTAAGGGAGCGGTGGCCAACCCTGCCATATCACTATCTCTTTCTTCTAAAGTTATTTTTTTCCAGGCTGGAGTTCAAACCCAGGCCCGCACACATGCTGAGCAAGAACTACACCCTTAGCCCTATGAAGTTTCTCCTTTGCCTTAATTCTTATATCCCTGAATGTGCACCACCTTCTTCCCAGTCACCCAAGGTAGACATTCAGGAATCACCCTTGACCTTCTCCTCCAGCATCAGAACTCAGTCACTCATACATCCCACAGGGTCTGTCCTCTTAATGATCTCCTAGCCCCATCTGCTCATTTCATTAGCCACTAATATAACCGAAGGCCAAATCTTTTCACTTCTAATTAAACACCTACTTATCCTTTGACTCTCAGCAAGTGCCACCTCTTCTGGGATGACTTGCCTAAATATCCATCTTTACAGGTCTGTAGAATGGTTCTTACCGCCCCTTAGACAATTGTGGACTTATTGGTCCATCTCTACTTGACTTTAAATTGGTAGAAACCAGGAACAACATCTTATTTAAATTTGTATCCCAGCATCTGGAACAGTGCCTCACACTCAAAAGGATCCTAAACATGTTTGTGATTGATGCATTTATTGTCCTCCTATGTGTGTGAATGACTCTGCTAACCTGGACAATGAAACAGCCTCTGTTTTCCATGCATAAAATACTATCTAATAAATGTGAGGGAGAGTTTAAGGGAGGTGTCATATCAGGAGAAAAATTCTTCCCTTAAACTCCATCCTTTGTAGAAAAGCAAGTCCCAAGAAACTAGAAAGGACATCAAGATAGCACAACAAAAATGGATTTGAAAATGAGACAACTGAGCCGGGTGCAGTGGTGTGTGCTTGTAATCCAGCGGCTCTGGAGGCTGAGGAAGGTGGATTGCAAATTTGAGGCCATCCTCAGCAACTTAATGGGGCTCTAAGCAACTTAGCAAGACTGTCTCAAAATTTAAAAAAAAAAATAAATAAATAAACAGGACCAGGGATGTGACTCAGTGGTTCAGAACCTCTGGGTTCAATCTCCGGTACAAAGAAAGAAAGAAAATAAAAGAAAAGAAAAGAAAAGAAAAGAAAGAAAGAAAGAAAGAAAGAAAGAAAGAAAGAAAGAAAGAAAAGAAAAAGGAAATGAGACAATTGTGAGAAACATGATTTTAGAGCAGAGAGGAGATGTAGAAGGGAAGAGAGGCTATAATTGCTTGTTTCCCAAATTATCAAATGAGTGATGTCAACAAGTTTGTATGGAAGGGAGCCAGAAGAAGATGTGGGCTGACCCAACCGTTATTAACAAGGTCAGAGAGAAGACGAAACCAATGAACAAACATGTTTGTTCATTAATTAATGTAAAATACAAAGTTTAATGTTCTGAAAGGCACTAATCAGTCCTTTGCCAATTTTGCCCATTCACCTTTATTATAGTTCCTGCTACGTCTGGCAAGAGATAAGAGTGGGTGATAAAGGCAAGCTTCTGTTTGGAAAATAAAAAAAATACTATTTAAATGTTAGCAAAAACCTATTCATAACTTAATTTCATATTTCCTGAGACAAGATCACAAGGTGTAATAGAAAACCTCACTAGGCAGAAGCAAGAACAGAAGGCCTCGGCCCTCTGCTGAACAACAGTCTTATTTTTAACAAACTGAAAACCACACAACTTGTGAAGAGGAAAATGGAATCAGCTCTGATTCCTTGCAGAGAGCAGATACATTAAAAATGAACAGGAACGTGAGCATCCCATCTTACACCATGTTGTGATGTTCCGGCTCTTGTTCATCCCGGTGGCCCCAGACCAACAAAGGCAGGCAGGTACTAGTGAAGCCAAGGACAGAGCCTCTCAAGGAGTCAAACATATAAGTCAGCATATAAAAATGGGGAGCAGAAGTGCTTCATTCTTAGAAAATTAGTGAGATACAAATTATCTGACAACATGAAAGATAGAGGGGTATAAACATCCTGAATTATTTAAACAAAAATATTATTATCAGAATAACCCATTTCTTCTTTAAATTCTCATTTCCCTTAGCATAATTTTCCTCTTCTCCATTCCTAATGGCTAAGACATTGCTTGATTCTCAGGACTTAGCCCTCTTTCTCTTTTCTTCTTCACCAACCATAAATTACCTTTACAATAATCCTGACATTCTCAGATTTGCTTCCGCAGAGCTTTCCCACAAACATGAGAATTTCACATTAAACCTATTCATTGGAAAGTCACATCTGATGACACCTTGCAGTCCTATTCTTTTTCGTTTTCACAGTCATGGTCTAATCCAGACTGATATCTCCTCTCCTAGGATTACTGCAACAGCTGCCTGAGAGTCTGGGTCATCCCAGACCCTGCTACTCAACCATGCTTAAAATTCTCCCCAGGTGGCCCTGTTCAAATGCTTTCATGGTTTACTCTGCCCTGTGGAACAGACTCCAAACTCCTCCCGTGTGTTCAAGAATTTCCTTTATCTGGCTCTGCCTACTCATGTAGTTACTGCTCAAATAAAGCCTCCACCTCAACCAACCCACCACGTCTCTGCACATCTAGGATCTTGGAATCACACGCGTCACGCTGCTAATACTGTGACTAGCATTTCTGAAGCCTAAAGAGATCAGGTGCCTTAACTGAGGATGTACTGTGAGAAAAAGAAAATGGGCATGGTGACACATGCCTGGATTCCCAGTGGCTCTGGAGGCTGAGGCAGGAGGAGCACAAGATCAAAGCCAGCCTCAGCAATTTATCAAGTCCCTGAGCAACTTAGTGAGATCTGTCTCAAAATAAAAAGGGTGCCGTACAGTGGTGCACACTAATCCCAGCAGCTTGGGAGGCTGAGGTAGGAGGATTGTGAGTTCAAAGCCAGCCTCAGCAAAAAGTGAGGTGCTAAGCAACTCAGTGAGACCCTGTCTCTAAATAAAATACAAAATAGGATGTGGCTGAGTGGTTGAGTGCCCCTGAGTTCAATCCGTGGTACCAAATAAATAAATAAATAGGGCTGGGGATGTGGCTCAGTGATTGAGTGCCCTTAGATTTAATCTCCAATAATAAAAAAAAATGTTGGGTACCTTATTTGAGGACATGCTGTAAGAAAAGGAAAATGGGACTCATACTCCCGTCTTTCTCACTCCAAAACTGCCTTCCTAACCATTGGTACTTGTATCTTTTCCACACCCTTTCTTATTAACCAAAACATGTCTAGCACTGATCTGGTTAAATAACTCTATTAGCCAAGACTTCTAAATTGTGCAATATCCAAAGACAAGCATATATTTAAACATTTATGCCTTACTGAAATAAAATTGATGAAAGTGTATTTGGCAGACCCTTGTTCCTTCAAGCAAAACTAAAAGTGAACTGAAGATCTCTGTGAAATTAGAAAACATTTGTATGAGCTAATGAAGACTTGAAACAACTTCTAGGAGAGAACCTAAACATATATGTAACAGTAGGAGTCTGCATCGTACTCCTCGCTAAGACAACGAAGTGGGGTTTGGTGTGTTTGGTGCAAATACATGTGCTTGTGAATTTATGTCAGTTTCATTCTCTCCCTGTGCTAAAATCAAAGCACATGAGCAGCAATTTCCCCTTTTTGGTAGTGCTGGAGTCTCCAGAGAGGGATCTAGCCAAGCCTATAAGGCTGTTTGTCAGAAGTTGCAAAGTGGTGGCCCAAAGACTCAATCTGGCCTGCACGTGTGTGCCATTGGTCCTCGCAGTGTTTGGCTTTAATTGTATTTGTCTCCAACGTTCAAAATTTAAGATATTTCACATAAAAATCCATATTTCCAGATTTTCTTGGAAAACACAGACATGTGGGAACATGGGGTCTCATTCCTGCACGTCAACAAGCCCCTAGAATTCCCCAGTTCTCTGAAGGACCCTCTGACACCCACTCCCTGCCCCATGCTGCCCTATCCTCCATTCTGCTCCCACCTGGCTCTGTACCTCAAGGTCCCCACGCCATCAGAATTTTGAGAAGCTTTTGTGGAAGGGACGAGAACAATGCAACAGGCAGGAAGAACAGAATCCAGGAACTCAGAACATCATTCGAGTTTTTCAGTTTGTTTTGCTTCATGCTTGTGTTTGAAATTGTTCACTGAAATGCTTTCCTGTGAAGGTGGGAAGCACCTCAAAGTTACTTCCCCATCTCCAACGCCCTTTTCATCTCACAAGCTACTTTTAAAATAAAAAAAAAAAAAATTGAATAAAAGAAAGGACCCAAAAGAGGTAAAAATGAATCATTTGTATTTCCTTCTTGCACCAGTCTGGTGACGGCCCTGGCCCCGACTCCTCCATCTGAGATGCAATTAGATGGGTGAGCTGATCAAATCCTAGTCATATGGATATTTTAATAGAAACCTATAGAACAAACTAGAAGGAAATTATGCAATAGGTTGAGGAAAGTGGTCTTGTAGATGGAGGAAGGTATAATCATACAAATAATAAAAAAGTAACCAAACCTAACGGTGTGGAAGCAGGAGAGTGGGATTCTTAAAACCAAATCAAACGGAGTCAACAAAGCCTTTGGTTTTAAAGGCATCTTCAGGAAGGACATCTTGTTTTATATGCATATTTTAAAATGAGCAGGCTCAGCAATCTCCAAGAGGTTATTATGTCATTTCTTTCTATGCTGCTGAATAAAAGGAACCGGTGATTAAGTAGCAATTCATGATTTAAGAAAGGCAGAGAATTCATTGAACATTTTATAAGAGCATTTCTGGTGGCTTCCCACCTCTGAGAAGCGAGTTTCGATTTATACACCACAATTAATCAGAGAGTCAGAGCCAGAGAGAATTCATCAAAGGAAATGGAAACTTATTTTTGTGTAATTAGCTAGTCTGGTGATTGATCCGTCAGTTACTTTATTTTTTCTGTTCACTGCCAATTCTGACTATATATTGTATTATCTAAGAATCTCCAAGTGGAAAATACCTAATAATTTCTTAGGCCCTGCTTAGGTGTCGGTGAAGAGGATAATACGAGAAAAGCTTTTTGCAAAACTGGTTTCCACACTTTACATGTGAACTCCCTTTGAAATTTTGGAACCGTATTCTCAAGTTCCTAGGGAAGTGACTCTCACAATATAAGGACAGAAGAGCAGATTAAGCAACAGAGTAAGGATTTATTGGATAATCAGAATATTAAAGAGGAAAGCAGACTTTCTGTCTTAGAGTTAAGACAATCCATTCAAAATCTTTTGGAGAACAAAGGAGAAATCTGACTAATTTGAAAATTATTGCCATTCTTTTTTGTCCCTGAGCTACCACCAATTCATTAATGTTCTTTTGAAAATCTACATTTTTCATTTGGCAAACAGATTTTCTTCATTGCTTCATACTGATGGGGGGTAAGAGGGAGTAATGTCCTCTTATGTATAAAGTAAACCATATGAATGTGTAAATTTAGACAAATGGGAAAATAAATGGATGTCTATTATGCAAATAGCAGGAGCCAAATGGATATGTAAAATTTCTTAGACCACAGTGGCGCCTTCTCCAAGGAATGTTCTCTATGCTCTTGCCTTTGAGCCCTGTGACCCTTATGAACTAAAATCAACTCAAGAGATTAAGCTTTCAGTCCTTCACTTATTTGTATTTACCCCTTCTTTTTAGTTTAAAGTAGATTACTTACATGGGAATATATAAGGATGATAAAAGAATCGAGAAAGGGGATTTTGCTGCAAGGCAGATAAACAAAGGATGTGTTTAAAAACACAGATCTAAAAGATGCACCCTGTGGCCCCCTAACCCTCATGTATTCTTCAAAGCATGTGACAAAACTCTACCTCTGAGTGACAGCAGCCCACAGCATTAGGAGAATCAGCTATTCTGACATAACTGCTTAAGGTCATGGGCCATGACTGGGACTTAGGATTGTAAATATTATCCAAGGAATGGGAGGAAGGACCAGGGCCAAAGTTCTTCTAAATTTTTGCCCGTACTTCTCTTGAAATTATCTTTGGTATGACTCCTCAGATTCATTCTCCTGTTTTCTGCACCCTGTCTTGCCCCAGGAGGCTGCCCAGTGTGGACCAACTCAGTAGGACACAATGTTCCTGGTTTCTGGTCATTAGGGCCCCATCAGGAGACAGAGAGAGGGAAGAATATCAAATTGGCGTGTTCTCCCTCCAGTTCCCCCTGGACACCTTTCCAAGGATGGATGCTTCCCTCAGCATCACAGAGACATCAACTTTTCTCCCCCCCCCCCATGCCTTGACCCTTCCTTGCCCTTACTCCTCTGGCCTATGGTAACAGATACTTTAGCTGCTAGCTCCGTGTACCAGCCTTATCCCTCACCTGTATTCCACCCACATATTTCTAATTAGTGCCCAAATAATAAAACTGGATTATTTTAATTTTAGTGTGTCTTCTCTTTCCATTTGGAACCCTGATTGGTGTAACCAAAGAAACACCCATGGGACTTTCAAAATACACCATTCTAGAACTTGCCCCAGACCTGCTGAACCAGACCTTCAGAAGGCAAGCCTAGGAAACCATTTGCAGTTTTGATATTTACCGGGCATTTGGGAACCAGTGGCCCAAAGTTCAACAGAGCAGGCAAAATCCAACCTAACCCCTGTTTTGGTATGGTCTAATAATCGTTTTTATATTTTTAAATAGCTAAAATAAAATCTAAGGAATTTGATGACAGGTCAAAATTATATGAAATTCTGTCAATAATAATAATGATAAACATAGCTATGTTTATTATTTCACATTTGTCTATGGCCACTGGATATTAGAAAAGTGGATTGAATAGCAGCAACAGAGATTATGTGAACTGAAAAGCTGAAGATACTTACCATTGACCTTTTACTGAATATGTTTGTTGGCTTCTGCTCTTAATGGCAGGAATAGATTTCTGTTCTTGATCCCTAGCTAAGACAACTCCCTATTATCTATTTGGACTAAATACCAAAAGCAGTGCCAGGCTTGGTAGCTCATGCTTGTAATTCAAGCAACTCAGGAGGCTGAGGCAGGAGGATCACAAGTTAAAGGCCAGCCCCAGGACTATAGTGAGGCCCTGAGCAACTCAGTGAGACCCTGTCTCAAAATAAAACATTAAAAAGGCTGGGGATGTAACTCAGTGGTAAAGCATCCTAGATTCAATCCCCAGTATCCGAAATAAATGAAGACCAAGATGATTTCCAAGTTGTAGAAGACACATTAAAATTAAAATAATCCAGTTTTATTAGTTGGGCATTAATTAGAAAGATTTGGGTGGGGTACAGGTGAACCGTGAGGGATAAGGCCTGTACACGGAGCTAGCAGCTAAAGATCTGTTACCACAAGCCAGAGGAGTATACAAAATATTGCTAGTTTGCTTTTGTGGTTGGTTTTAGATATATTTATGCAAATGTAAATTTACATGTGCATGTTATGTGTTCTAAGTATTTGAACCAGAGCTAAGGGATGCTCCTATTCCATACATTTCAATATATTGATTTAGAAACCCTGTTTTTCCATTTATTTGTTGTGAAATTTGGAAAATTACTGTTCTCACATTATGTAATTTAAGATCTGTTCCCTAAATTGTTGTGAGCAATAAAAAAAATTTAATGAAAAAATATAGCTCATGACATGTAATAAAGAGCCTATAACTATTAATTCCTTTCCTCTACCCCACCATCCCATCACACAATCATATTTGCTCCTTCACACATGAAAAAGTCAAGGGACAAGGACACATCTTTCACTGCAGTGAACTCAAAGTTTCTGAGTTACTTGGGAAGGCAAAGCAGGACTTAGAAATGCACTAATGAGAAAAGAAGCATCACAGAGGTTTTTATCTTGTCTTAACACAATAGCCCACACCCTTGGGCACTCTATAAACACTAACTGAATTGGATTTTATTATGCTGTAGACCACATCCAATTCCTCTGCTGCCTCCATCATCAGAAAAGCTGGCTTAAAGTGCATGGAAATAAACAATTTATCCATTGGTCCATGCTTTGAAAAGAAAACTTGCATGTAGCCATTGAGACATTATGCTTTGATAGATTCTACCCCCGGGGTCTGTTTTAAAAGTGTAGCTTCAGTTTCTCTTTTATCAGTATACAAAAGTTTTCCAAGAAACACAAAGACTTTAAAGACTTGCCACACAGCATACATCATGTTGTAGAATCATCACAGTACAACAGTACCACCAACTGAAATTGGCTTGAAGACAAAGATGACCTGCTACGACTGAAGAATGGAAAATTGGAAATGAGGTAAATCTATCACTGAATTCTACTCCTTTCATGTATGTTAAAAAATTAGGAACTAGATGGAGAGTTCCAGATCTATAAAATTTCTCACAGATGATCTCTTCAAAGACTTCACACTGGAGCCCTGGGTGCCTTCACCAATAATTTAGGAGACAGGAAGAGCCAACTTGGTTGTGTTTCTCTAACTTCAACCACTTCTTTAACCACAGAAGCTTTGTTTTTGTTTGTTTCATATACTAGAGTTTTGCATAACATTTAGTTTGAAAACTGGGTTTCACCAATAAAAACATTTAGTTGAGAGCTAGTGATTCATATATTGTAAATCAGGGATCAGAAACTTTTCCTGTAAGGAGTCAGATAGCTAATGTTTATTTTATTTTTAATTGGCAGATAAAATTACATGTTTAGAGTGTACAGTGTGATGCTTAATATACACACACTTTTTGTGAAATGGCTAAATTGAGCTCATTAACATATACATCGCCACACAAAGTTATCATTTTTGCAGTAAGAACATCTACTCTCTTAGCATTTTTCATGGATAGTAAATATTTTAAGCTTAGCCTGTTATGATTATTCAACTTGACCACTATAAGTGAAACCAGTCGTGATATATAAAAGAATGAATGGCTGTGTTCCAATAAAATTTTATTCACATAAATAAAAAGAGCTGGATCTGGCCTCCAGACCATAGTTTGTAGATGATAAAAGTAAGTTGTAAGTATATTCAAATGACTAATCCAAAGTCACACATCAGATAGTTAGTCATAGCTATGAGGCTAGGATTCTTTCTGCCATACTTAAGAGATTGAGAAAAACAAAAATATGTAAAATACCGTATCTTTGAAAAAGGGGTGGGTCACATCAGAAAAGGTTATATTCAACAAGCATTTCATGAATGCATAGCCTGTATTTGGTACTGCGTCCAACCATGATCACTATTAATACCTGTCTCATAATAATTTGTCTATCACTGCACCTAAAAAATAATGACTTCCAGTGAAAGAGAAATCTGTATTGTTCTTAAATAATCTGAATTATTTGATTTTGCCAATATTGTTCAGTAAAAGGATATATCACTTAGTGGTTGATGTGATCAGTCTACCAACAGCATCCAATGTGTTGCAAGCAAAAACCCATTTGATCTATTCCATCCATTAGTTATACATCATGATGTGGACCTTGCACCTTAAGCACCCTCTAAATGGAAATGAGTTGCTCCTATTTCCTTTCCTATCTTGGTACCTCTGAATATGAGGTCAACATATCACACCAAAGCCCCCAGCAGTATGGTACTGTTCTAATAAGAGGGAGTCGTACAACCTGATTATCAAGTACTCTTCTCTGAGGCTCAATCTCTGCTTCTGGTGATCTGCTCCCTACACTCTTGCCCATGGCCTTTGTCCAAACAAAGGAGAAGGAAATTATCCAAGAATAATGGCAATGGATGCAACTTTGTCATTAATTCCTCCTGATACTCTTTCTTCACTCCTAAATTTAGTACTATTTTCACCTTTCCCACATCATGAATTTCAGTTTCTTATAACACCCTCCTCCTTCACAGGTTAGTAAAATTTCAACTGGAAGAATAGTCAATCAAATCAGAGCATATGGGAAATACCACACACTCCTGTAATTCAAAAAGAACATAAGAGGGAATGAAGAACAGGAGAAACTGAAATTGCTATTATGTACATCTATTCTTATGACAGTTGTAATGAAAATGGAAAACAGTTTTAGCATAACATTCCAGCTACAGTCTCAAGATGGTTGTGTTGCGGTTTTCCTTGGCTGATCTGCCTATAGACAACAATAGAGACTCAAAATATCTTTAGAAAATAATTATGAAGATTTACAATTTGAATTTTCATGAACTATGCATCAGAATTTTAAAACGATTTAAAGAGACAGTCTTCATATGTGAATTCGTGTCCCCTTAATCCATAGAAATGAGACTATCTATTCTCACCTCACTACCCAAAATGATAGCAAGATATTTCCCCAAAGACAATTGCTCATTTGCTCTCTCTTTATACTCTGTATTAATGGGATCTTATAGCTAAAAAGGATCATAAAATTTGCCCATTCGAATAGTTTTATTTTATTCATAAGGAAACTGAGGTGCAGGAAAATTAATAAATGGTTTCTTGAAGTCACAGAATTGGGTGGCAGCTACTCAGCTCTAGCCCTTGGGTTCTCTAAACCCCACTCAGAAGTTGTATCTGCTAATCCACAAAGCTTCACTATCCCAATCATAGTTACCATCATTGTGTGTACTTGTATGTGTGTGTGAGAGAGTGACTGAGAATTCAACCCAAACGTGCTTTACCACTGACCTGCATCTTCAACCACTTTTTTTAAAGAGAGAGAGAGAGAAGAGAGAGAGAGATAATTTTTTAATATTTATTTTTTCAGTTTTCAGTGGATATTTTTATGTGGTGCTGAGGATCGAACCCAGCACCCGGGGCATGCCAGGTGAACACATTACCGCTTGAGTCACATCCCCAGCCCAACCATTTTTATATTTCATTTTATGATAAGGTGTTGCTAAATTGCTCAAGCTGGAGACAAATTTGCAATCTGCCTATCTCAGTCTCCCAGGAAGCTGGGATTACAGGTATGTACCACCACACTAGCCAATATTTACTATCATCATAGTCTTAAAAATAATCCCTTTTTTTTTTTTTTTTTTTTTTTGGTACCGGGGATTGAACTCAGGGACACTTTACCACTGAGCTACATCTCCAGCCATTTTTTTTTAATTATTTTTATTTTGAGACAAGTTCTCACTAAGCTGTATAAGGCCTCACTGAATTGCTGAAGGTGGATTTGAACTTGCAATCCTCCTGTCTCAACCTCCCAAGCCACTGGGATTATAGGCATGTGCAATAATGCAAGGGTAAATAATCCTCTTAAGCATCTCTTGCTTAAATACTTCCTTTCTCTTTTCATGGGTGGATGATTGACAGGAACAAAAACCTGATAAAAATTGATTGAGAATGCCCAAAGACAGAAAAGATATTTTTTGTTTCTTCTCATTTTTGTTTTGGCTTTGATTTTAATTTTCTGGGCATAATTTAGGCCAAGCCATCAGCCTTTATTGAATGAACTTGTTCTAGTTTCCATGAATGTGTTTGTGTTTAGCTCATAACTACAAATAAAGGTAAATCACTAGAGTTTTCCCCTGCTGGCCTTTTAAGATTGGCATTAACTCTCAAGAACAGGAAGCACTGCTCCTTTTAATGTCCTCTTCAGAGTAGGGTTTCTTGAAAATTCTGTTTCCCATGAAACCTAATTAGAAGTTCTTCATTATCACATTTCCACATTTCTCTTCTTAGCTATAGCCCTTCGTTAGCACCTAGTTAGTGCCTTTTTACTCCTCTCTCTCTCTCTCTCTCTCTCTCTCTCTCTCTCTCTTCCTCCCTCCCCACTTTCTCTCCCTGTAGTTACCAAGTTGGGGGCGGGGGCGTGGACTGCTCACAGAGAACACTGAATGCACTGAATGGTCCAATCAGGAAACCAGAAAAATCTATGGTTGGGGAAGAGCAGGCTCCCGTTTAACTGAACTCCTATAAGAGAAATTTCTCACTCCCTAGAAACTGAAGAAATTAAATTATTAATATCCATGTTCCTCCTCTTACACACACACACACACACACACACACACACACACACGATCAAAACCTCAGCCTGTTTCCATATCTGCAAATGTGCTTGGTTTTTGAGTTTTGCTTTTAATGAAACATAAAACCTATGTGGTTCCTTCAACTGCCAAATTGGATGGATGGATACATGGACAGTGAGATAGATAGATAGATAGATAGATAGATAGATAGATAGACAGATAGATATGTATGCACATGTGTCTGTGCTCACACTCTGGCTTCCACAGAGAAATTGAGTCACACTATTGAAAGAATGGTCAGTGCTTATTCAGGCACATGCTGTCCTCACACACAAAGTGCTGGTGAGAGGTGGAGTAGCTAAATTCTCACACTGCAGGTGGAAGGAAATGGTAAAGCCACACTGGAAGATGTTTTAGCAGTTCTTTATACAGTGGACACACCATTTATCATGAGAACCATAAATACCATTCCTAGTTATTTACACAAGTGAAATAAAATCTTATGATCACCCACAAGCACTTACATAAATATGCATATCAGTGTTATTTATAATTGCCCCAAATGGGAAACAACCTGAATGTCCTTCAACTGGGGAATGGAGAGGTGGATGTAAGCACACAATGGAAAACTACTCAACAACAAAAAGATACAAATTAGTGATACACATTTCAATGTGGGTGAAGCTCAAGTGCATTATGCTCAGGGAAGAAGTCAGACTCAAAAAGCTACAGAAAAGATTCCATTCATAGGACCTTCTGGTTTTGGCAAAAGCACGGGCACAAGGAATGCACCTATGGTCAGTAGGAGCTGGGGGAAAGGGGAGGGGTTGGCTATAAGGGACCACAGAGGCAGGGGAAGCATTCCCATCCTTTGAGTGGTAGTGATCAGCTGATAAGCATTTGTCCAAATGCATGAAAACTATAGGCTCACAAAGGGTAAATTTTACTGTATTTACATTGTACCTTAAAAACAAAAGAATGCTGACACTCTCTCAGCCCTCTAATGTTAAAAAAAAAAAATCATTGGAAAGGACTGAATTTTTTTTTCCTAATGAGAAGGACAAAAAAATCTTTTCCCAAGCTATACTCATTCTCAAATGAGTGACAGACACCAGTAATAGCTTTTTCAGGACCAAATTTTAGCATCGTTTAGGACTCAGGTTAGAAGTTGTACTTTTGATACAAGTTAATGGAGAAAAAAGACACATACAAGTTGGGGGACTCACCAGGACCTGAGGTCATTGGTGGTCACTGATGCTGTACATAATGCAGAGGACAGAGGAGTCAAGGCCAAGGCAGAAACAATAACTGTGGCTAATACTGAGTGAGTCTGATATGTGCTAGCACTTCTCTATGAGCTTTATATTATCTTATCCCATTGAATCCTTTCTACCATGCTACAAGGTAGTTTATTTAGCATTGTTTTGCAGATATGGAAACAGGCTGAGGTAAGGTGAGCACCTTGGGTCACACAGCCAGAGGGGGCCTGGGGTCTCTTGGGTTGGGCTCTTTGAAGAAAAAGAACTTGCATTGGGCTTTGGAAACAATAAAATGAGATGAAGAAAGAATGCACACTGGGCAGGAAGCTGTGACTGAGGGTCAGAGGTGTGACCACAGGGTACACCAGGAAGCCTGAGGAAGTAGCTGTATCAGAGTTGGAGGCTTTCTTTAGGAAAATAACAGAGAATATTAGCAAATTAGGGAGAAGGCAGCTTGTAGAGGGCGCTGGATGGCATGCTGATAAACTCGGTATTTGTTCTGTGGGTTTCCTTGCACACGCCATTGGAGATAGTTGAGCAGCCAGTCTGGACAATATTGATTTGAAGCTGGCAGGAAAATAATCCTTTTAGAAGATTAACCATATGGTGGTATCAGGGCTGCACAGGAGCTCCTGGGAGCAGAGAGAAAACATCATGCTATGGTTGCCATAGTTAGGTGCTGTCCATGTATAATCTGACCTAATGTCCACCTCCATCCCCTGGAGTAGGGACTCTTAATCCCATTTTACAGATGAATTGATTGAGGCTTAGATTTGTATTAAAGTTCACTACTGGGAAGAGGAGGATCTGAGAAGAGAGCTCAAGAGCCATGACACTTCTTTGTAAGCTCACATTAAAAGCTCTTGGAAATGCCACAACACCCTTGGGACTTTCATAGTAGTCGGGACACCCAAGTAATGTTTCCAAAGAAGGAAGAAAGATTTCTCATAGGCAATGCAACAGGAAGATTGGCAGTTCTTAAGGGCTAGTTGGGTATGCAACAAAAGAAGAATCAAAGGTATTCAGAGGGTCTGGGGAAATAGAGGTCTCACTGACAGAAACATACACTGAACACCACACAAATGGCATAACTCTGAACTCATGAATGAACTATTTAAGTAATGAATTTTGGTTGATTTTACAAATGCAGAAAGGCCTCACCTATTTATCTAGCTTCTATATATTTCTCCTTGTCACCCTAATGCTTCTCTGAGTCCCTAAACAAGAACGCAAAGAAAAAGCAAACATCCACTTTGGAAAAATAAACACTTGCAAAAGACCACCACGCAGAGGGAGGGACTGCATGAGCCAAGGCTGCCACACCAGCCCTCAGATCCAAAGGCCTTAGACAAGAGAGGGCTGGCTTTAATGGTTTCTTAGGGGTCCCAAGTATCCCCAGCCCTAAGAACTTAACAGAGTCTGTTCTTAATAAGTTTAATAAGGAAACACCTCTAGAAGTTGTTCAAATACTGGAGAAAAGAAAAACAATCAAACAATGTGGTCCTTCTTTATCCTTAACTTTAATCCTCCATTTGTTCAACAGTAACTCCCTGAGCACTCACCATGGACCAGGCACTGTGCTGGTCTAAAGAATACAAAAATAACCAGGCTCGGGGCGAATGCCTATAATCCCAGTGGTTTTGAGGGTGGGAGTCGGGGTGCTGGGACAGGGAGAGCAACTTGATGAGACCCTATCTTAAAATTAAAAATTTTTACCAAGGGCTGGGGATGTGGCTCAGTGGTTAAATGACCCAGGGTTCTATCCCTGGTACCAAAAAACAAAACAAACAAACAGAAAATAAATAAATAAATAAATAATCACCATTCTTTTCCTCAAAGAGCACACAATTTTGTTATTAAAAAAGGATTAGAGGGGTCAGGCCCAGCAACCAGCCAAGTGACAGCAGCTACACGCGCCTGCGGGGAACGCGGACCGGACCCACTAGGACAGGTCCTGCGGACAGCTGAGGGCTAGGCCCGTCCCCTCCCCCAGTGTCTGCAAGGTAGGCGGGACTGTGAACACCAGCAGAGCAGGCCCAAAGCCTGCTGAGGGGCGGAACCGGCCCCTCCCCCAGTGCCTGCAAGCTAGGCGAACCTGCGACCCATCAGGAGGTTAGGCCCAGCAACCTACAGAGTGACACAGGTGCCCCTGGCGCCTGCTGGGTAGGTGGACCTTTGACCGACCAGCAAAGCAGACCTAGGGCCTGCCAGCATGGTAGACGGATCACACTAATTGGAGGAGAATCACAGCCACTACCTGCCCTGCAAGGGTGATTTTTCAACTATACAAGAGCAATATAAATAAATAGAGGGAAAATATCAAAGACACAACAATTTCACCAAGCAGAAAGAAACGCCAGCAGTATGAAACGACAAGGAAAGAAAGGACCACAGGCAATGCAGGTCAACTCAACTTTAGAAGAGGTAATAGCTGCAACAGATGGAATGTCAGATAGAGAGCTCAGGACATACATGCTTCAGATGATCTGGAGTCTCAAGGAAGACATGAGACAGCAAAATCAGACAATGAAAGCTCACATTGACAAACAAATCCAGGAAGTAAAAGATCAATTTCACAGGGAGATAGAGGTAATAAAAAACAAACAAATAGAAATACTAGAAATGCAGGAAACAATAAACCAACTTAAAAACTCAATTGAGAATACTACCAGCAGAGTGGATCACTTAGAAGATAGAACATCAGACAATGAAGACAGAGTATTTCAACTTCAAAAGAACATAGATAGCTCAGCAAGTCTACTAAGAAACCATGAGCAGAATATTCAAGAGCTATGGGATAATATTAAAAGACCAAACTTAAGAGTCATTGGGATACAGGAAGGCACAAAGCTCCAAACCAAAGGATTAAGCAATCTATTCAGTGAAATAATACAAGAAAACTTCCCAGACTTGAAGAATGAGACAGAATCCCAAATCCTAGAAGCCTACAGGACGCCGAATGTGCAAAATCATAAGAGATCCACACCTAGACACATTATAATGAAGATGTCCAACATACAGAATAAGGAGAGAATTTTAAAAGCTACAAGGGAAAGGAAGCAGATTACATTTAGGGGTAAACCAACCAGGATAACAGCTGATCTCTCAACACAGACTCTAAAAGCTAGAAGATCCTGGAATAACATATTTCAAACGCTAAAAGAAAATGGATTCCAACCAAGAATCGGGTATCCCTCGAAATTAAGCTTCAGGATGGAAGATGAAATTAAAACATTCCACGACAAACAAAAGTTAAAAGAATTTGCAGCTAGAAAACCATCTCTTCAAAAAATCCTTGGCAAAACACTACAGGAAGATGAAATGGAAAACAACAATGAAAACCAACAGTGGGAGGTAGGACAGTAAAGGGGGGAAAATAATCAAAGAGGAAAACAAATCAGGTTTAATAGCATTAATAAACAAACTATGGCTGGAAGAACAAACCATATCTCAATAATAACCCTAAATGTTAATGGCTTAAACTCACCAATTAAGAGACACAGGCTAGTTGAATGGATCAGAAAACAAGACCCAACAATATGCTGCCTGCAGGAGACGCATTTGATAGGAAAAGATATACATAGACTGAAGGTGAAAGGTTGGGAAAAATCATATCACTCATATGGACTGCGGAAACAAGCAGGAGTGTCCATACTCATATCAAATAAAATAGATTTCAAGCCAAAGTTAATCAAAAGGGATAAAGAGGGACACTACATACTGCTCAAGGGAACCATACACCAACAAGACATAACAATCATAAATATATATGCCCCAAACAACGGGGCTGCTATGTTCATCAAGCAAACTCTTCTCAAGTTCAAGAATCTAATAGACCACCATACAATAATCATGGGAGACTTTAACACACCTCTCTCACCACTGGACAGATCTTCCAAACAAAAGCTGAATAAGGAAACTATAGAACTCAATAATACAATTAACAACCTAGACTTAATTGACGCATATAGAATATACCACCCAACATCAAGCAGCTACACTTTTTTCTCAGCAGCACATGGATCCTTCTCAAAAATAGATCATATATTATGTCACAGGGAAACTCTTAGTCAATATAAAGGTGTAAAGATAATACCATGCATCTTATCTGATCACAATGGAATGAAACTGAAAATCAACGATAAAAGAAGGAAGGAAAAATCATGCATCACTTGGAGAATGAACAATAGGTTACTGAATGATCAATGGGTTTTAGAAGACATCAAGGAGGAAATTAAAAAATTCTTAGAGTTAAATGAAAACACAGTCACAACATATCGGAATCTATGGGACACATTGAAAGCAGTTCTAAGAGAAAAATTCATTGCTTGGAGTGCATTCCTCAAAAAAAGAAAAAACCAACAAATAAATGATCTCATACTTCATCTCAAAATCCTAGAAAAAGAAGAGCAAAACAATAGCAAAAGAAGTAGAAGGCAAGAAATAGTTAAAATCAGAGCTGAAATTAATGAAATCGAAACAAAAGAAACAATTGAAAAAATTGACAAAACTAAAAGTTGGTTCTTTGAAAAAATAAATAAAATTGACAGACCCTTAGCCATGCTAACGAAGAGAAGAAGAGAGAGAACTCAAATTACCAGCATACGGGATGAAAGAGGCAATATCACAACAGACACTTCAGAAATACAGAAGATAATCAGAAATTATTTTGAATCCTTATACTCCAATAAAATAGAGGATAGTGAAGGCATCGATAAATTTCTTAAGTCATATAATCTGCCCAGATTGAGTCAGGAGGATATAGACAACCTAAACAGACCAATATCAATTGAGGAAATAGAAGAAACCATCAAAAGATTACCATCTAAGAAAAGCCCAGGACCGGACGGGTATACAGCAGAGTTTTACAAAACCTTTAAAGAGGAACTAATACCAATACTTTTCAAGCTATTTCAGGAAATAGAAAAAGAGGGAGAACTACCAAATTCATTCTACGAGGCTAACATCACCCTGATTCCGAAACCAGACAAAGACACTTCAAAGAAAGAAAACTACAGACCAATATCTCTAATGAACCTAGATGCAAAAATCCTCAATAAAATTCTGGCGAATCGGATACAAAAACATATCAAAAAAATTGTGCACCATGATCAAGTAGGATTCATCCCTGGTATGCAAGGTTGGTTCAATATATGGAAATCAATAAATGTTATTCACCACATCAATAGACTTAAAAATAAGAACCATATGATCATCTCGATAGATGCGGAAAAAGCATTCGACAAAGTACAGCATCCTTTTATGTTCAAAACTCTTGAAAAACTAGGGATAACAGGAACATACCTCAACATTGTAAAAGCAATTTATGCTAAGCCTCAGGCTAGCATCATTCTGAATGGAGAAAAATTGAAGGCATTCCCTCTAAGATCTGGAACAAGACAGGGATGCCCTCTTTCACCACTTCTGTTCAACATAGTTCTCGAAACACTGGCCAGAGCAATTAGACAGACGAAAGAAATTAAAGGCATAAAAATAGGAAAAGAAGAACTTAAATTATCACTATTTGCAGATGACATGATTCTATACCTAGCAGACCCAAAAGGGTCTACAAAGAAACTATTAGAGATAATAAATGAATTCAGCAAAGTGGCAGGTTATAAAATCAACACACATAAATCAAAGGCATTCCTGTATATCAGCGACAAATCCTCTGAAATGGAAACGAGGACAACCACGCCGTTCACAATATCCTCAAAAAGAATAAAATACTTGGGAATCAACCTAACAAAAGAGGTGAAAGACTTATACAATGAAAACTACAGAACCCTAAAAAGAGAAATTGAAGAAGACCTTAGAAGATGGAAAAACATACCCTGTTCATGGATAGGCAGAACTAACATCATCAAAATGGCGATATTACCAAAAGTTCTCTATAGGTTTAATGCAATGCCAATCAAAATCCCAACGGCATTTCTTGTAGAAATGGAGAAAGCAATCATGAAATTCATATGGAAGAATAAAAGACCCAGAATAGCAAAAACAATACTAAGCAGGAAGTGTGAATCAGGTGGTATAGCGATTCCAGATCTCAAACTATAGTACAGAGCAATAGTAACAAAAACAGCATGGTACTGGTACCAAAACAGGCGGGTGGACCAATGGTACAGAATAGAGGACACAGAAACCAACCCACAAAACTACAACTTCCTTATATTTGATAAAGGGGCTAAAAGCATGCAATGGAGGAAGGATAGCATCTTCAACAAATGGTGCTGGGAAAACTGGAAATCCATATGCAACAAAATGAATCTGAATCCCTTTCTCTCGCCAAGCACAAAAGTTAACTCAAAATGGATCAAGGAGCTTGATATCAAATCAGAGACATGGCATCTGATAGAAGAAAAAGTTGGCTACGACCTACATGCTGTGGGGTCGGGCTCCAGATTCCTCAATAGGACACCCATAGCACAAGAGTTAACATTTAGAATCAACAAATGGGACTTACTTAAACTAAAAAGTTTTTTCTCAGCAAAAGAAACAATAAGAGAGGTAAATAGGGAGCCTACATCATGGGAACAAATCTTTACTCCTCACACTTCAGATAGAGCCCTAATATCCAGAATATATAAAGAACTCAGAAAATTAGACAATAAGATAACAAATAACCCAATCAACAAATGGGCCAAGGACTTGAATAGACACTTCTCAGAGGAGGACATACAATCAATCAATAAGTACATGAAAAAATGCTCACCATCTCTAGCAGTCAGAGAAATGCAAATCAAAACCACCCTAAGATACCATCTCACTCCAGTAAGATTGGCAGCCATTATGAAGTCCCACAACAATAAGTGCTGGCGAGGTTGTGGGGAAAAGGGTACACTTGTACATTGTTGGTGGGACTGCAAATTGGTGCAGCCAATTTGGAAAGCAGTATGGAGATTTCTTGGAAAGCTGGGAATGGAACCACCATTTGACCCAGCCATTCCCCTTCTCGGTCTATTCCCTAAAGACCTAAAAAGAGCATGCTACAGGGACACTGCTACATCGATGTTCATAGCAGCACAATTCACAATAGCAAGACTGTGGAATCAACCTAGATGCCCTTCAATAGACGAATGGATAAAAAAAATGTGGCATTTATACACAATGGAGCATTACTCTGCAGTAAAAAATGACAAAATCATAGAATTTGGTGGGAAATGGATGGCATTAGAGCAGATTATGCTAAGCGAAGCTAGCCAAGCCCTAAAAAACAAATGCCAAATGTCTCCTTTGATATAAGGAGAATAACTAAGAACAGACTAGGGAAGAAGAGCACGAGAAGAAGACCAACATTAAACAAGGATGAGAGGTGGGAGGGAAAGGGAGAGAGAAGGGAAATTGCATGGAAATGGAAGGAGACCCTCAGGGTTATACAAAATTACATACAAGAGGAAGTGAGGGGAAAGGGAAAAACAGTACAAGGGGGAGGAATGAATTACAGTAGTGGGGGTAGAGAGAGAAGAGGGGAGGGGAGGGGAGGGGAGGGGGGATAGTAGAGGATAGGAAAGGCAGCAGAATACAACAGACATGAGTTTATCAATATGTAAAGCAATGAAGTGTAACTGATGTGATTCTGCAAGCTGTATACGGGGTAAAATGGGAGTTCATAACCCGCTTGAATCAAAATGTGAAATATGATATATCAAGAACTATGTAATGTTTTGAACAACCAACATTAAAAAAAATAAAAAATAAAAAATAAATAAAAAATAAATAAAAAAAAAGGATTAGAGTCAGGCAAAGTGTCACAAGCCTGTAATCCCAGAGGCTCAGGAGGTTGAGGCAGGAGGATTGTGAGTTCAAAGGCAGCCTCAGCAAAAATGAGGTTCTAAGCAACTCAGTGACACATGGTCTCTAAATAAAATACAAAATAGGAGTGGGGATGTGGCTCAGTGGTCGAGTGCTCCTGAGTTCAATCCCTGGTACCCACCCCCCCCCCAAAAAAAAAATAAATAAAATAGAAATAAAACTATTGAAAAACAGAAATTCTTATAGTACTTGCCTTATAAGAGAGGTAAATTTATTGACAATGATAACTGAGTATTTAATTTTATTACCAGGGTTTCCATTTTCCTAAGGGTGTTTGCTGCTACTTTTATCTACTCCTTAACCTTGAAGAGGTGAAAACTCAAAGTCACACCAAGACACATATGGGTGTCATAAAAATGCACCACTTAGCCCTTGCAGTAGCTCATACCTAAATCCCAGCCACTTGGGAAACTGAGGCAGGAGGATTGCAAGTTCAAGGACAGCCTCAGCAACCTAAGAAGATGCTATCTGAAAATAAAAGATAAAAAATAGACTAGGAATGTAGCTCAGGGGCAAAGCACCTCTGGGTTCAATTTTGCTTATTTGTCCACACAAAGTGCCAGGTGAGGGTGCATTGGGAAATATCAAGTTTCCACACTCCATCCTGGCAACCACAGGACCGGAAGAAAGAGCTCCATTCCTTCCCTTCCCCTGTGATAGCCCAGCCCCCTCATTTCACAAACAAAAATGACGAGTGTCCATTCGGGTCCTTGTCTTTGGCCACTTGACATTCCACACTTGCTGGAATGTCCCAGTTTCAAACTCCCCCATTCCCAGCAACTTAGCCAGACCCTGTCTCAAAATAAAAAATAAAGACCTTGGATGCAGCTCAGTGGTAAACCACTCCTAAGTTCAATTCTCAATACCTGTCCCCCTTTTTAAAAAAAAGCACCATTTAGACCTCTTGTGGGGAATACAACCTTTTCTAGTTGTTTTTTACCAGTTGCTGTCTCAGCACCACATTCAAACTGAAGCTGCATTTCCAACAGGCTACTCCCAGCCAGTGACTGAACCCAGCAAGAGTGGGAACACAGACCCCAATCTAAGATGCAGGGCTCCTCCACAGGAGATTTTAGTTCAAGGGCTCCCATCTGCAAAGCTGCAAACTTTCTTGGAACTGGGCTGTGGTCTGTGACTCTTCCTTCCATCTCACCTGCCTTCCTGCTCTGGGTACTAGAAGCTAAAGCTCCACCTACCTACTCTTCTCCTGGGCTTTTCCCCGGACATATCTCTAGTCTGTCCAGTTCTGTCTTGGCATCTGCTTCTCAGGCAATGCAAACAAATACCATGCACAAGCGATAAATATTGTCACACTTGGCCTCCACAGAAAACCTTCCTACATTAGTACCCAACCAAAGGTGTGGCCCGCTGACCTTCAATACCTAATGTGGAGCAACTTGCTGTCTTGTTGCTTTGTAAGTATTTCTGAGGTCGTTTTAAGAGTAAATACTTTGGTTTGGATATTATGCAGTAACATCTTTTTTTTTTTTTTTTTTTTTTTTTTTTTTTTAGTCCATTAGGAGCACTTCATTGGGTTCTAGTCCAAAACAGATTTGAGGGACATGGCACTTAGTGGGCAGCCAGGGACTGAGACCTCACATTCTTCAGCCCTGGCTATGCCTCTTACTAATCATGTCACCTCCGACAAGCCAATTAACCCCTCTGAACCTGTTTCCTCTGTAATAAGGAGATAATAATATCCTCCTTGCCAACTTCAAAGGACTGCTTTAAGGATCAGATGATTTAATTATGTGAAAGTGTCTTGCAAACTACAGCCCTATATAAAAGTAAGGTACTATGATTGTCTTCTAAATAGCAAATGTAATTGGCCAGCTTTATTCACATTTCCTGGAGAAGGAGCCCTGGATGTAACAAAGTAATCGCATATTGAAACACACATGTCTCAGTAGCAGGGTGAGAACACCACACATCAAGTTCTGCTGGCCAATCTCAAGGGGTTCAAAGGAGCAGGTCTAAGTAGGCTACAAAATTATAAACCAAAAGTTCTACTGAAATTACTTTACTGCCTACACATCAGAGTAAATGTATGATGCTGCTTTAAGTGAGGGGAAAAATGGGGGGGAAAAATCAAGTTTAAGGTAATTTCCAAACCACAGTGATTTGGATGAACCTTAGAACCAAATATAATCCTTCCAGCCTGCTTGACTTTGGATAGCAATAATAAATCTCACCACACTAGCAACTTGAGGTTTTCCTTGGTTTGGTTATAAATCACTTTTCATATGAATAAAAGAAGCAAAACATCCTCAAGGGTCCATGGGTATATGTGAATATGTCTTCTTTCTCCCCTAATATTGTGGTTGAATTCAGGTGTTTCTTGTGATGCTAAACTTGGCATAAAGGAGGAAACAGCACAAACCTACAAGAGCATAGGTTAATCTTTGGTGTAAATATAAGCCATTACAAACTTTATAGAATTAAAATGTATGAGAAATTTCTTTGTAATGCCCTTAGTCCTGAAAACAGTAACTTCCCAAATCACAAACCCTCAATCAAAACTACATAAAAATTTCCTTTTTCCTGATTAATTGCAAGGAAAACAAATAGCCTCTAGGAGGAGGAGCCTCTAGGACACTGACTTGACATGAGGGTGATATTTGGGCTTGTGTTAAACTAACCATTTCCGTCCTCCAGTATTTGTTTTGAGTTTTTTATTTCATTACCTATGTTTGGTCTCCACATAAGAAGCCTGTGAGATGTATACCAATACCTATCCATTCAATTAGATGAATATGAGAAGCAAAATTTTTCTTTTTCTTCTCCTCTACTCCTCCTCCTTCTGGTTATTATCATGATTATAATATTATTAATACTTGCCTCAGCAAAGAGAATACTTCTGGATAGAGGCAACCCTGCATCAGAGCAAAACAAACCACTTACTCTAACATTCATGACATTGTTTAAAAAAAAAATCAGGAAAGAAAAATTAATTAACCCAGTTCCTTGAGAAAACACCAAGTTACCTGGATGGATTACTAATATCTAAAGTTCACCTGAATAACTGACAGTTATTCCTTAACTGTTAGTTATCTTAGAAGGTCAGTCTTTGCAAGATCCCCTCAAGCTTACCCTTCCCACCACAGAAAGCTCCCTTCAGACATATTCTTCCTAAACAACAGTGAACTCATTGCAAACACCAAAGGCATATAAAATCAAGACCAAGATGCTGAGGAGGCCTGGCAGTTTCTACTCATACAATGCCCTGGAACAAGAACAAAAAGAGGTCTGAGGGTGATTAAAGGTCACATTTATTCATCCCACATGCCTTCAAGGGAAAACCAGCTTTCATCAGCTTTTCCAGCCTTCCACGACCCAGTTCCCCCCTACCATGTGCCCATCCAAACAAAGCATCTACATAAAGACAAACAAATGCGTTCTTAGTGGGGTTGCACTTTCAAATTAAGCGCTATGAACTTGCTTATGTGCATGCAAATAAAATGTCATGCTCATCAGGGGAGCAGAGTTTGGCCTCAAGTAGTATATGGTAAATGGCACATAATCTGATTGAGGGAAAACATCTCTGTGTTTGAGGAGAGACAGTTTGGCCAACTCTGCTTGTGATGGAATCGACTGCATGAAACTACAGTCCTTTCTTACCACCAACGTCAGTCTTACCTGCTTTATTTATCCATTCATTCATTCTGATAAAGTCTGAGCACTTGCTATGTACGTACCAGGGGTTATTCTAGATACTAGATCATCAAAAGTAAACAAAAAAAAATACTGTTCATGCCTTCCAAGGGTTAAAAGTCTGGTCAGAACTTCACAATTTATATAAAAATGGCAATTAAAGAGAAAGGGACTACAATGCACAGAAATGTACATAACACAACACTTGCCAAACAGTGTATATGCAATAAATGTTAGGTGAGCAAGAATTTGAGTAATTATTCACAGAAGGATATCCAGAGTGCCTCACATAACTTAGAATCATTCCTACTGCATAATAAGTACACAACAAAATGTCTATTGCTTGAACAAATGAAATGATAAATGCAATGAACACATAGAAGAATATCTACCCTACAGAGGCAAGAGCTTCCCTGTGAAGGTGACGTGCAAGTTAGATGAACAAGATGTGAAAGAAAATTCTAGGCAGGGAGAAAATCAGTCATTGGCCAGTTTGGCCATGTAGCAAGTTATGTGAGCTGAAGTAGTAACCTCAGAATATGACTGCATTTACATCACGCCACCTGATTTATAGGACTGCAATGCTCTGAATCATGACCATGTAGCCAGTTTCAGTGAAGCCAAGGAGACCCAAGACTACCTTTATGAAATAATAAACCTGGTACATCTTCCTTCCTAAAAGTGATTTATAACCATCTGTTAGTGCTAAAATACAGGCTCCATCAAAGGAAACAGGGTTAATGAATTTTCCAAAAGGAAGCCCACTGACTCACCAAAAAGAGAAAAAGCAGAAGACATAGACAATAAAAGGCAATAGAGAACTGAAGGAAGATGCTGTTTTGAATGGTTCTATGAAAAGTATAAGAACACCAGAAAAAAATTAGACACCAATATTAAACCAAAGTACCCAACAAACAATCATTCTGCAGTGCTTCAAATAATGTGTTTCAAGGATACATTCCCATCAAAAAAGAGAGAAAGTACTACTACAAAAATAAAATGGATGGTTTTCATGCAAATAAATTCTCAGATTCTCAAAGGAAATATTTAACTTTGAATAGCAACAAGGCCATAAAGCCAGATATTTCTTTGAATTCTGTGGGATGAATGTTATGAGAGGGATCTGCAATATATAATCAGAGAAGGATTCTCAGAGCAAGTGACTTTCAGGCTATGATGTGACTATGTATTTGCTAAGGGTTTATCTCTAAAGACATAATGACACCAAATGCAAAAATGGGATCGTTTTCCCCCATAGTTCCTTAACAGGCAGTTAGAAGAGCACAGTGGTCTTTTGAGCACTAACTCCTCTGTGTTAATGGGCATTTGTTTCCTTTTATGCCATCCCCATCGTGACTAAGACACATAGCTGGAGCAAACACCAAATGAAACGAAGAAACTTAAAAAGAAAAAAAAAACCTTAAAATCCACTATTTTTTTGAACAAAGAGAAGGTTTTGTAGTTTATACAATAATAAAAAGTAAAATGGTAGGAAAGTAATGTCATTAGTAATGTCATTTAACCATAATTGCTCCCATCGTTGTCTCTTTCAGCTCCCATTTAAATATCCCCCGGTAGGTGCTGGGAGTTAAAAGAAAACTAACAGAAATGATCGTGAATTTCTGCTCTCAGGAAGATGTGATGTGTGTTCCCTCTTCCTCCTTCTAAGTACAGTCAGAGCCCTTGACAAAACATATGAGATGAACATAAGATGACTCTGAAAGAGAGAATGAAGCGGAGCAGCTAGGGACCTTGGAACACAAGGAAGGACACAGGGAGAGTTCCCTGGGTTTTCAATTTGCCTTGTCTCTCCCACACTGACAGCTGAGGAAGTCATAGGCCTAGAAACACAATGAGCTCAGATAAAAATAAGAATCTGCTCTCTCATGAAGGGGTAAGAAAGAGACATCCGAGCGAAGGCAGCAAACTTTTAGATCAAACTGTTCTACTCCAGTGAAACACTGCATGAATGAATAAGTAAGTAAATAACTAACTCAAAGGCAGCAAAGACCAAGCAGGAAGCCCAGATTTTACTCTCAACTCAGTCCCTCAACAAGCCTAGAGTGACTACTAACAAGGCTATAAAATAGATGCTCAAAAAAAATCAAAAGAGCATTCTTAAAAATGTGCACACAATCCACAGGAAACAGAAAAAAAAATAGAGACAGGAAAACCAGAAAAAAAAAAAAACAGAAAGTGGTATGTTTAAGTCTTAATATATAATAATTACATCAAATGTAATCAACTAGGCATACCAGTTATAAGAGATTCATAAAGCAAATTAAAGAGTATGGCCCAAATATATGGTCACTTTAAATAGAGTAACAAAATAAGTTTTTTAAAAGGACAAAAAAAACTGACCATTAAATATTATTCAAAAGAATAATATGGCAAAAATCATAGACAGATGAAAGAGACTTCAGAATAAGAAAAATTATTGAAGACAGAGAAGAACAGTATATGCTAATGAAAGAGTTAAATGCCTAAGAAGATACAGTGATTCTAAACAGTGACCTGCTGAACAATAGAGTCCAAAAACATGATGCAAAACTGATAGACTGAAAAGGAGAAATAAAGCCAAAATTAGAATTTAAGACTTCCAAAACTCTCTCAGCCATTGACAGAACAACTAAGAAAATTACCCAGAACACTGAGGCAACCAACACTCCAACCAACCAACAAGGTCCAACCAACATGTATTGAATTCCTTCTCTATCATCCCACCTGGCAGACACATATTTTTGCAAGAATCATAAATGATATATTGAGAAAAAAAATATATTCTTTTTTGTTCTGGGGGGGAAGGGTACTGGGGATTGAACTCAGGGGCACTTTGAACCACAGAGCCACAACCCCAGCCTGATTTTGTATATTATTTAGAGACAAAGTCTCACTGAACTACTTAGCACCTTGCTTTTACTGAGGCTGGCTTTGAACTTGAGATCCTCCTGCCTCAGCCACCCAAGCCTCTGGGATTCCAGGCAGGCATCACCTCCCCAGGCAAGAATGATCATATTCTAAACATAAAACAAATCTCAACAAACATAAAAGAACCGAATTCATCCAGCGTGTGTCCTCCAGCCAATGGAATCAAACTTGAAATCAATAATAGAAAGATAAGCTCTAAATATTCAAAAACAAAATATCACACTTCTAAATAATCCACAGGTCAAAAGAGTAGTATCAAGATAAATTTAAACATGCATTGATAACTGAATGGAAATAAAATATAAAGTATGTCAAAATTTGTGAGACATAGTAAAAGCTGTGTTAAGTGGAATTTTATAGCACTAAATATATACTTTAGTTAGAAAAAAAAAGGCGAGCATCACAAATCAATAAACTAAGCTCTGAACCACAAGAATCTAACAAAAGAAAAGCAAAATAAACCAAAAGCAAGTTGAAGTAAGGAAGTATAAAGAGCAGAAGTCAATGAAATTGAAAACAGAAGATAAAGTGAAATAAACCAAGAGATGTTCCTCTTAAAAGATCAATAAAATTCTTAAACCTCTAGCAACACTGACAAAGAAATAAGATAAACACAAATTAGCACTATCAGGAAGCCCTCACAGTAAATGTGACAGACATCAAAAGGATGACATGGAGATATTACAAACAACTCAAAACACATAAATTTGACAACTCAGATAAAATAGACCAATTCAATGAAAAATATAAACTGTCAGATCTTGTCCAATATGAAATAGATAATTCATCCAGCCTTATAGCTACTAAGGAAATTGTATTCATAATCTAAATAAGAAAAAAAAGAATAGAAATATTCAGGCTCAGATAGTTTTGCTAGAATATTCTACCAAATATTTAAATCAGATTTAAATATTCAACAAGCTCTCTTGCAGAAAACAGAAGAGAACATGTCCCAATTCCTTTTATGAAGCTAGTATTACCCTGATACCAAACTAGTCAAACACAGTAAAAATATACCTAGTTAATATAGATTCTTAACAAAATTTTAACAAATATAATTCAGCAATTATAATAAAATAATGATAATGAAATTTTAAAAATATACACTATGACCAAGAAGGATTTATTCTGACTATTTACATATTTGAAAGTCAATCAATATCATCCACCATATTAGTAGGCTAAGGAGAAAAAGTAATGATGGCTATCAATAAAGCAAAAAGCATTTGACAAAACTGAACGCTTACTTGGGTAACAACATACAAAAAGTAGCAACATACAAAAAGTAGGAATGGAGGAGAATTTTCTCAGCCTGATAAAGTATATTTACAAAACTTCTACAGCTTACATAATTCCTAATGGTAATACACTAAATCTTTCCCCCTAAGATCAGAAACGGACAAGGATATCTTCTCTAATTATTCTTATTCAACATAGTGCTTTAAGGTCTAGCCAGTGCATGAGATACGAAAAGGTAATAAAATGTAAACAGATTAGCAGAAAAAAAGAATAACACTAAACCTTGCTTGCAGATCATCTGTATAGAAAACCCCAAGAAAGCTATTTTTTAAATGTTTCCATAATTAATGTAATTTCAACAATGTGGAAGGATATAACATACAACAATTCATTTTATTTCTATGCATTACAGTTGACACATAGAAGTCAAAATTCAAAATTGTAGTTACTTAAAAATTAAATACAAAGGTGCATATTTATGAAAATGTGTAGGATTTGTAGGCTAAAAATTATAAATGCAAGTGAAATGAAATAAGAGCAAAGTGAATGGAGATACAACCATTTTTATGCAATAGAAGACTCAACATAGTAAGGACAACAATCTCCACCAAACATGCATGCAATTATATCAATAATCACAAGATATTCTGTAGATATGGACAAGATTATTCTACATGATTTATATGGAAACTTAAAGAAATGAGAAATTTTTAAAACAATTTTGAAAAAGAACAAACTACCAATTTTAAGATCTATGATCTTGCTAGAGTAATCAAGACTGGTATTGGCAGAGAGGTAGACATAAAGATAAATGAAACAGAATAAAGGACTCAGAAGTAAACTTTTACAAATATGACCAATTGGCTTTTGGTAAAAGTGCAAAAACAATTCAAGAAAAGAAATACAATCTTTTCAACAAGTGGTACTGAGGCAAGTGTAATTCATAGAAGAAAGAAAAGAAATGTCAAACTAAGTCTCACACTTGAAAGTTTTGCAGGATATTACACAGAAGAGAGAGAGGACACATGAAATCTCTCTGTGTTGTTTCTTACAACATTTGAATTTATGATGATTGCAAAACAACAAAAATGATTCAACGAATCTTTTATATGTCTCAAGTAAAGAAAGGAAAAGGGTGAACAAACATTTGTAGCTTGATATGATATGTACAATGATGGGCAGGCAAAATTCCTTTAGAAGAATGATACGTTCATCAAGGGAATTGCTTCAGGCCTTGAGGAAGAGCTGGGTTTTGAACTGAGTCTTAAAAGATGAAAAATTTACCAGCTTTCTCTGTATAAAATCTTAGGAGACTAACGTGATTGTGCCCCTCTTACAGAAGTTTCAGTAATGTTAAATCAATGGCCCGATGCAAAATAGTTTTCTATTGCTTTTTCATTTTCTTGGCATTTTTACCATAATGTTAAATTATCAAAATAGCTCATAAAAGAGCAAAATGCTAGAGGAAGTAATAAACTAAAAAAATATTATTTTAAAAAAGGGCATTCACCCATTCAGGAGTTTATGAAGTATTAGCAAACAACTGATATGTTAGGCAATCAGGTATGTGTTAAGATAAAAATATTAAGATTCAGTACCTAGTATATTTGAAAACCATTACTTCTCAGACTATTTCCTGCATAAGAAACTCCCATAGTAACAACTCTCAACGTATGCAATGATTTGGGGGAGTAGACAAATTCAGGATCATGTCACAGGGAGGAAAGCATATGGAAAGTTTATGAAAGTTCCCCCCAGTAATTTAGAGCTTTCTCATCAGGAAATTATAACCAGTCTTTCAAAATATGAAACACTATGAAAGTCATTTTAAATTCTTCAGAAGAATTCTGTTAGTGGAGAAAAGTATTTCTCAACCTTGGCACTATTGACACTTTGGACCAGATAAATGTTCATAAGAGGGAGATGTCCTGGGCATTGTAGGATATTTAGCAGCATCCCTGGCTTCTACTTTTTCAAGTTCCATCCCCCCATCCAGTTGGGACAATTAACTGATTACCAAATGTAGCCCTGAGGAATGCAAAATTATTCCCAGTTGGAAATCACTGGTCTAGTGGTGTTATTGTCATTCTGCAAATAAGGACTGGTGTTTGGAGAGGTTGAATAGACACCAAAATTCACAGAATTATGATTGATGGATCCAGGTATGGAACACAGGTCTCCTTGATTCCAAAGGTCACGTTTTCTCTACTACATTCAGCTTCATATTAAAGAGTTTGCATCCTAGAGAGAAAGCAGGACCATAAATCAACATTATAAAATAATGTGAGTGGAAGCTGTACATTAAGAAATGACCAAGAGGCTGTAGAGTCAAAAGAAAGGTCTTTCTAGGGTAGACAAGGAAGAGTAAGTGTATTCATTTTCTATTCCCACAATACAAATCACCACATCTTCAGGGTCTCATTATGCTGAAATCAAGATGTTTTCCAAAAAGTCTATGATTTTGTCTGCAATTCAGGATCCCTTCTAAGCTCACAGATAGTTGAAAAAATTCATTTTGTTGTTGTTATATGTGATCCCAATTTTCTTACTGTCTGTTGATCATTCTCAGCCAGTAAAGCTTCATTTAGATTCTTACCATGTGTTCCCTCATCTACAAATGTGTTAACCTACTTCTTGAGGAAGTGGCTTCTTGCAGTCTGTGGCTGCAACTGACTTCTGTAAGAACCCACCTAGTTAGATCAGACCAAGCCAAGATATTTCTGCTCTGATCAATTCAAAGTCAACTGATTAGTTAATCTTAATTATGGTTGCAAAATCCCTTTCTACCATATAACATGAAATGATTAGTTCCACCCACATTAAAGAGGAGAGGATTGAACAAAGTTGTGGAACAATGGGGATCATCTTAGAATGTTTTTTTACAACAGTAAGTGGTACCTGATAATATATCAACATACTCTCCTACATTCCTACACAGCCCCTATAGCACCTGATTTGACACTTTCCCTGATCACCTAATATCTAGATGACCCTAGGAATGTTCTCTGAGTCCCTTTATGTGATCACTCCATCTTGTTTATCTTTACACACAGTGTTGCCTCCTGGATCCTGGAAAAAAAATCTAACACATACTTGAATATTCTTTTTAACAACTTAGCTTTCCTGAATATTTCATCCAATAACAGTTGAATACACTTTCTTCTCAGCAACTTATGGAAACTTCTCCAAAATAGACTACATCTTAGGCCAACAGAGCAACTCTTAGCAATACAAAGAAAAAAAAATGATATAATTCCTTTCATCTTATCAGATCATAGTGGAATGAAATTAGAAATCAACATGACAAAGCCCTACCAAAGCTGTATAAACATAGGGAGATTGAACAATACTCTTTGGATGATGAAAGGGTAATGGGAGAAATCAAGGGAGAAATTTTAAAATTCTTAGACTCAAATTAGAATAGTGATTCAATATACCAGAACATCTGGGATACTATGAAGGCAGTGCTAAGAGGAAAGTTTATAGCTATGTGTGCCTATGTAAGAAAATCAGAAAGATCCCAAATAAACAACCTAATGATGCATTTCAAGGTCCTTGAAAAAGAAGAACAAACCAATTTCAAAGTCAGTGGAAAAAAAGGAAATAGTTAAGATCAGAGCCAAAATCAATGAACTTGAGAATAAAAAAATAAATAAAAAGGATCAATAAAACAAAGAGTTAGTTCTCTGAAAAGATAAACAAGATTGATAAGCACTTAGCCAAACTAACCAAAAGAAAGAGGGAGAAAAGGCAAATTAATAAAATTAGAGATGAAAAAGGAGAAATCGCCACAGACATCTCAAAAGTCCAGCAAATCATTAGGGAATATTTTTTTAAAACTTATACTCAAATAAACTGGAAAACCCAGAAAAAATATGGATACATGTGTAGACAAATACGATCTGCCAAAACTAAATCAAGGGGACATAGAAAACCTAAACAGACCAATAACTTGTAATGAGATGAGACACAAGCAATAATAAAATGCCTTCCAACAAGAAAAGTCCAGGACCAGATGGATTCTACCAAACCTTTAAAGAAGAACTAATGCCAGTACTCTCCAAATTATTCCACAAAATAAGAAGAAATGGAACACTTCCAAATTCATCCTAAGAAGCCAGTGTCTCACTCCTACCAAAACTAGATCAGGACACATCAAGGAAAGAAAACTACAGGCCCATATTCCTGATGAACTTACTATACTTACCTGATGGAAATACTTAATGAAATATTTGCAAATCACGTTCAAAAACAGATACAATCATCTGATCCTTGTCAAAGTTGCCAAAAAAACACACATTGGAGAAAAGACCACCTTTTAAACAAATGGTACTGAGAAAATTGCTCATCCATATTAAAAAGAATGAAACTAGACTCTTATCTCTTACGCTGCACAAAAATCAACTCAAAATGGATCAAAGACCTCAGAATTAGACCAGAAACTATGCAACTCCTAGAGGAAAATATAGGGTCAACACTCCAGCTTTTGGGAACAAGCAACAAATTTCTCAATAGGACCCCTAAAGCTCAGGAAATAATACCAAAAGTTAATAAATGAGACAGCATCAAATTAAAAAGCTTCTGCACAGCAAAGGAAATAAATAGGAATGTGAAGAGAAAACCCACAGAATGGGAGAAAATCTTTGCTACCTATTCTTATGACAAAGGATTAATATATAGTTTATATAAAGAACTCAAAAAATTTACACCAAAAAAAACACCCAAACAATCCAGTTGATAAATGGGCAAATGAACTAAACAGACACTTTTCAAAAGAAGAAATATAAATGGCCAATGAATACATGAAAAAATGTTCAACATCATTAGCATTTAGAGAAATGCAAATCAAAACTACACTGAGATTCCTTCTTGCACCAGTCAGAGTGGCAGTCATCAAGAATACAAATAATAACAAATGCCGGAGAGGATGTGGAGTAAAGGAAAACTTTTACAATGTTGGTGGGATTGTAAATTAATATAGCCACTATGGAAATCAATACGGAGGCTCCTTAAAAGATGAGGCATAGAACCATCGTCTGACCCAGCTATACCACTTCTAGGTATTTATCCTAAAGAATTAAAGTCATCTTACTGCAGTGATACATGCTACCTGTATTTACAGTAGCATAATTCACAAAAACCAAACTATGGAAGCAGACTAGGTGTCCATCAACAGATGGATGGATAAAGAAAACATGTTATATATACACAATGGAGTTTTATTCAGCCATTAAAAAAATGAAAATATGGCATTTACAGGAAAATGGATGGAATTCAATGAAATAAAGTGAAATAAATCAATTCAGTGAAATAAATCAAACTCAGAAGATTAAGAGTTGTAGGTTTTCTCTCATGTGGAAGCTAGAGAGGAAAAAGGAAAACAAAAATAGGGGTGGATGTCCTAATAATCAAAGGGATATCAGTAGAGACCAAGGGGTAGAAGGTGGGGAGGGAGAGGGGAAGTGCTGTGGAGTGATACTGGCCAGAGTATATTGTTCTATTGTGTGCACGTACAAATATGTAACAACAAATCCCATCAATATGTACAATTATAATGCACCAATAAAAAATGTGGGTGAATAAAAACTTGGTTTTTCTCTAAGTTTTTCCTCTAACTTCTAGGCATGTTATAATTTCTGTCTATACGACCCCTGATGTTGAAGTCAATTGTCATCATGTTAGACCATTTCATGTGAGTCATGTTAACTTACATGTGGTTTTAAATAAAGTATGACTTATCCCCATTTGTTTAATAAAAAATTTAAGGTGTGACCCTAAATTTAAACAACTGGCCCAATGTCCTACAGCTTGGCTCAAGTAAGTGACAGTCACAAATGCACATGACTCCAAGTTCATGCTCCTTCTAGTGCTCATTTCCTTCCATACTAGAAGAGAGTGGGCAATCAGTGGTTGAGAAATTTATGATTCTTTTTTCCCTGACATCAAATAACACCTCCTCTCTTCAGTGATTCTCACTTCAGTTGGCACAGCTATCCAAATAAATCCCATCTTGACTTTTCTAAATGACACTTCTACTCCAATCTCATCTTCCTAATTTTCCAAGATCTTTCAGGACAGAAAAGACTGTTTAATGTCTCAGTGGTGTCTGCCCAACCTTGCATAAATGACAACACTCAAAAGTTACTAGTACACATGACAAATGAAATCCCTCATCACCCAACTAAACACCACATTTCAGAAAAGATCTATAAACTAGGAGGAAGAAAGGAATATGGACACCCCACATCCTTTCCACTGTGCCTGCATTCCCAGGACCTCTTTTTACTTTCTATTCCCTACAAGAAGCTGTACATTCGTTCTGCTCCAGTTCCACTACCTCCAGACTAGATATGGAAATTCATGCTCCAATGTCTTTTAATAATGTTTTATTATCTGATATAAAACCTCATTTTCCTGTGGCATTTCTATAAAGGAAGCTTCACTATGTCCAACACAGACTCAGATGTACAGACGAACCTATATCAAGGACTGGTGTTTAGTTGTAGGGGAGAGGGTGGGATATTTTTAAAAAGCCATGTATTTATTAACAGATACTTTATGAACTCTGAAAATGTCCCATTCTGTGAGGTCCTAGAACTTTTCCCTGCCAAGAGGAGCTCACAGTCAGCAGATGTGGACATGAAAACAGGAATTGGAATTCAGCTTGAGGAAGCCAGTGCAGGAAGTTGATGCAGGGTGCAGAAGAGGACCCCATAACTGGCTTGGAGTTCAGGATGCCAGTCATGGGAGGCTTTCCGGTGATAATTCTATGTCAGCTGAACCCTAAAAAGAAGGATGGGAGTTAGCTAAGGCAAAAAGCTAAAGTGTGTGCTTCATTCAAAATGAATAGCATAGACCCAGAATTGCATGTGGAAGGGACTAATTCAGGAGGCTGTTTGAGGTCTGGGAAGAGACTGGGAGATCCGATAAAAGAACTTGGACCTTTGGATAAAGAAGAGGGCAGGAGGAAATCACTAGGACAGTTTAAGACAGGGAGTGGCTTGAAGATATCATCATGGCTACAGAATGGAGATCAATTGGGATGGAATAAGCCTAGAAGTCAGAAAAAAAAATCTGGGTGACTTTAGTGATTATGCAAGCAAGAGATAAGGACAAAGTAGCAAGGGACTAATTTGAACAACTTTAGGATTATCCAGTCTTGATGAACAATTGGACCTGGGGGTGAAGGTGGAGAATTAGTTAAGAATGACACTAGGGCTTTGACATGATCACCTGGGTGGATTTGGTGCCACTCACTACATTCGGGAAATCAAGAGGAGAGGTAGATTCAGGGGCTATGCAGCTCAATATGCATTGCAGGAGCTGATTCTGAGTTACTGCCAGCTTGTGAACTAAGGTGTTGGCAATACCTATAGAATAGGAGCCTTGTTTTTCCTTGTGAGGTATTCCAGAACATACCATATAGCCAGAGTACCATCTCCTCCACTACCAAGGACCCTTCTCCCAATTGTTTAATATGACTTAACATTAAACGTACATGGGTTCAAAAAACCTTACCTCTCAACCAAAACATGAAAGCAAGGAGCTACACGAATTAAGTGTGTCTGTCTGCACAGATGTTGTGCCCACCACATCAAACACATTTTGCACTTGCCATGGGGTATAGCTTCATGACCTTGGAAATAAATTTAAAATGTATGGGCTCCCTGAAACCACAGAGCCAATCGAATACGACTTGAATTATGGCAATGCACTGTATTCACCATAGGGGCAACCTAGTGCAAATTGTTGAATTTAAGGGTTTTGAACAAAAGAAATAAGAGAGCCACAACCAAAATTATTGGATATCAAAGTAGACCATTTTCAAATCCTCAGATAGGAAACTATATCTATATACATATATTGGTCAATAAAAATGTTCACTCAGACCATAACATTTTTTACTAGCTTTCCTCACATTTACCAATACTAGTCCCCCTTCTTGATCATACCCACACTTTCCTACTGGAATAACAGTTGTGAAAAAATTTTTGGAACACTAGAATGCATTGCATCGAACTAAGGCTGCCTGTAACACTAACCTAAGACCACATCTACTTGGTAGCCAAAATAGTAAGCTTTCCTTAAAACCAATTAAAAAAAAAAAAGAACTAGCTGGTTTCACTTCTTCTGAACACAGGATAATTAATTACTTAAAATGTTCAGTTTTGCTTTCTTCCATGGTTTTGAGAAACGAAGAAATATATTGGCACACCAAGTGAATAATTCCAAAAAGACATCATTGTTTACACAAAACTGCATCCTTTCTTGTAACTACCTTGTACAAAATATTTAGGTAAATACTTGAGTTCCATGTATGGAATAATCCTATAAATATTTCTGCCCTTTTATCAAATTATGGTTTCAGCCTTTTCAGAACTTTTTAAACAAGAGCCACTATTCATGTGGACTGCACCATGTGGTTGACACCATACCAGGCACCTACGTGTGTTATCTTGTTTAGGACCTACAACAATTTTGTGGCAGGTATTACTTCCTTTTCCTAGATCAGGAAACTACAACCCATAGAGGCTTAGTGTAAAGTCAGCAAGAAGGACAGGCAGGAAGCAAGCCCAAGTTTATCTAACTCCAAGGCTCTGCTCTTACCACATTATTGCCCACTTTGAGTTTGTGGCTTTTGGGGATAGATGTGCAAATTCTCCAATTAACAAACATATTTATTTCATGTTTCTGAGTGTGCGTGACTAATTAAAGCAAACATAGGGCCAGGGGTGTATCTCGGCAGTAGAGCACATGTTCAGCATGAGCAATGCCAAGTTTCATCCCTAGTACCAAAACAAGAGAAGAAAAATTGATGCTAAAGCTAACTAATGCGGGATTTAAAAAACCCTTAATGTTATATTTATTTCATATATTTTATATTATAATAACTTATATGTAGTAAATGATATTTTTATAAATGAAATATACTCACATTGTTATCAGATTCATTGGTTAAAACATATATATATATATATATAAATATATATATTTATATATATATATTAATATATATATATATATATATATATATATATATTTAAAAGGTGCTACCTTTAGAAAGATTAACTCATTTTACACACAAACAACTCACAGAGTCAATTCAATAAGTTTTAAAAGATGCATATCGCTATAAGAGCAGATTAAATAATATCATCTGTCCTTTATAGAGTATCTGGCTATATGAAGTGAAGCTGCTTCACCCACATTATCACTTTTAATCTTTGTGAGCCCTTTAAGGGAGACATCATTATCCCCACCCCACACATAAGGGAAGCTAGGCTCAGTACATCTATGTAGGTGGCATAAGGTTATTTGGACAATGAGAAACGGCCGTAGGACTTGAAGCTAGAAACTCCACTACTCTGCCTACTGAACTTGTGCCCATGAAACTCGATGCTGTAGTATAACCCTACAAAACATTTTATAAAGTTCAGGCACTTCCCAGAGATGTTGTTGAAAACCCGGAGTAGCTGAACGTCCATTTTATGCCTTCCATGTGTTAGTAACACTATAAAAGTTAAATTCATTGGCATCTGTAATATAAGAACTAATGGAATCAGTATTCTTTGAAAATTATGCTTTTTTTCCCCCAAATGTCACCTTATGTTCCACACATATTGTCAAAAATGAATGTTCAGGTTTTAAAGAGGGACTAAACAAAATTGACAATGTAATTTTATCCAGGTACAAAAAGAAAAAAGAAAAATCACAATCTCTTGCCTTATGGGTTACTCCACCAGTCAGGCCGTGATCATAATTTACTATTCTGGAATATAGTTATTCTTCCAATTTTGACATAACTGCCATGTTATTTCACTCACATATTCCTCTGTCTGTCCCAGTAGCCAGAGGCCATTTTTCATTCCATTCATTTGCATCAGAAATTACAGGTTTTGATACCACTGCCACAGCCTGTGTTTTAACTTTGAAAGATATTGTAGCTAAACCTCTAATGTGGCTAATCTAGTTCATGATTCAGTATGACTGCAGTTATGGTGCCCTAAAAGGGCTTCTGTTGACAATATGCTGCTCTGCTTTATGCAGAGGAACTCCTCAGGGCTCGGCTTCCCCCAGCTCAAGTCTTAACATTCTTCCTGTTCTGGTCCCCAAGTAATTCTGTGATCTTGACACTACTGAGCTTCCTCTTCATGCCCAATTTCTTTTAACCATATGTTAGATATGCACAAATACGGTTTTCTTCATTTCTTTCTCCTTTCTGCCTTTTATACACCAGAGAAGTGAACAGATCTTCATGAGGGATCACATAGGAGCAGAGGTCCTTCCCCAGTCCACTCCAGCAGAGGCCCAGGGCCTTTCCTTGGTGCTCACAGGGCACATAATCAGTTCTCCAACAGGACTGTTGGGAGCAGAAACTGTCCAAGGTTGGAAGAGCCATAGGCTTTCCAGTTGGAAGCACCTTGGAAATACAAAGCCCTCAAATGATTTGCTTGATGTCACCCAGTGGGCCTCTGATGAATTGATTCTTGAGTTCCTTCATTCACCAAATGCTTGTTGAGCACGGACTGTGTCCTAGACACTATTCAGAACCCTGGAGATCGACAGATGAGTGAGACGTGGTCCTGCCACAGGGAGACCAAAACCTAGTAGGGAATGAGACAAGTAAATAAGGAAGGGCAAGGAGTGCCAGAGGTGGTGTGGCCTCACTCTCTCCCTGGCCTAAGGAACTCCCATGCACCTTGGGAGTTCAAGCTCATTATCAGTAGCTCCCCTCTTCACTCTCAAAACTGTCTTGGTTTGGAGGATAAATTCCGCAGTCAGTCCAGTTACAGGCGATAAGTAAGAACAACGTGAAGTAAAGGGACAAGAGATGGAACTGTGTTTAGGTTAGCTCTAGTAAACCGTGTGAAACTATTGATCCATGGGGGAAAAGATTCATTCATTCCCAGTGAGTCTTTCCTGGATCCTTTGAGAATAAAGGAGGAACTCCCATTTAGGAAGATTTAAGTACAAAGAGTTTCCTGAGCAGGCTGGACCGATCTGAACCTTGATTTAGCTAATGTTCATGGTCACATAGCTTGTTTGCAACAGAGAAGGCAGTAATTCCAGCCACTTTGATTTCCTGTTCAGTACTCTTGCTATTCCACCTCATCCAAGAGACTGTCCAGGCAGATTTGGGGCCTGAGCAACCTCACTTAACTACAGCCTTGACCCCACACCTCTCAAATACCAGCTTTGTCACCTGCTCCTGTTGGCCTCCCAACAGTGCTCCCCTACCTGACAAAATACAAGTATTCAAAGATAGATCAGTTTAATAGAACCTACTCTGACATTTTCCTTGTGAATGTTACATTAGAAAAAATTCTAATAGTAACTAATTTCTATACATAATAATGATTATAAAAGCTACCACTCCATAAGGACACATTTTAAGCACAGTATTAGGTATTTTATGTACTTTAATCCTCATGATTATTCATCAAGGTAATACCATTGTACCCATATCATAGACAAGAAAACAGAAACTCTGAGGACTCTATGACTTGCCCATTGAAACACAGCTGGCCAATGAGAGTCAGAACTCAAACATGTTAAGGAGAGGTAGCCTACATAGGCAATGAGCAAGGAGGGTAGGGAAAGGAAATTAAAGGTCTGTCCCTGGGCCCCACCCAACTGGACATTACTTGTTCAGGGACAGCCTTCTTGCAGTCAGACAATTCCCTGTCAATCTTGAAAAAATGGATAAGGTCTATGCTGTAAAAATTTCCAACATGGTGAAATTGGCACAGGAGCACTAAGCCATGGCGGGCAACCACAGTAACTACCCCAGATATATAATACACAATGAGGGAGGTTCCCAGACCAAATATAAAATCTCGCCTCATGGAAGACTCCAGGCCATTTCCTCTCTTGGAAGCTGTCCACTCCATGTTGGGGTATGGGGTACTTCCATCCCACTAAATAAAAACTTCATGCATTTTCTAACTGTGCCTCTCAACAGAAATCTTTTGGAATGACAAGAACTGGGAAAACCCCTCTCCCAGGTATCAAGACCTAGGTCTGTCTTGTCTTAAACTATAATTTTTTTTCACTACAGTATAACGCTATCACTGTTCTATCCCATTCTTCAAGTGGAAAAAAATATTGAAAACTCCTGAAAATCAATTAATTAATCAAGTTAGCTCTTTCATGATTAAGGCATCTATGGAGAAATATAGATGCATGAGACACAGACTTCCTGTAGAGGTATTTATAGACTTTTCAGGGAAATGAAATACATATCTCTCTCTCTCTCTCTCTCTCTCTCTCTCTCTCACACACACACACACACACACACACACACACACGTACAAACCACATGGCTCAAAAAGTGTCAGTATAACGGAGCAGGTTACAAATGCTACAGGATTCCAATGTCTAGAGTAGAAGAGACCAACATGGTGGCCAAGGAAGATCACAAAGAGGAGGTGGGATCTGAGTCACAAATGAAAAGGAGGAGGGCTCCAGGGAGTTAAATGCTACAATGGAGTAAAACTTCCAGGGCTCTGCCACTGGTAAATCCAGAAAGTACTGGCTAGAAATGGACAGAATGAAGATGCTGAGACACCGTGAGACAGCACAGAATCATTGTTAGTGGTAGGGGTGCATAAAGTCACTTATTCCCTTGTATCTTGGGTTCCTTACCTGCCAAACAGGAAATGGGAATAAATGTGACTACCTTACAAGTTGGTAAGAATGGTAAAAAGAGCTCATGTGTAGTGAGCACTTGGATAGAACAGGTAGCACATAAATATTATGAATATTTTAAATATTATAAATATTATGAATAAACCGTAGTTCTTTTTATTACTTTATGATACTGACAGCCATCTTAGTGGCTTCATCTCTTCTTGGTGTTATGCACCCAAAGAAAACTAGTCAAGGAATAGTCAGCAACTTTTGCAAACTTTCCAGTCTTCCAAAGATAAGAAGCCAAATCAGTTTCCCACCAGGTGTTGACCTCTCACCCATCAGGGCAGCCTTGGCTCTTCTCTCCTGTGTAAAATTCAAATGTCATTTTCTTGGTGTGATATGATGGGAAAGACTCAGGAAGCACAGCAAGAAGCCAAGCTAAGAAGACACTTATGCAAGTCTGGTATATGCTTATTAGCACACATTAGGTATCTATTTGTTATTCATATTTTAAAAGGAGGAAAGCAAGGATTTATTAAGCATTTATATCGGGTACACTTAAATTTATCTTTTTTATATTCCATAGAGTGTGAACAAAAATAAGCAGTGCCCCATGGTCTGATTTGTGATGCATTTCCACTTTGATTTGAGAAAATTACAGCCCACAACTCTCCTCCCTTTACATTTCCTGTTTTCTTCCTTTTCTTATTCTGTAGAGCAGAGATAATTAACCCTGGGCTACACATTAAAATTATCTGGATGATTTTTTTTTAAGTTATGGTGACTACGTGTCACCCCAAAGTTTTGATTGGAATGGCTTGGGGTTTGGCATGAGCCTCAGTGTTTTCCAAAATTCTGCCCCATCTCTTAGGCAATTCTAGTGTGCAGCCAGGACTGGAATCTCTGCTAGAGGATTATAACACCTTCAAAATTATGCTCAATCAAGTCCTCAAATTTAAAATCACATTCAAAGGTTGAGTATTTAAGTCTAGTAAGTATGCATCCAAGATCCACAGGAACACAGGAACAGAGATACCACTTTGTAACATAAAGGGAAAGCAGCCACCGTCAACTCTCCTGGTTATTTTTACAAGTACTCAAATGGAGACGACCAAAAAAAAAAAAAAATCTATATCTCTTCCTCTCCCAAGCTTTAACACACACCATTACCAAATGCAGGAGTACGCAGCATAGCCACAGCTTACATGCCTCTAAGTAATAATGTATTGATTTATAGTTTGCACAAATTGCAATAAATGGCATTTTCTGTTATGTGGTGGGTAATAGATTGTTCTGGAGTGAATACAAGGCCATAATTCATTCAATGGCTATGCTGATGCTATAAACTAAAATTCAAACTTAAGCAGTTAATCTATGGTAGTTTAATGCTGAGAATGGATTTCAGGGTGGTGTTCAATTTGGTGACTATCCATTATTTCAGTTGAAACATAATTAACTTGACACATAGAAGAAGCAAGAGCAATATTTCCAACGACTTTTGTCTCTTCTCCTACCTTCCTAATGTCTTGCTTCTCCACGTTGCTCTCTAGAATGATCATTTCCTGCTTCAGAGGCACACTGGTAACAAGGAAAGGTTGTTTCAGAGACAGCTGGCACTGTGTCATTCTGCTATTGAGACTTAAGTGAAACAGGCTGGAGACTCTTGTATTAGCCACAACCCATCAGACCATTAGTCTATCAGAAGTGTAGTGGACGGTGTGATTGGAACTTAAGTCTGCTGGGGAGAGAGAAAAATATTTTTAAAGATTTGGTATCCCTCACCATCCCAAGTTCTCCTCTTGTCTCTTGCTGGTCTTCTTTAACCTCCTGTGCCATGGGTAGATATCCCACTTCTCCCAGAAACTGTGTCCATCTTCTCAAAGGCACAGATGGAAGAAAACCAAAGTGGAAGGGATGGTCCAGCAAAGATCCTGTGAGGAGTCTTCCTCTACTCAGAATCCATAAACCATTAATCCATAAACCAAAACTAAGCCTTTCCAAACCAGACAACTCTACCACAGAGTTTAAGAGAAAAAGCCAAACCCCATTTGCTCCAGTAAGTATCTGACTTCGTTGGACTACTTTTCTCTTCCTACTTTTCTCTTTTCTGTGTTTGAGAATAGCCAAGAAGGTGACACTGACCAATTAACTTTAGGAGTCAAGACCTTGACAAGTTAGCTTTATGGAAAGAGCAGAATTTACTCAGGACTAAGTCGGCTATAAAGACTCCATGAGTGCTAGACATATTTGTCTTGAATTCCATACCCATCAGGAAAATCTAAGTTAAACTTTGCACCTAGAGAGACATGAAATAATGAGAAAAGGCCTAATTCATCAAGAAGACATAACAGTTGCAAATGTGTATGCACCTCAGAGAACAGGTAAAATATATGAAGCAAAAAAGTGGTAAAACTTAACGGGAGAAATTGATCACTCCACAATTATACCTGGAGAATGCAATATTCTTCTATCCAACAGACAGGAAATCATCAAGGATATAGAACTGAGAGCACTAATCAAGATCTAATTGTATATAGAACTGCACCCAACAGCAGCAAAAAAGATTTTTTTCCAAGTTATATGGAAGGAATGTTCACCAAGATGGAAAATACCCTGGGTTATAAAGCAAACATTAACCAACTTAAATAACAAAAATACGCCCTCGTATCATAACTGAATTAAACTGGGAAATAATTACAGAAATATAACAAGAACAGCTCTATACACTTAGAAATCAATTGTTGTTTAGATTTAATATAGAATATTTCTAAATAATCCAGAGGTCAAGGGGAATCTAAAAGGTCTGTTTTGAAAAGATAGAAAATATTTTGAACTGAACAAAATGGAAACACAACATAAATAAAGCAGTGCTTAGAGAGAAACCTAGAGCATTAAATGTTATGTTATGAAAGAAGAAAGGTCACAAATAAATACTGTAAGTTTCCATCTTAAGACAATAAAAAGTTAAGCTAAAAGAGAGAAATAAAAAATAACAGTATGCCAGTAGAACTAAAATCAGAAAACTGATAAGGCAAGATCATTTGAAAGATCAGTAAGACTGATCAACTTCTACCAAGACCAATAAGAAATAAAAAGAGAGGGAAAGTAAAAATCACCAATAGCAGAAATAAAAGGAAAGCTATCACTATAGACCGTATGGCCACTAAAAGAAAGGGAAGACATGATATGAGTAACTCTATGTGCATCAATTTACTAACTTGAATAAAATGGACCAATTTCTCAAAATCCAAAAACTATTAAAGCTCACTAAAGATGAAATACATAAGATAATAATCCTAGAACTATAAAAGCAATTTAATTTTCTATTTAAAAAAACATCAAGAAAAAAAACCTTCAGGCTCAGATTGCTTCACTGGTAAATGCTACCAAACTCCATCTCAGACTGTTTCATGGAATAGAGGTTAGCATTATTCTGATAATGAAAACAATACAAATGTAGATGACAGACCAATATCCCTCAAGAACAATAATGAAAAAAATATTAGTAAAATTAAAGCAGTGTGGTATAAAAAAGAAATAATACACAATGCCCAGGTGTGATTTGTCCTGGCATGTAAGACTGACTCAATAATTGAAAATCAAGGTAGGCCAGGTGCAGCAGTGTCTGTCCAAACTCCCAGCAACTCAAGAGGCTGAGACAGGCGAATCGCAAGTTCAAGGCTCAGCCTCAGAAACTTAGCAAGGCCCTAAGCAACTTAGCAAGACACTGTCTGAAAAAAATATATAAAGGGTTAGAGCTGTAGCTCCATGGTAAAGTGCCCCAGGGTTAAATCCCCAGTAACAAATTTTTTTTTTTAAAGAGAGAGTGAGAGAGGAGAGAGAAAGAGAGAGAGAGAATTTTTTTAATATTTTTTTTTTAGTTCTCGGCGGACATAACATCTTTGTTGGTATGTGGTGCTGAGGATCGAACCCGGGCCGCACGCATGCCAGGCGAGCGCGCTACCGCTTGAGCCACATCCCCAGCCCAGTAACAAAATTTTTAAAAGAGAGAGAGAGAGAGAGAGAGAGAGAGAGAGGAAATCAATGTAATCTATACTGTATTAATTGTCTAAAGGAAGTAAAAAATGATCTTGTAAACTGATGCAGAAAAAGCATTCAACAAAATTCATGACTTTTAAAAAATTCTCAGTAGAAACAGAAGGAGTTTTCTCAACTTTTTAACAGGATCTCTAGCAAACCTATGGCTAACATTATATTTAATAATGGCTGGTAACAAGGATTTTCAATCTTGTCACTTCTGTTCAACTTGTACTAGAAATCTCAGCCAGTGCAATGATGTAAGAAAAAGAAATAAAGGGAGTGTTAGTCCGTTTTTATCATTAGGACAAAATACTTGAGAAAACCATCTTATAGGAGGATAGATTTATTTTTGCTCATGGTTTCAGAGGTTTCAGCCCATGGTTGATTGACTCCAATGCTTTGAGCCTGAGCTAAGGCAGGACATCATGGTAGAAGTATATGGAGGAGGAAAACTGGCACTTCATAGCATCAGGGAGGCAGAGAGAAAAGGGGTGAGGGAAAAGATAGAATCTCCAAGGCAATACTTCAAGGACTCACTCTTTCAACCAAGTCCTGCTTCCTCCAGTTCACCAGCTCCCAGTAATTCCATCAAGTGGTTAGTCCACTGATGAGGTCAGAGCCCTCAGGATCCAACTCCCCCCCAAACCCCACCTCTGAATGTTGCTGCTTTGGGGACCAAACCTTCAATGCATGAGCTTTTGAAAGACACTCCAGATCCAAACTACAACAGATAGGAAAGAAAGAAAGAAAACTGTCGCTATTCAAAGATAAAATACAACTATGTAGAAAAAGCTCAAGCACCTAAAAGAAAACTCCTAAAACTAATAAGTGAGTTTATCAAGGTCAACACTTAAACATCAATCCTATTTCTATATACTAACAATGTAAAATTAGAAACCAAAAAAAATTAAATACCATTTATAATAACAAAAAGCAAAATACTTAAGGATTAATTTTAGAAAATACACATAGGACCTCTATATTAGAAGCTACAATTAGACAAGTCCTCAATAAGCAGAAATATATCATGCTCAGGGATTAGAAGACTCAACATAGTAAGAAGGCAATTTCCTCAAATTAAGCTATAAGTTTAACACAAGTTTAATAAAAATTTTAATAAAATCCTAATAGGATTTTTTTAAATGTAGACAAGCTGAGTTTAAAATTTGTATGTATGGCAAGGCATACATGTTTTTATTTCAAAACTAAGAATAAAAATATAGGAATTATGCGCTACAATTTTAAGCCTTACTATAAAGCCACAGTAATCAATAGAAGAAGGTATTTGTGAAAAAATAAATTTATATCAATAGAGAAAAAAATGGAAAATCCAGAAATAGATGCACACAAGCACAGACTATTTCAACACAAATACAAATAGTCTTTTCAACAAGTAGTGGAACAATTAGACTTTCATCAGCCAAAAATAAATAAACTCTAATCTAAATCTTGCCTCACATGTCACCCAAAAATTAGCCAAAGTGGATCATAGCTCTAAATAAAATGTAAATCTATAAAACTACCAGAAGAAAACTTGGGAGAAAGCCTATACGGCTTTTAGAGTTTTTAAACATGACAGCAAAGTACATCCATAAAAGAAAAAAAATGTTGATAAATTGATCTTTATCAATGTTGAAAATGTCTGCTCAGTGAAATTCATTTTTAAGAGGATTGAAAAACAAGGAGGAATACATTGGAAGAAAATGTCTGCAAATCATGTAACTAATGAAGGACTTGTGCCCAGGATACTCTCAGCAAGAAAACGCACACCTTTAAAAAAAAATAGACAAAGTGAATAGGAACTTTATCAAAGAGGATAAAATGGCACATCACACAAAAATATGTTCAATGTCACTAGCCATTATGAAAGTTCTCATTAAAACTATGACGACACACCACTACTCACGTATGGGTATGGCTCAAATAAAAAGTACTGGTAATGCCAAGTGCTGGCTGGGATGCAGAGCACCTGGAGCTCTCACATGTCCCTCGTGGAGATGGAACTTGTACAGCCCTCCAGAAAGCAGTTTGAGCTTCTTACCAAATTAAACTTACATTTCCCACCAAAGCCAGCAATCCTATTCCCGGGTGTTTACCCCAGAGAAATGAAAACTTGTGTTCACACAACAACCTGTACACAAAAGTTCATAGCAGTTTTAGTCATAATCATGAAAAACTGAAAAGAATCCAAATGCACTTCAATGAACTGTTGGTATGCCCACACAACAGAATAGAACAGCGAACAGAAACATTAAAGGAGCAACATAGAGGAGCAAACTGTTGAAACACACAGCAACTTGGGTGGACTTCGTAGGCGTTTTGCTCAATGAAATAAACCAGTTGCAAAAGATTACATATTATAAAATTCCATGTGTGAGGAATTTTCAAAAAGACAAACACTATACCAATGGAGGCAGATGAGTGTTTGCAGGAGTTACAGGGAGAGTGTCATTTTAAAGGAAGAGCTGAGAATTATTTGGGGTAATGAAACTCTTCTGTATCCTAATTGAGAAATGGTTATATTAATCTATGTGTGTTAAAATTCACAGAACTGTAAACATGGAAAGGTGATAGGCGATAGATAGATCAATATATATATATATATATATATATATATATATATATATAGTGTTTTGTGTTTTAAAATTTCCTTCTTAAAAGGTAATAAAAGGAATAATTTGTGCATGGAAATAAACTGAAAGGTTATAATTCTGTTAGCATTCTCTCACCAGATCTGAACACCAGACTCCATTGAGCTTTTTGTCTCCTTGCTAATATCCAAAGATGGGTGCAGAGGACAGAAGCTGTAAGGAACCCAGCCTAAAGGCAGAAAGGGCTCTACAAGGGCAGTTTTGGGGCCTTGCCACACAGGCCCGGGAAGAGTGAGACTGCATAGCTGCTGGCACTGTCAAGAAATTAGACCAAAAGGGCTTCTTCAAAATTGCAAAGCTCTAAAAGTAGTAATCACAAACTTCTAACAGTGAGTCACATCTAGGACTGAGTCAGCTTATGATGTATTTCTCTTGAGCAACTCAAAACACACACACACACACACACACACACACACACATATATAAATGGGAGTTAGGGGAATGGGGAACAGTAACTGTGATGTATAGGTGCAGTTTCAGGAGAGGGATCTGAGCAGAACTCCGGAGGCGAGACAGACAGGTGACTCTTCATGAGGAGAAGACTTGAGCCAACGCTTGCACAAAAAAGAATATTTAAATAACCAATAAATATATGAAAAGTGGACCCAGCTTCATTAGTCATCAAGAAAATGCAAATTAAAACCACAAAATGATACCACTACACACTCACAGAATTTCTAAAATGAGAAAAGACGAGCTTCCAATGTTGGCAAAAATGCAGAGTAACTAGAACTCTCATGGCTTCTCAGGGGAATGTATCTAAATATCACTGCTATGAAAACTTATTCCACACTGTCAAATAAAGCTGAAACATGTATGTCCTACAACTCAGCAATCTCCCTCCCAAGGATATGCTTTTATGTTCACCAAAACACATGTTCTAGAACTTTCCTACTGGCATTATCCTCTATTGGTTTTCTATTGCTGCTGTGAAAAATTACCACAAATGGGATGACTTAAACCAATACAAATATATTTTCTTATCATTTTTATGTCAGAAGTTCAAAACAGTCGAATGGACTAAAATCAGGGGAGTGACACTTCCTCTGGAGAAGCCAGGTGCATCTGTGTCCACTCCCTTCTCGCTTCTCAGGGTCGACGGCCATCCTTCCATTGCAGTTCCTTTCTCCACCTTCAGAATACATTATTCTAACTTCAACTTGCATCATTTCTCCACTCTGATCCTCCTGCCTATCTTTCCTATAGAGCCTTGTGATTAATTTGCAGACGTGATAATCCAAGGCAGTCTTCCCACCTCTAGATCCTTAATGTAATCCTGTCTGCAAAGTCTCTTTTGTCATGTAAGGTAACATCCTCAGAAGGATTAGGACTTGAACATCTTTGGGAAACCATTGCTCTATTAAAACCCTCAAAAGGAAAGAAGTCAATGTCTCAGCAACAGAAGAATGGATAATGGTTGCACACTCACACCCCGGAATTCTATACAAGGAGAATGAGCAACTGTCTGTTACATGCAATAATGTGAATGAATCTCACAAGCACAACCTCGAGCAGAGTAGCCAGAAACAAAAGACTCTATGAGTCCATGTGCATAAAGTACAAAAAGAGGCAAAACTTCTCCAGGATAGAAGTCAGGACAGTGGTCACCCTTCCTTTGGGGGTCACAAATGCTGCTGGGGGGACATGAGAGGACTTCACGGAAGCTAGATAGTGCTTCAGGTCTCCACCAGGGAGCAGATTTCATGGATGTGGGTTGTCTGAAAAACCCATCAATTACATTATGCTATATGTAGTGCTTTTCTTTTGCATATTTTACTTCAATGAAAAGTATAACATTTGTATCGACAAAGGAAGAAGAGTATAATAGCGCCCCAAATGTTGTAACTTGGTGCCATGAGAAAAATTCAAGCTTTAGAAACAGATAGGTGAGACCTATTGCCACTCTTATTCATTCTGTGATCTTTCTATATATTATTTAATTTTTTTGGTCCTCTATGCAACAACACTTTCTGACTCTGGCTCACTGATGTGATGTTGCCTATGTGGAAACCGAACATAGCAAGGAATGAATAAATACTACTCCTCTGACTTGCTCTTAAAGCTGTGTTGCAATAGAGAAAATACACAACAGGGGGAAAGGAAAGAAAATAAAGAATGATCTCAGAAGATTTACTTTTTTTTTTTTTTAGTGTCAATGCCATGTTTAAAAATATTTGCCAAGCATTGTAGAAGTTACTCCACACCCTGTAAAATTGGTAAAGAAGTGCTTCTTTGTTTCTTTATAAACACAGCCTATTTCTTTATAAAACTGCCAGTTTTGTTGTGAAAAATCCTTTTCCAAAGGTGAACCACTTGAGATCCTAAGAGCTGAACATCTGCAGGAAAAATTCAAGGAACAGAGTGGAAAGAGCCACTCTAGGCTTCTACCTGCAGAGCAAATACAGCCCAGAGCATCACGCTGTCCTCGTGGGCGGAGGGTATATCTCGAGACCAAGCCAGACTTTCAGCTAGTGTCCATTATGCCGCAGTAGGGCATGAGGAAAAAAGAAGAAAATAAGCACATAAAGTGGGTTTCCCTTGAAATGTAAGATCGTGTCATATTTGAGATCAGACCTATGATCTGGAGCCTTGGAGACCATTTAAAGAGTTCTGGGTTCCTGAAATGATTGAGCCCGAGTCAAGGTCACTCAGACCCACACACAGTCTGGTTTATTATCATCTTTCCAGGGGTTTACATTTCCCCTTCCCAGCCAGAGCATTTTATTTGTGATGTCTTAATTCTTCCTTTCCCTTTTCTCACCCCCATTTTTATTGCCACTGGTATTGTTTCAACATCCATTTTTGATCCAGACTTGAGCTTCTTTTCCATCCTTATCTGGCATCCTCCCTTCTTCTGACTCTGCTCCCCAAGCTTCCCCAAGTGCCTGTCTGCTCCCACGCCTCTGTGCTGGGCTCACCTCTCCGGAGGGCGGCTCTGCAGGTACCTCCACTCTGATGCTTGCACTGTTCCTGCAAGCCAGCCTGCGTCATCTCCTCACACCTCCAGAGAAACCTGAGTCACTGCATTTGTCACACCGAAGCTGTCAGCTCACCCCTGTTTCATGTCCTAGGTGGTGTGCTCATCAGGACAAGGCCTGGCTTTTCAATCCTGCCTTCCCAGTGCCTAGCTTGGGAGTTTCATAAATGCTTGCTCAACCAGTGTGTCCCCAGCACAGGCAGCAGTTGACACCCTCCTGCTTTTAGTGAACAGTTAAATTGACAATCTTGTATTGCAAATGTCATCAAATTCCACTTTTAACACAAAGATCACTTATCTGTTACCTAAAAATAACCATTGTCAATAGCTATCATGAGACCCCCTTGCTCAGTCCTCTCCCCCCTCAAACAGAAAACATCCCTTATTTTACAACAATCTTTATGATATGTGGAGAACTCTCTTATCTACCATATCGGTGATTTTAAACCAAGAATAGAAAGGAAATGTTGTAAGACCTCTAGGTAACCGACAAAGTAATTATTGCCTTATCTTTCCTTTAAGACTAATAGAAATTGCTTCCCCACAGGCCTAAGTGATTATCCTATCCTGCAGGTACAGGATTTTAATGGAAGGGGTTGAAGAACTGTGAGTGGCGGCCAGCCCCTCATGCAAGCTTGTAGTTTTCACTTCACAGGGGATTGTTCTTTTCCTTATCCCCAACTAGAAGAAAGGTTCAGATTTCCAAAATGGAAGCCATTCCCTTTAATGAGGGACAAACTCAACTGAATTTTATGGGAAAGATAAATGTTGATTTTGAGATGGGAGCTCAAATGTGAAAATTAAAGCCAATGAAATGGCCCCCCAAGCAGAGCTGCCAGGATGGTGGAAATCCACACCTGAAAAAGCAGCTGTGGTCCCTTGCAAGGAGCAGCTGGGCAGGGATCTGCTTGTCTTATCAGTACCGGGGTTGAACCCAGGCAGTCTGCTTCCAAGCTCCTGCTGCCTCTCAGGAAAACAAGAACAGTCCAGATGATCTCTGCAAAGAGCCCAGAGGAGCAGAACACAGACTGCTCTTTTTCAAAAATTTAGCAATCACAGGAAGAGAGATAGGGATGTTGCATAAAAGAAAAGCCAGGCCAAGAAAAAGTATTTTTAGAGAAGGAGAGCTTTGAGCCTGATTTTAGCTTGATGGGAAGGAGCTAAGGGAAAAGGAAGATTAAAGATATGAGGGATGGGGGTGGCAGGTGGCGGAAAGTCCCCCTGTCCCCGCCAGAGGGCTGTAATGCATGGGATTGTGAAGAGGGGTAGACAAGACTCTCGACTTTTAAAAGCAATGAGATTCTGAAACAAGGAAGAGGAATGAGCAGAACACGGGGGAAGATAAAAATAAATTTTGAATCAGAGCAAAGGGAGGTTGAGAGTTCACCGTATATGGCTTCAAGGATCGCTGTGAAATGGGAGGTAATTTCATTGGCTGAGAGGGAGGGGAACATAGGGCTAGGCTGAACCATGTAAAAAGGCCCTAGAACCTGCTAAGGAAAAAGATATGACAGTAGGAGAGATAAGTGTGAGGCCTGCTAAAGTTTACTCTAGGCTGCAACTCCGGAGCAATGTTACTTGCAAGGCCCTGAGAAAAAGGGGTTGGGGACTTGACACTTTATTCTCCTCCATAATTACTGCTCAATACAAGGGAGTTTATTAAAGCTCTCTTGCTTCATTTCCCCAATAAAACAAGTTAATAATCCTTGCCCCCTTCCTATCCCATAGGACTTTAACAAGCATTAATTAATATCTTCAAAGTGTCCCAAATGCCTTGGGAAAGCACTGTATAAGGACTTTTTTCATCACATTTATTATTCTTGCAATCGCATTTCCCCACCCTCTGTTGAGAGTGAGCTGAAACCGTCTTAACAGCTGCCTTTACTTTATTCCAAAATGTGTTTGCTAATCCTACCTCGAGTCAGGCATTGAGGCATAAGATGCAAAAAGAACAAAATCCAAAATGTTGCCCAGGTCATGACACCAAAAAGAAAAAAATTGAGAAGTTGAGCCACAAATACAATTTGTGGTCTTTTTAGAACTTATTGTTCTATCCAATGTAATGAATACAAGAAAGGATTTCCAGCTGGCCTTTCCCCAACATGCCAATGACCTGGTAAGAAACACCCCAACTCCTAGGGGGAAAACACAATTCAGTAATGATGAACACTTCTTGCTTAATGTAACGATGCCTGACGGCTAAGGTATCCATTATTCTACACAACATTTTCTATCTTCATTTTTTAAACATCATCCTGATTCCTTGTTTCTTTCCTTCATTTCATTGTTCAATAGATCTGTGTTCTAAATGGGCAGATGCTGTTTGGAGCAAAAGAGTGTGCTTCGTGTCCATGCATATTCTTCCCTTTCCATTTTCTAAGAGATTGTGGGCCCTTTGTTTTCATTTCTTCTTGAGTGGACAATTAGAGCTGAAATTCTATAATATCTACATTTGCTGCATTGATGCTATTTGTTGGTATTAGGATAGGAAGAGTACTCAGTTTTATCTTTGGTATCAAAAATGTGCTGACCTTCATCCAAATGGTTTCATTCAAAGGCTAATTAGCCCAAGGGTATCACAGTCCATGAAACCACTTGTAGGTAACCATCAGAATCCCATTTAGGGGCAAAGGTTACTTTTGCAAATTCTTTTCTGATAAAAAGCAGCCACTTGTTATAGGATGCAGTTGCTATGGTAACACGGGGATAAAAGTTTTATCATTCCATAAATTTTGCCCAAGTTGGCTCCTTTCAATTTAACTGGAGACACCATATAGCATAGTTGAGTCTCACGATGCAGAGTTGAGTTTTGAAGTCAATAGGATTTCTTCAGTTTCTGTAAGTCCAATTTCTTTTTTATTTTTCTATATTACCCCAGCATACAGCAGAGCTACAATTGGTTAGATGGGACAATGTAGAGGGAGTGGGGAAAGGGAGGCCCGGTACAGGAGCAGCAAAGGGAACGTCTCAAAACCAAAGTCACAGAACTGTCAATCCGGAACTTCCACTCCACACATTTAACAAGACCATGATTTAGGTTTTGCTGGGTGGGGCTTTTTCCTTGAACTCCCAAAACAATGTGGTGAGATTTCAAGATTCTTGTGGCCAGTCCACATCAAGAGATCTCCCAAAAGACTGAGTATGCGGATATGTAGCATGTTCACAATTATTTTTACAATTTCTCAAATTTGTATCAACTAAGACTATCAAAAAAACTAGTGTTCTTCTGTTTTACATGAGTCTTTTCTGTTGTTATGCTTGAGATTCATTCCACAATCACTTTTACCTTGATGGAAAGCATGTTCAAAAATTTTTCCTAAAGATCTCACAAAATAACATTACCCATGCCTAAGAAATTTGCCCCAAAGTAATGCTAAGGAAGTAAAGGTGAGGGTTACAGGAGATTCTAAAGAGATGCAAGTGGAAAACACCAATCCAAGCAATCCAGGCAGCAGAGCCAAAATAACTGACATGGGTAGAGGGCTAGGATTTCCCAAGTTCCCAGAGTGGCAGGCTATTTTCTTAGAACTGTGACAACAACATCTTCCATTGCTCCTGCTTTCCTAGAATCTTGCCATTTTCCCAGCAAAAAGGAAACTTATGTCCCTCCCTTGAAACTTGATCAGGTCTTCATGACTAACTGACCAACTAAATAGTCAGAAGTGACTCTATGTGACTCCTGCTCATGCAAATGCAATCTAATCCCACTTTGTTCTTTGAGGACGCTCACCCAGAGAACCAAGACACCATGTCCTCTAGAGGCCTAAACAGACCAAGCAGAGGTCAACCTGGGGAGGCCATGTCACCTGCCCACATAACCTTACCCTCCACCCACATTATTTTACACATAGCAAATTCCCCATTCTGTTCCCTAGTGACTTTGGGGTTTTTGTTTTCATCACTGCTGCTTTTTGAAATGTTTAATACCTGTTGAGACGAGTTGCCACTCAAGCTTCTTCAGCCAATCAGCTCCTTCAAGACATCAATGTCCAAATCAACCATTAAAAACTATTAAAATTAAGGATCTAGAAGATGTAATTAGACAGGAAGATTGAGTTGAAGAGATCTGTTGTACAATACGGTAACTAGGTTAACAACAATGGATTATATACTTGAGAACCACAGAAAGAGTAACTTTTTAAGTGTCCTTACCACAAAAAAAAAAAAAAAGATGGTAAATATGTGAGGTGATGTGGATGTTAATTAGGTCAAGTTAGCCATTTCATAACATAAACGTATTTCTAACCATCATGCTGTATACCATAAATATAGATAATTTTTGCCAATTGAAAAAAAAATCAATTCACACTTAGACCATAGAAAACTATTAAATTGTGTGTGTGTGTGTTTGCACACACGTGTGTGTAAACATGTAGTTTTAGTTTCTTAGGACTACTGTACAAAGTTCTATCTTTTCAGAGAACTGTTTTAGTCAACTTTTTCTCTGCTGTGACTAAAAGATCTGACCAGAACAATTTTAAAGGAGGAGAAGGTTATTTGAGGGCTCATGGTGTCAGAGGTCCATAGAAGGCCGGCTACATTCCTCAGGGCTCAAGGTGAAGCAGAACATCATGGCAGGAGAGTGTGGCAGAGGGAAGCTGATGATCAGAAAGCAGAGACTCCACTTGCCAGATACAAATATATACCCACAAGCCATGCCCCAATTCCCACCTCCTCTAGACACACCCCACTCAGTTAATTCCTATGGGGATTAATTTACTGATTCGGTTAAGACTCTTACAACCCTATCATTTCTCCTCTGAACCTTTTGCATTGCCTTCACATGGGATTTGGGGAGACACCACATCTAAACCATGACAAGATCACAATTCAATCCACAACACACGCGTGCATGGACACACACACACACACACACACACACACACACACCTCTACTTTCTGGAAACTTGGTTACATGGTAAGTGTTGAGAATCATAACTTTTTTCTAAATAACAAAGCAATTGTGCCCCCAACAAAATATTGATTAAATCATGCCTCTCTCCATATCATTCAGGTAATCTGCTTTATAATATATTAAATTTTCATGAATTGATAGCTCAGATTGGAGTATTCCATTATGATCTATTTTTCTCTCTCCTTGTTCACATACCATATTGCCTTATTTCTTAGAATTTCATGACATACTCTATTAACTTTAGGTGTCTTTAGACATTGGAGACCCAGCTCCCAGCCCCTCCCTAGACACTGAAAGAGCCATCAGATGGCATCCATAGCTCCTCATTAGAGCCCACCGAGGCTCCAGGGAGCCTGCAGGGAGGGCTCTTTATCCTCCATCTTTGGCCTCAGCACCCTGAAAACTTCAAACTCTCAGTACTACTTCCCTCATCCTAAGTAAGCCATCTGGGTATTTCTTGAGATAGACCTGGTTTCCCGGTGGCCAAACCAGCCCATCAGCCTTCCTCTGGCCACACCCTTTCCTCTCCTAGAGAATGCTGGATACCACCTGGCTGGTTTCTTGAGCACATTGGCTCCAAGAGCAGCACACACCTGAGCTACAGGAACAAGCTCCAGGAAAACCAAGAGATACATAAACCGTGCAGACCCAAAGGTCTCCAAACACATGACACAGCAAGCTTTACCCTTTCTTAATTTGATGACACAGAAGTGCTGGGTACAACTACCAAGGACCTGTCACTCAATTCCTGCCACTGCTAAAGTTGCATTGTTTTCAAAAATAGTATTATCTTCCCAAATAGTATTATCTTCCAAATAATTTCTCCTCTCTTTCAAAATTATTTTTCTTATTCCAGAAAAACACGACTTGGGCCTAATGAGTTGTTTATTTGCTTCTCCAGTAGACCAACATGCTTTGCAATAGCCTGACTGCTTGGTCACAAAGGGCCCCAGAGTGAGGCCTCCCCTGCTATAGACTAAGCTGGACAACTGAGTGCCCCAGAAAGATGTTCTACTTTTCCATCTCTTTCTTATTGCTTCCCCTTCTCTTTTGTTCTTTTGATTTAGAGCTCTGTGATGCTTAATGAACAATACACTTCCCAGCAGCTATAAAGCAAGAAAAACTCAGTGAGGATTATAATCACAATTTCAATTATTTACACATGTTAGAAAATATTGCCTTTGGGGTCTCAGAGTTATTTACTCTGGTGTTTTCTTCTATTTTGAAGTGCTAAAATATTAGCCCTATTCATTACAAACTGATTGTTTTTAACATGGGTCTTCCCCCTCCCCTCACCCTGTCTGAAATCCAATTTACAGACTGCTAAAGGCCTCATAAGTTTTTTATGGATTATTTCCCGGGGTCACATTAATCTGGCTCCTTGTTACTTTACACTAATTTCACTTTGCCACAGTAAAGTAACGAGATTCGATCTCTGGGGAATTAATCCATAGAGACCTCTTAATGAGGCAAAGCCAGAACGGAGTGCAACTACTGTATTTAATTCCCCCAAGCACAATGGAGAAGAAGGAAGAGGTCGTCCTGCCCTTCCCTACAATGTACCCTGGGGCGAGTCCTGGGAAAAGAGCAGGGTAGGGCAAGGCACAGAGAGGGGCAGAGAGGGTGCCAGGGCTGCGGCCCCAGCTCACTGCAAGAAAACCCAGAAGAGCAGACAGGAGACACAGCCACCCAGCCAGAGAGCAGGGAAAGGATTCCTTCCTTTTACTGCTTCCTACTGACACCCAGAGCATAATTTCTCTCCCCGCAGCCTGCTGGCTCCACCTCCCACATCCTGGGGCACTTTTGCTTTCAGGGGAAGCCTGAGTGGTAAGAAGGCTTAATAAAATTCTATGGGCCTTGTCTCTTGGTCTCGGGTTCTTAGGAATTCCTTTTCCAAGAAGCAGAAGCAACAAACTCTTGCAAAGATTTGCAGAAGTTCAAGTGAAAATTTTCTATTAACTTGAGGGGAAACCAAACAATCCACTCAAGTTGAAAACTGAGGTTCAGAATACCTTGCAGTTGTTATAATTGCAATGGCAAATTGATCCAAAGATAAAAAAAAAAAAAAAAAACAGTGGTAGAGAATATATGTTAAGGAAATGTGGATATAGACACAGGGAAAGCCCTGGCACAGTAGCAGGAGACGAACAGGCACATACAGGGGCAGCTATTGAGATCAACGCTACTGAGCTATTCTCCCAGCAGACTGTCATTTAGCAATGATTGGCTACTGGACACATGCTTAAGAAGTAACTTACTGTTTTATAAAGTACTCTCCTATACATTATTTTACTGACTGTTACGTCAGTCAGGTAAGATGGACAGGTGTCATCCCTGTTTCACAGATAAGGAAACTAGTTATTTAGAGACTAAATAAATATTTAGTCTCTAGTTATTTAGACTCTAAATAACTAGAACTCGGAAATTCTACAGCTCTATTAAGCATCCGTCAGGCTTTCAAAGAAAGGATAAGCCAAACTTTTAGGCAGTGTGAGTGGGGTTCACAAAGACCATCAGGAAGCACAACCCACTACTGAAGTAACCAGTGTGGGGAGTCTGCTCCGGCCTGTCTGCTCTCCTCGGGTTATAGAGGGTGACTGGTCTGGTTGATGAGTTTGGGAAAAGAAGCTGAGCAGGCTTTTCTCAGACCCTTCCTGCTTCTTCTCTTCCTAAGTGCCCCCCTGACCACATTTAAGAGGCTCCCATCTGTGGAAGACCTGCGTTTTTCTTGCTGTGTCAGAGGTCAAAGGGGCAGAGGATGTGATGTCTGGGGTCAGGGTTGAAGTATTAGCAAACTGCCTTGGTCCAGGAGGGAATGGCCCATGCTGCAGGGTACTTTGTCCATTGATACTCACCTGTCTTACTACTGGATTCAACATTCCAACTGGAAGAACAGGAAAAGACATATTACATATGACAACTTGCCCCCACCTTGCAAAAAAAAAAAAAAAATCCCAACACATAAGTTATCTATGAAGTGAAGGCATCACTAGGGAATTGTGCTCATTTATGCAGATGGAGAAGATTGCAAGTCACCAAGTCTTGACACTGATACGAAGCCAGCATATAACATGGAAAGACTGTGTTACCTTGACTGTTGTCTTGGAAAACAATTTGATTTTTCAGAGACACTAGGAGAAGAAGATATGGTCTCCTGTATTTACTGGAGAGTTAAGTTGTGTCATAGGAGTGCAAATCATGACAAAACACAAAAGAACTTAGTGACTTAACCTAACCTGACAGTAAATTAAAAACAGCCACCCAGGTGTGGTGGGCCACACCTGTAATCCCAGCAGCTCAGGAGACTGAGGCAGGAGGATTTTGAGTTTAAAGCCAGCCTCAGCAATGGCGAGGCACTAACTTACTCAGTGAGACTGTCCAAATAGGACTGGGGAGGTTGCTCAGTGGTTGAGTGTCCCTGAGTTCAATTCTCTATATCAAAACAAAACAAAAACCCACCATGATAATGATAGTAAAGTTCATAAATAGCATAACCAGAGGCAACCTTGGTCTACTGACCCATTTGTACACCTGTAAACCCGCCAAACCCCTCAGGTAAGGTTTAGGACAGAATTTGAATTGTGAATCCACAGCTAGTCAAGCTCCCAATTGTCTTTCATTCATCCATCAGTTCTTCCAACAGACTTCAATAGCAGATCCCTCATTTATCACTCTTCAATTTGTTGGATTCATGACTTGAGTATTTTCATACCTTTTTCCACTTAGACCTAGTTGCCAATATACTTTCAGAGACCATTAATTAAAAGAAATTGAGTTCAGTGATTAGATATCGCTCCTGACAATCTTGAGGGATAAAATAATGTGAAGAAAAAAATATCAATAATGGATGTCTTTTTGTTTGGTTTTGTTTTGAATATTTAGAACTAAAACAAGAAAACTCTTTAAGAAGACTACAGGGTACAAAAAGTTTTCAGCCGAAAGGCGATCCCTGTTTTCTAGAAAGAGAGAGAGCACCCTGGGATTTTGGCAAGACCAATTGTCCTATAAATCTATCCAAACTCCAGTAGGAACCGGAGCTTTTAGTGCAGTCTCTGAGACAGAGACAAAGCAATAGAAAATTGAAAATGGATCATGTCTCCTGGCCAAAGAAGCAATATAAACAGGACATGTTTGGGGAAAATCCAGCCTTGCTGGTAGTCAAAGAAACAGAAATTAAAACCAGTTTTCATGTTCACCTCAAATTCTTGCAGATTTTTTTAAATGGATAATTGTCTGATTTCCATGCACAGCAAAGGAGCCACTGTTTGCTGAGTCAGGATCCAGGACATGTGTGTGACTCCCTCAGCTGAGATGAACTGAGATAAAAGGGTCGGAAAAATGAACACGATCAAAATCCAGGCAGAAAATGCAGATATAAATATCCAAAGAGAGATGAGGAAGAGTGGTAGGTCCAGGAAGGGCCAGAGGTGGCATGGAGGCAGAGCTCGGAGCCAGGAGTCTGAGAAAAAGCAGGCTTGGTACAAACCAGCCACAAATGTCAGCAAACAAAGCTCTGCTCCCAGGCCAGGGGAGTAACAGGGACCAGACTTCACTTCTCATCTTAGGCAGTTAGAAGATCTGGACAAAATATCATGAAACCAACAGTCCTCAGAAATCGGCCCACTAGCACTGTAGAATAATGTGTTTTAAGAGAGGGGAAGGGTACGAGCGACCCAGCCAAACAACTGGAGAGCATTTCCAGACCCCATCCAGGGAAGTAGGGACCAAGAACCCAAAAAGATTGAGCCATCTTCCTGAATAGACTACGTGGGGTGCAGTAGTCACAGCCTGAGGCAGACACAGCCCCAAAGGCAGAGTACTAGAGGGAGGGTACACCGAAGAGAAGAAGTCCTGAAGATTTGCAGTGGGTTCCTCTGGAGTCTTTTGCTAACTATTGATTATCATATGCATGGGCGAAAACTACAAGGTCCAAGTACAAAGCACTGGAAAAGAGCTGGCAGAACCATCTCCAGGAAAACACAGGATGAGAAACCAGAGCAGAAGGAAACTCCTAATACGCAGAACACTGAACAGTCCTCAGCAGACATTGCTTCAGGACAAGGGCCAAGTTAACCCTCAATTCCCCCTAACAAAACAAAATAAGGGTGTCTTGAGGGAGGGAGGGGGAAGTCCAAAATTGCTTAATTACTTAAAAAAAAATGAAAGCATCCCAGTAACCAATGATATAAATTTCACAATATCTACATCAAATAAAAATATTACCAGCCATGCGAAGAAACAAGAAAATATGATCTACAGGGAGAAACGTCGGTCAATACAAAGAGACCTAGAAATGACAGAATTAGTAAACGAAGGTATTGACCATCTACAACAGATATTCTCCATATGTTAAAGAGAGTAAAGTCCAAGTATGGTAAGGATGAAGTATGAAAAAATACAAATCAAAATGATAGAAAATAGAATATCTGCAATGAAAAATACCCTTGGTTGGGATTAGCAAGAGATTCGGCACAGCAGAGCCTGTGGACAGCAAGAGCCGGCCATGGGACTTCACAACAGGAAACAGGAAGAAAGGATGCAGGGCCGAAAAGGAATAAACAGATTGGGTGAACTGTGGCCAGACCAGGTGTAATTGGAGTCCCAGAGATGGGGGAGGGGCGGAGACCTATCCAAAGAAATGTTGACTGCATGTTTTTGTGGTTTTTTTTTTTTTTAATTTGAGGAAAACCATAAAGCCATGCATCCAAAAAACCTGAATGACCTCCAAGCAAAAGAAACATAAAGAAAGCCACATCAAAGCCAATGATAATTAAATCACAGCAAACAAATGACAAAGAGAAAATCATAAAAGCCTAAAATTACATAATGAGGAAGAAAACGGAGAACAACAGGTTTCTTATTAGAAACAAGGCAATCCTGAAGACAGCGCAGTTGCATCTTTAAAGTACTGAAAGAAAAATCTGTCAGCCTAGATTTCTATAAGCAGTGAAACTATCTTTCAAAGTGGAAGTGAAATAAAAAAGACTTAAGAGAAAGAGAAGAAGAGCAAATGATCTTGTGTCATGAGTCAATAGGTAAGAACAGGAGACAAAGGAACAGGCTGGTGAAAGTAGGAGGAGATGAGGCCCTGTTCACCTAATGGTTCAGGGAGATTCCCTCTGAAGAGGCACTTGAACAGGGAGGCCATCGTGAAGCTCTGTGGGTGAAAAACAACCCAGGAAGTGCCAAGGCCCTGAGACGGGAGTGTGATTAGTGTGTTCAAGGAAAAGTAAGGGGACTCGTGTGATTATTGATATCACAGTAAATAAGAGAAGAATTAAGAAAAGGGAAACGGGGCAAAACAAGAGAAGTCTTTTAGGAAGTGGTAGCAGTTTACCAAGGGAGAAGTGATGGGCTGGGAATGGGATGATAAGTACGGCAGGTGAAATAATAGACCCCCTCCCCCCAAGATATTCACATCCTAATTCCAGGAACCTGTAAATATATCACCTCACCAGGCAAAAGTAACCTCCAATGCAATTACAGTAAGGACTTCAACTAGGGAGACTATCCCCGCCCGCCAGGAGGGGACCCATCTAATCCCATGATTCTTAACAAGAGAGCCCAACCCTACTGTGGCCAGAAGCAGGTGTGACTGTGGAAGAAGACCAGAGTCAACGTTGGCTTTAGGAAGGGACTACAGGGATCACAGCCTCATCTCTGGGCCAACAGATTCATCCCCAGAAGGGAACCCAGGGCGGCTGCCACTGTGTTGTTTTAAGTCATCAAATCTGTGGCAACTTGTTACAGTGCCAGTAGGGAATTAGCCTAGTGGACAGGAAGGCAGCAAACTCACTGTGACCACAGTGGAAAGAACCGAATGGAGGAGAGAAAGGGCAGATATGCATGCAGGAAAAAGAGAGCCAACTTCGTGTTTTCTGTGTCGGGGAATCAGCCCTTGAATTTAGCTCCTACGTAAAAAGAGCTATTCTAATGGGCCTCTACTCATGCCAATCATAAAAAAGAGAAACTTTCATCATTCTTAACAATTCCAAAGAACAAGCCATGCTTATCAAAACAGAATGGAAGGCTGAAGCCATGTACTGGAATTCCAACAGGCCACCATGACAGAAAGTAATGGCGATAATCACTACGGCTCTGATCATATCAAAATCAACTTTAGCTACAATAAAATCAGGTCATTAGAGATGGTCTCTGCATGGGCCCAAATCTCCCATTGCTTCCCACTGAAGTTTTCTCCGTATTTTTGGCTAACCACCCTTCTGAGGACGGCTCAGAGCAGAGCATGTGCAAGTAGGTATCCATCTCTGGAGCAGGGCTGTCATCTACAGAAACTCTTTTGCTCAACCGGGAGGATTGTCAAGACCACCCCTTGAGTCCCAGCCTCCTACACCCATGTTTCCAGAACCTTGAAGTCACTCTTAATAATCTCAGTGAGATCAGTCGATATTCTTCATGCCCACATGGATGAAAGTCATGGCATAACTGTTGTTGAGCCTGTCTCTACAAATTCTCAGCATCTGGCCTACATCTGGGCCCCCTCAGAAGGGTGTCACTGATCACCAGAATTCTTTTCTTCTTCTTGGAACAGCCTTCTCCAGTCCATAAACCTTCCAGTGTTTCCAGTTCTTGATCCTCTTTTGTGGGAATAAATTTCTGTGTCTGCTAGTGAGATATCAAGAAGATCCAGAAGAAAGTTCCTGCTCATTTTTAGATAGGATTCATTGGACCCAACCCACCCATAGAGACTGTGGACTTGTGCCACAGATGGGTGCCTCCTTGTAGAGAAAGCAGAGTCAGGGAGAACAATGGCTGCTCCAAATCTGTGGCATGGCATGCCAAACACTGCACGAAGCATTCTGTGTGTGGTATTTCATTTATTTCCGAATACCACCACTTTGAAGCAGGTATTATTACTTCCACTGTAAAGATAAAAGAATTAAGACTTGAAGAGCGTAACTTGCCAACGTTCTCACAGTTGACAGATAGCAGAAGCAGGATCCAGACCTAAGTCTGTCTGGCCCCTCCAGTCTGGGCACTCTGACTAATAATGAAGACAAATCTCAAACTCCTTGACCTCCATCTCTCTCTCTCTGTCCCTGACCCCCATATGTTCAAACACTTAAACACAAGGTTGGACCATGTACAGCCTGCAGCAGAATTCAGATGCCCTATTCAACAACAATGGCCTCCATTTGTCTTACCTACCAAAATATTTGGGATATATTTGCTACCTTGAGCTATGGGTTATAAAAGCCTAATGAACTGGAAAGAAGTGGTCAGATTTGGTTGGAGAGATTCATTTTTAACCAGCACATTTGAGTTTCTATAAACCTTATCAATACCTGATGTGCGCCTAATCTTTTGGTCTGTATAGCTAGTGATTCTTCCCACTTGAGTGAGTTGCTTCTAGAAATACACCCCAATCATTATCAGTAATCCAACCACTCATCCTGTTGGCAGTAAAACATGGCAGGTAAGAATGAGTACTTTGGTGGAGAACCAACTTGGGTTCATATCCCAGCTGTGCCACCAACTGTACCCTGAACTCATGGGTAGGTCATAACTTTCTATACCCCACATTTCCATTCACAAAATGGGGATAACAGTACTTCACAGGGTTGTTAACAAGGACAGTGAGGTGATGTGCATAAGTCTCCTTAATGGCACACAGTAAAGTGCCAACAAATATTAGCTATTAATGTTATTTCCACATACCCTGGGATATCAGCACAATGAAACCCAAGGACCAACAATGCAGACCAAAGCGGCAAGCCCTCCACCCTCTGAACCTGCAGAGAGATGTCACCAACATACAGCCTCTGGACAGAGACAGTGCTGAGAAACACCAAGAGAAAACTTGTCACTAACACATCTGGAACGTCTCCTTGCTGTCTCCAGATAGATTCTCGACTTAGTCATGGCCTGGCACGCTAGGCTTCTCTCCTGTCTCTCTTCCTCTCTTGCGTTTCGGTGGTGCCTCCAACGGGAGCCCCTAAAGATGCCCCATGAAGGCACTCTGTTGGCTTGAGAAAAGAAAATAGGAGGACTTCAGTTTATATTTTTATATTCTTTTAAATAGTTTAAAAATGAAAATAGTTTTCTTACATTAATATCTGCATTTAGCCTATGAATACTCATATAAATGTATTAGGGATACATGCTCATTTTGTTTACAGGCCAAATATGAAGATGAGAGGTCTATTCTATTCTTAAAGGGACAGAAGGTTAGAAGCTCAGGTGCCCTCCAGAGTTGAGCTGGTAGATGGATGCAGGCAGAAGGAAACAGTGAAGACAACTAACACTGAGGAGTTCATACCTGCCTCTGGGTGTTCAAAAGTAAAAATATTTTGAACATCTCTAATTTTTTTTTTACAAACCCCTACTGAGCAAGGTGGAAAGCGTCATATGCTCAGGGAGACCTTGTAGGTAAACTCCCTTCAGTGCCATTTGCAGACTTCAGACATCGTTCAGAGCCCCAGTCCAGGCTATGGGGCAGTTTAGAGGACTTCAGACCAGGATGTGGGTTGAGATCCTGACTCTGCTCTTTCCTCATGTGACATGTCATTAAATAAGCCGTCCACTCTGAGAGTCTGTTTCCTCATCTCTCTGCGAAATAATACACATTTTAAAGGGTGTTGTGACAGCTAAGTGACAAGATGCAAGTCCATGAGCTTCAGCGACTTCAGGGACCCACAAATGTAAATCATGCACCCCTGGGGCAGCTCAGCAGTGAATGGTATGGGTGGACACTATCTGGAAGAAGGGGGAAGACAAATCTCCTTTGTTACCCTAGGTAGAAGAATCTGATAAAAAGAATAATTTGGGTAACAGAAATAAAATCTGCCCTGTTTGTCAAATATTGAATTCCCAATCTCAGACATGTTCAAGCTGGGGCTGCATGTCTAAAAATATTATAGAGATACTCTTATTTTGATAGAACAGTTTGGAGTAGTCCCTTTTGCAATCCTTTGAAACACTAAAATGATATTCTTCTGTCATTCTAAGCCAAATAAAAACAAGACCCATTAAAGAGTAACACAACTGCCAGCCATTTGGGACATCTCTGGCAGATCAAGAGGAAGAAGAAAACTATGTGTCCACAAAGATAACTTCTCACTATCCAACTTCTTAGTTCATCCACAATTGACCCAAACATGCCTCTCCTAAGTCCCTCAAGACCATTTGAATTATTCTGTGCTGAGATGTGGTTCTGGACAGATGCTAAAGATCAGTAAGTGACATCAGCTCTCAAATCTACATGCCACTCATTCACAAATATTCTATCTCCAGTCCAGACCTGTAGAATCAACCTGTAGCCTTCCTTCTTGCTGGGATGCTTTCTAAAACAAGTCTATCATCTTCCCCTCACCTCGTCTTCTAGGATCTTCCATCCATCCATTCTCCTTGCCCAGAAGCCTTGAGATTGTCCTTGACCCTGCTTAGTCCCTTACTCCCTGTATCCTGTGACTTCAATTCTAAATTGTTCTTCATCGTATCCACTCAGACCAAGTTTCTGTTTTCTGTTGCCTGGGTTACAACAGTAACCTCTAGTGTCTTCTTTTTCCTCTCTTGCCTTCTTCTCATCATTCACTGCATGGAATTCCCACTACCCACAAGACAAATTCAAGCAGCATTTCCTCAGGAAAATCTTCTGTTCTCTCTGTCTGACCAGCTTAGATTTGCCTATTTTACACTCTAAGGGCATCGTCTAGCAGGTATCACAGAACAAGTTGTATGCTTCTGGGTGATCCTGTCTTTCCCCAGTAAACTTTAAAACACATGAAGGCAGCAAAGGTTGGCTTTTTTGCTCGAGCCTGGATCATAGTAGGTCTTAAATAAATATCTGCTTAACAACTAAACAAATTTAAAAAATGATGACTTAAACAAAATGAATGACAGATATGCTTATGTCAGTCACTTCCTCTCTCCAGGCCTGATTATAACGCTAAAACTAAGAGGTTAAGGGGTGGTTATGGAATGAACAAGAGAGGGAACAAGGTGACATCTAGAATCACACATTCTTTGGTTCCAGAATTAAATTTAAAAAAAAGAAGAAGAAGAATCAAATAAAAGAAAGTTATGTGTGTACTGAGTTCACAAATGCATCTTTTCCCCCATAAATAGAACAAACAGATGCTCTCTGCAAGGCCCGCAGCACATCTGCGTGGATGCAGCCGCAGCGCGGGTGTCCTGGGAAAGGAGCAATTTGCATGTTTGCTTTCTGCTGTGCACAAGCTCACATCTTTTTGCCAGATAGCCCTGCAATGGCGGCACTCAGATAGTCCAGGTTGTGGCTTGGGATGTGTTCTTCAAGTTCACCTTCAGTGCCCGTGCTGAAGAAATATTCATATTTATTTAAAAAAAATTTTTTTTAATTAAAAAGAAAAAAATTTCTGGCTGGAAGGTTGCTTCCCTCCCTTGCCACCCTCCCTTCCTCAAGTTTTCACATTTGAATGTTGTCAAGTTATCATGCATCGACTAATCAAAACAAAGGGAAGATGAGAAATGACTAAAAGTTTCATGCCAAGTCTGAAAACCGCCTGAAGGATGTGGTGACACCAGCCATTCAAAAGACTCCACTTCTTTCTGAGAGAATAAGACTTTGATTTGTTTACAGTATTTTCTGTCAAGGACCTGGACATCTCTGGTTTTAAGAATTCCCCAGGTTCCTGGGTAAGGAGCTTCCTTAAGCAAAGTGAGATATATAACATCCTTTTTTTAAAAAAACAAGGCAGTAGTTGAAATAAATTGAAAGTGATTTCTTTATTCCCACAAGAGATAATACCAAGACGAAAAGGCGGGAATGGGAATTATTTGCCCTGGGAGCCCTGGCTGCAGTGCACTTTAATCTAATTTGCATATGAGACTGGGAGTTCCTGGAATCCAGTCCCCCAGTGGCTCCTAGACTCCCACCCTGTTTCCACCCCTGACTCCACGCTGCTTTTACATGGTAACTGGACAAGGAGCTTAGTAAAAGCAGCAAGATTCATCTGATCCTTTAGAAAACTGGGCGAAGGCATCACTCCAAAATGGTGACATCTCCTCCCTGAACCTTCGGTAGTTACCAAAACAAACAAGGGGAATACTGTATCTACTGACAGCGAAGCCCAAAAGAGGAAAAAGTTAGTGTTTCCTACTCAATATATTTTCTTCTTTCAAACTTCAGACAGCTTCGCCCTTACCACACCCAGCTACTTGTGACTGGTTCCAAGGAGTGACACCAACCGATGAAAGATGACATTTTTGCAGCCCTTTCCCTCCAAGACTCATGGTGAGGTGGCCCTTCTCCAGTAGACCATACACTTCATCGTCTGTGTCCGTCTTCCTGTCCAGGGAGGAATGAGTTCCAAAGGGGGCCGGGGGCTTCTCCTGCTGTGGGAGGCAGCCCTGGACCAAACCTTGGGAACTGGAAGCCGAGATGCGCCATCAGCCTGCTCCCCCCTCGGAAGCTGAGTCACGGACCTGGCTGGTTTATTTAATCACTTGGAAAGTGGTTAGACTGAACAGGACGTGTAGTGATTAGTAATTCAGACGGTCTCAGAGCTTCATGTTTTTTGACTGTGCGAAGCCAACTGCAGCCTTTCTGTTGGAGTCAACAGGAAGTGCGAGCAGCAGGCCAAATTTGACACCCCTTGACGTCACCAGGGATGGACTTCAACCCTCGTTTCTCCACCCAATAACACAGATTTTGAAAGTGAGCCCTTCTGGATAAACACTTCCACCAAATACCAGGGGCAGGATGGAGAATTAAGTTTTGAAGAAAACCTATTTCGATAAGTCAGATTTAATCCTTGCTTCTTAACCGGTTCTCATTTAATACAAGGAGACGAGGATCTGGTATGTCTTCACAGACATCTGAAGATAGTGAGAATAAAGACAAATAATATTTGTTAAATAAGCTGCTCTTCAAACCAACTGGGTAAAAAGACTGGGATCAAAGCAAACACGAAATTCGCTTTTCTGAGTTTTTCTCATTATGCTATATTTGTGGACCATCCCAAACTGGGCACAGCAGGACATGGCCACGTAGTCAGAGGGGATACAGATAGACATCACCATTCCTGGTTAGAGTTCCTGTTGCAGTGATTGATTCGGGGTCAGCTATTTCCAACTTCAATTGTGATCATGGCGATGACATTTAAAATGTGATCATTTTGCACAGAAGGTTTAGTGAAAGGCAAAGTCATGCATATACATCTTTGCACTCAGCTGTATTTTCCTTTCTATTCTCTTTCTTCTCCAATGCACCCCACACCTGGCCCAGAGATTAGTTTCATCAAGTATCACTGCCTTGCACCTATTCCTCTAAAGAGGACATCCGTCCGTTCTATAATGAAGCCTGGGGCAAATCCATCACCACCACTCCCAAAAGGCCCATGTCATGTTATTTGAAAGAATAGAAATTTCTCTATTTTATAAAGCACATATTATTTTATAAGAAAAGTTAGTAAAATAACTCACATGAATTTCCTCAATATTTTTGTTAACTGACATTAAAACTATTTTTAAATGAAAAAAAAAAGAAATTTCTCGTATAATTCTGATGGTTGCTCTTTAGAAGCAATTGATGCTCATCATGGAAAATTTTGTGTATTTCAGACCCTTTGACAAAACGGGAATGATATCCCCTGCTGGGCCCCAGAGCTTCTCTTTCCTGTCATTTCATCCTGACCTCGACTCACACCCTGCCCCATCCCAAAGAAACATCAAACATCAGCACCACCTCCTTTTTTAAAGTCAACAAAGACTTGGGGAAAGGAGCTTCTTAATGTGCAGAATAAGTCTGCCAAACTTCTTTATTTTGTAGGGATGGTGTAGTATCCTGGGGAAGCAGGACATCAAAATGCGGAAGAATTTAGCAGGAGAGGGTTCCCCCAAGCAAAGGAAGTGAAGAGTAGGAGCCAGGCAAGTATCTACATGGAGAACCCTCAGACAGCCCAGGGCAATATGGCCCTGTCATGTTATATGAGAGAAAGGATCAAGTTGGCTGGACCACCAACTCAATTCCTTATCCTCCCCTCTCCTCCTCACAGTGTGAGGCTCTGAGGCAATCAGTTTCCCCCAAAGAAATAATGATAATAACAATAATAACAAAGTCCAGCAATTACCAGTGTGGACTGAGCAGTTAGTAGAATGAACAGACAGGAAGAATCCTAGTACATCACAGCTCACTACAAAACATCAGGGAATATTTTCCTGAAGGTGAGTAGGAGTCTGGGAAGCTGTAAAGCTGAATGCCATCCACCCCCTAACCCAACCCTTCACCTCCCCATGCCCAGGAGGCAGCCTGAGGGGCCAGGTGCTCCCAGATTCTAGCACTGGAGGATCAAAGACCTCCTTGGACTAGGGGAAACCAAGACATAAAGGGAAGCCTTCCTTGGCCTCCGTCTCCCTGTGTCTTCCATCTGACCACAGATGTTCCCATCACAATCGAACACTGTTTCCTCTGATGTACCATCCTCAGTCTTATGAAATGTTGTGTCAGAATGGTTTCTTAAAATATATTCTCACTAGCCGGTTGTGGGGGCACGCACCTGCAATCTCAGCTACTCAGAAGGCTGAGGAAGGAGGATTGTGAGTTCTAGGCCAGCCTTGGCAACATAGTGAGAGCTAGTTTCGAAATAAAATAAAAAGGACTGAGGATGTAACTCTGTAGTGAAGCAACCTTGGGTTAACCACCAAGATAACAATAACAATAACAATAATAAATCACATATTACACATCTATATATTCTCCAGTATCCCTTTGGGAGAAGGTGATCAGTTACTCCATCCCAGGTACTTCTCTACCTATGTAACACAGAAGGCCGGTCAACCTTGCAATCATTTAAATTTTATCTTTCTAGTTCCCCTACAGACTACTTGGAAGCAATGGTTATTTATCTTGGTACACAAGCCCCGTGGTATTTAGGGTGTCTTACATGAATAGTTATAGCCTTTGTCCTGTATGCCGTTGATAGTCATTTAATACATGTGCCAGAATTCATTTCATGTCCTTAATCAATTTCTTTATCTATAAAGTAAAAAATAATATATACTCATAATCATAAAATTATGAGGATTAAATTAGTGTGACCCTATGTGCTTAGACCAGGTATTAGAAAACTTTTTCTATAAAAGATGAGATAAAAAATATTTTAGGCATTGCAGTTCCTACAGACTCTGCCTCGATTATTCCTCTCTGCCATAATAGATCAAAATCAACCACAGATGAGTGAGTGTGGCCATGTTCTAATAAAACTTTATTTAAAAAAACAGGTGGGGAGCTGGATTTGGCCCACAGGCTCTGTAGTTTAATGACCCTGGGTTAAACGATAAGTGTTCAATAGATTTGTTATTGTATTTCTTATCCCAATCAGTCCTGACAGTTCTTCATTTTCACATTTTGCTTATCATTCCTAACAACATCTGTGACTGAATTCTGGATACTTTAACTGACCCACTCATCACTGCGGAAAGGAAATGTCGGAGGATTTTTATCTTGCTTATACATGCATATCATCTAGTGGTAGGGAGGTGTAATTGCAAGATTATTATTTATTTTTTTTCTTAACATCCTGGCCTCATTCAAGAACATCCTGTGAGAGGGTGGCTTCCTGATTCTACCCACAGTGGCAACTACATCTGGACCCAAGGAGGGACCAGTCAGACCACCTGTTTTATAAAGCTGTTCCAACAGGTCTTTGAGGGATGCTTATAACTCAGGGTGGTGAAGAAAACCAAAATTGTTCACTGAGGAAGAAAAAAATGAACCTATTTCAAGAAATAGGTTCGATCCACTGTATCATATCTGTATGTGTGTTCAATAATATTTCTGAGAAACAACACAGTCTAGGTTTATTACTAATCTTAAAATTAGCCCTCACTAAATCATTGAATGATCCCTTAGTTTGAGAAGTAGGAAATTTCTCATTGTAGGTCATAGTTTCTGTCTCCATCCTTGGTCTGTGCTGTCTACCAATAATTTCTTAGGTCCATTCTAATCTGCTTCACACTGACCTACTACCTTTGCCACTGCCTCACCTCACGGGCAATAATACCTGCTGTTAAGAACGTTTCTCTCCACTAGACTACAGAGGTCTCAGTCTCATCCTCACAAACCCCCATTCCAGAACTCTGGTTCTTTGTTTCCCATATTTCTTTTCCTAGACATTCTGTCAATCAGTATATTTTCTTTTTTAAATCATCATATTCTTTAAGAAGTTTTTTGATATTTAGATGCCAGAAGATGATTCTTTAAAAAAAAAAAAAAACTGTTAGCATGGTGGAGTGAGGAGATCAAGAGATAGTAAAAATGCCACTTGTTAATACTAAGGGAAAAAATTTCCCAGCTCTCTGCTTTCTCAGGGTCTATCTCCTTGCTAAACAGAAGTCACTTGTGGACATATTTTTGCCTTACTCCATAACGTGAACTCTGAGGCACGGTGATCTGATGTTTTTCCTCCCTTGGACTCAGTAAGAAATCACTGAGTTCACAGCCCATCAGCAAGTTCATATCTCACATACCATCAGTGAGTTCAGAGCCCAGTTCATCTCCCATCAGCAACATTACTGAGGGCTGAAGTTTCTGACGTGCTGTCAGCATTATTGGAGGCAGCCTTCCCCTCCCAGACGGCTCTGTCTGCCCCTCTGGTCCCTGAGATGCGTGGGCACCTATGTTTTCTCAAACCCTCATCATCACCACAACCACCCCCGCCTTCGGCCACAACCGTCTGGCCTGGGACCCACTTCCCTGCCTCATTTCCTGGGCATCTGGGCCCCTTTCCTCTGGCTCCTTCTGCATTGACTTAGGATAGCCTGGCTCAAATTTGGAAGAATTCTCCATCTTCTGTTTCTAAACAAAGTCTCTATTTTGTTTTCCCCCAAATCTTAAAGCTGACCTGAAGAACTGAGCTCAAAAGCCACACCCCTCTAGGGACTGCCTGTGTGATCGGGGGCTGCTTGCTCTTCCCAGGGTTCACACTGACTTGTCAGATTTTCCAGAGGAGTCTTACAGCACAGCCATTCTTCCTCACACCTACCTTGGGACTCGCTCAGCAATGTTTAGGATGCTCCTGGGATTCCATATGAAGAGAGTGCTGGGCATTAACAGAGCACACAAAGCTCTTGGGAGACGGGAATTCTGCTCCTGGCTCTGACAGGAAGTAGCTGGACATCAGTTTCCTTAATAAAATAAGAAGATTGACTTCAATGAGCAATGGAGTCCCTCTCAACTCAAATAATCTGTCACTTTAGATTTATATCAGATTATTTTTTCAAGAGGCCATCTGGGTTTTAATTATAGTCATGTGTCACTTAACAACAGGAGTGGGTTCTGAGAAACGCTGGATGAGGCGACTTCATTGCTGTGGGAACATCACAGAGTGTGCTGACACAAACCGGGCCAGCGATGAAGGTCAATGAGCCATCTCATGCCATGAGACCGTTTTCCTGTAGGTCCCGTCATGGACCTCAGTGTTGATATCTGATGCAGGACTGTACAAACTATTGATCCTCTTTTGAGGTAAAGCTGCCAAAACAATTTACCAAACAATTCTGGGCTGCCTGGTGATCAACCTCCTACCCTCTGTGAGCAGTTACTCTAAAGCTTTGAAGTTTTCACCTTCATGATTGGGGTGGGGAGCCAATTCATCGCTCTTCACTTTGGGGCATGAATATTTCTTCCAGACATATCCTGACCACCGAGAGATCACTCAGCTCTGACTTGAGTCTTCCGAGTTATGAGCTCAGGACCTCATTCCTGTCAGAGCTGTCTTCCCCTCCGGACGTCAGAGCCTGCACTTCAGAGGTGCCTGGATTCAGCACAGACTTCACTGCTCTCTGCATTAGAAAGGGCCTGGGATCCTTCTGGATCCTTTGTAGGTTGGCTTTAATTTCAGAATGACTGTTTCCAAGTTCTACAAGAAAGAGATATTTTTGAATCTTTATTTGTGGCAGATATCCTGCTTATGCCAGCAGATGCGTCAAAGATACCACAACTAAAATAGGATTTTTATAGGAAAACAGAAAGTAGGGCCTGAATTCATTGCTGACATCATGTGCACTCCCTCAGCTATCTAGCTAGGACTTCGCTCCCTTCTAGCACTCTTGACCCCCTACCCCTTCTTTATTATTAAGGACACACATACAGAAAGAGGGTCTGTGGCTATCGGACTTCTTCCACGCCAGCGCTCACAGCCCAACTGTGATCGCACTTCTCCCTTTCCACCTCACAATCGGCTGTTGTGCAAATGAGTAGTGAGTCTTCCCAAGAACAGATTGTGACTTTAGGTGGAGAAAGAACAGCCACGAGGAGCAGATGAACCCCCAGTGAGCCAAGATGGGGACCTCGTCACAAATGTCCCTCAGAAGACACAAGGGGAGACATAAACAAACACACAAGGAGAAATAAAAATCACAGAATAAAAGATGAGGTGCAATTATCTTAAAGACATTGGGAACCAGATTTCCTAAGAGATATGGGATATTTTACGGGATACACACAATTGTGTGAGTTTTATTCTCCAGTCAGATTTTGTAGCTTCAGGGAAAATATTGAGGTTACTTCCCTACTTTTCTTGTGTCCTCCCCCAAACAACTGTTCTACTGTATTTTGTTCCTTACAGTAAAGAACAAAATGCCATTACACATATCAATCTCCCCACCTGGAATGCCTGTCCTCGGCCATAGGAAATTCCACTCATTCTTCAAGGTCTTTCTCAATGTAACCTTCTTCACCACGTCTTTGGATGCAGAGGAGGAAGGATGAACAAGCTGTGAACTCAAGAGTCAATGCTGCAGAAGCACTGAGCTTGTTATTTTTGTGGGGACTTTATTTTTGGAGGCAGAGACAGTGAACTACAGAATGGATCTGTGGGTAGAAAACAATGATGAGCCTGAGAACTTTCTAGACTATTTTTTAAGGGTGATTTTTTTGGGAATTCTTCCTAAAGCACACTTTATATTATATATCCAAAAATCACACACTCCTCCTCATCAGCTAATTTGCTGGCCTGTGAGTGTGATCTGAGAAAGCCAAGGGTGGAAAGAAGAGCAAGTAAACACCAATAAAATTTTTTTAAAAAAATTATCTCAAAGGGAGACCTACAACTTATTGACATTTCCTGTGTTCAAGCATTTTATTGTACATTTTATGTGACATCTAATACATTGAACCTTCATCTATAAAATGAAAAGCCTCTGTGGTAAGTCTGAGTATCTTTGCTTTAAAGTCAAAGAAGTATAACTTCACGGTAAAGTTGAGTAGCTTCCCCAGGATGCCACAGCCAGTGTACAAAATCCCAGGTCAATCCAATTCTACAGCCTCCATTCTGCTTCTCCACAAGTCCTCTCCATCGCATTCCAAGAGCCGGCAGCCCCAGTCCTTCCACCAGTACCCTCTGAACATTGCAAGCTCAAGGGTAGCCGCAAATTCATGATTTTGAAACTCAGCCGTGAGGCAAAAATGGTCAAAATAGTCTAAGCTCAAAGGCAGTTGGCAGCATCTTCCCATCTCCTGTGTGCCCTGAGGAGCCTCCAACCAGACATTTACTCTGATCTCCAAAAAGCACGTTCCTCCCTTACCTGAAACCCTCCATGGAGAATGGCTCCTTTTCTATACTTCCTCTGTAAGCCTTCCAGCTTGCCAGGCACAATTCCTCCTTCTGAAGAAATCTCCAACATCCTTTTTCTACACATCTCTTCCAGCCTCTGTAGTTCACGGTACTTGAATTTCTTGCCCATGTATCACATGTCCTAGTCTGGGCAGTCTTCACAAGCTCAATACACTGTCATAGTTATCTTAGTTCATCAATGCTTAATAACACCACTGAATAAATGGACAAATTTAAAGATAAATGTTTTACATACATACAACACATTTCGACTTAGTACTTTCAGTGCGAGAGAAAGGATGATTTCTAAATCCAATTGATAATTTTAGCAACTTGTGATCCATGTTTAAGAGGGTAATTTTTAAAAATATGCCTTTAAACAAATACGACAAATTCAAGTATCTCTTCCCTCTTTTCTGGAAAACAGAATTCTTACTACTCTCACAGGAGACACAATCAGAAATTGAGGGTAAAAAGGCAATCAAATAAGTATTTATTGAATTGAATTGTATGTCACTGAACTGAATTAAACTGTAAGAGGTCTTAGCTTCCACTGCTGCTTGGAGCTGTTGGGGTGGAGTGTCGAACCTGAGAAGAGAAAAGAGCCGTCTGTGGGCCCCAGCTCTGGGTCAGGACCTCTCAACTCTGGCTGCACATTACAATCACCTGGGGAGCTCTAAAAAAATTTGGATGCATGCTTCCTACCCCTAGGACATTTAATTTGATAGGACTGAAGTAGGGCTTTGGCATCCATAGTTTTTAAAGCTCCCTAGGTGTTTTTAATGTGCAACCAGCCATGAGACGACTCATCCAGGGGAAAAAAAAAAATGTTGCTCCCTCAGATCTGCAGTTCTCTGTCTGTGGGAGGGGTCAAAAAAACAAGCAATCTAGTCGTGGGTCTATTTGCATCTCATTTTGTACACTGTGGGCCAAGATTTTGTACCTTCCCACAATCGGCTCAGCAGGAAAGCTTGCCTGCAACCTGCACCTCCCGAACTTGTGTGTGAGTGTGCGTGTATGTGTTGGGTGGGTGACACTTGCACATATAAGCAAATTAGACACTCCTTTTGCTCCAGAAAGAGGCAAGGAGAAAACTCAAAGAGTTTTTACCCAGATTTCGTTCCAACCAAGCAGCTCTCTGCTACTTTTGTTGTGTACCATTGGCATCAGGTAAAGAGATCCAAAGAAAACACTTGGGAGATATTGCAATACAGCCACAGCTGTGCCTCAATAGAGAAAAACTGCCTGGGGCTTCCCTTCTCTTCAAGCTTCTTCAGCACTTTGTTTTCCTGTTTGGAAACAAATGAAACTGAAAAAGTTTCAAGATGCTTTTCTACAATTACACAATCTTCCCCTCTCCCTCCCATCCAGAGCCTGCACAGCAGTAGCACCTTATTGTCCAGCCCCAGCAACTGAACAATCCCAGGGACAGAACTCTTGCCCGCGTAGCTGCCGCTTTGCAAGAAATTCAAAAACCACTCAGTCTGGCTCTTTGTTGTTGTTTTTCTGCTGTGTTTCCAAAAGGCTCTTGAAGATTTCATGTTTGTGTTTTTCCCCTTTTTCTGGCTTCATGTTCTCCTATGTAAATGAAGAAAGCTCTTCCAGTAGGAAAGAATGGCGCATTTGGAACATTTGCCGATTTCATACACATTTGCTCTCATTTATAAGTAACTTTGCGTACAAGAGCATCCTGTACTGCTTAGAGGAAATCCAGAGCAATTTAAGAAAAAGCCCTCTAAAAAAAAATCAGTTCCAATAAAGGACAAGGCAAATAAAAATGAAGCTATGCACATTCAAATGAGGAATAAATATTGCAGTCTTATTGCTAGATGTTATTAAATTTTATTTATTTCAGTCTTTTGTTATTCAGTTATTAAATATGCAATATTTTCCCTACTAAATCTTTCTTAATACAGGCACTTCAGATTTGACAACAAGCTCTATTTTTTATGACCGTGCATTTACCTTTGGGTTCTACCTGAAACCTGTACCATCTCCCACCCTCCATCTCCAACACACACCAAAAAGGAAGGGGATAAAAAAAAAAATCAGCAAAGTCACAGCCAAGGAGACTTCTCCTCAGTTCTGTCTTCTTCAAGGCCAGAAGTAGGGTGAAGCAAGTGAATCAATAAAGAAGAGCCATTTTGAGGCAGAAAATAAAATTGAGAATACTGAAACTGTCTTTATTGAAAATTTTGATAAGCAAAAAGTCTGCATTCATTTAGAATTTTAAAAATATTGGGTTGAAATATTATTTATCTTAATTACTGAGTTTTAGTTGTGCCTGAAATTTTATGTACAGGTTCAAATCTTGACATTCCTTGCACAAAAAGAACGGGTTAGACTGACACGGCAGAGTTCAAGGTGTAGATGAAACATGATTCTTTTCATTGCGGTGTTGAGAACTCGGGAGCCCAGGTATCCCAGTGCATTGGCAGTGGACATGTCCCCAAAAAAGACAGTAATGCAGTCAACTTCTCAGAGATCTTGGATCCCCTTGAATCTGAGTATCTGAGTCTACAGATCATGGCTAGAAATAAAGCAAAGTCACGTGACTTAGGAAACACCTACTAAGAAAAACCTCACACCTGCAATCCCAGTAACTGGGGAGGCTGAGGCAAGAGGATCACAAGTTCAAAGCCAGCCTCAGTAACTTAGCCAGGCCCTCAGCAACTCAGCAAGACCCTGTCTCTTAATAAAATAAAATAAAAAAGAGCTGGGGATATGGCCAGTAGTTAAGCGCTCCTGGGTTCAATCCCTGGTACCAAAAAGAAAGAAAAAGAAAAAGAAAATCCTAAAATATTCTCTGAGCTCTTCCCATGGGTCCATGTGCTTAGTGCTCCTGAAGCAACTATGAACAAGGTGGCTTCAACCAGCCTGCAGGGTTCACAGCCAAGTGAGAAACTCAAAATGGGTTTAAAAAATTAAAAAGCCATGATACAGGTACTGTAATAAAAGTAGTTTCAGAAAAGCCTCAGCACAGAGGAAAAGGCTTCTGATCTTAAGAAGACCCTTGAAGTGACAGCACAGAAAGAAGGGACTGTGCATGTGCTATGCGACTCCTCTCCTCACGCACAAGCTGAGATTCTGAAAGTGTGTGTGTGTGGCTGGGACCTCCTGCAAAGCACAATTTGAAAACATACCTTGGAACGTCTGTGTGGCGCATGTGCCGCCTGCCATCCCCACACCCCTGTCAGTAGGACATGTGCTTTGAGTTGTTTTAACAGTAGTAATTATGGCACACATTCAGCTATCTACACCCCTCTAGTCTGGTTCCATTGGTGACCAAGGACACACATTTGTTTAACAGCTGGACAAAGATGGAGGTGCCAAGCCTTGTCATAAAACAATTTACCTCTGCTCAGAGTTTAAGCATAGGAGAAATCAAACGTCAGCTGCTTTATCACCAGTCTGGCAGCTGATGCCATGCCAACAGTTACTTCCGTATGAAGACTTAGGAGCAGTACAGGTAAGATCCATAATTGGGGTCATAAATAGAAAGGAAGGAAAGAAGCTGTGGGGAGATGGGAGGGCAACAGCCCAGGAAAGATTCTCTGCTGAATTCCCACCTCTGCACAGGATATTATGTCACCAGGATTCTGAGGACTTAGGAGAAAAGACTGAGTTTATTGATATGAACTAGTTTAACCTACAAGTAAAATAAAATACCTCGGTCTAAACTTATCTTCCATAAACTGTGTCTTCAGGAAGTGACAAATCTGGGTCATTTATTTCTTAAACTCTATAGACTCTAAGGTACATAATCCTATCAGGGGAACACTCACTTGCATTCCTGATGGTTCTCTCCAGGTGGAGGACGGACTGGTGAGTTTGAGATGTGCCTGAAGACCCCCTTCATCTACCCTGACAAGCCGACAGGTGGGAATACATATTCTTTGCTCCTCAGGAGGGAGGCCAGTGCCTGAGGCCAGCTGACAGGATAAACACAGCTCATTCTGAGGTTCTCCATGAAGAAGCCACAAGCCCATGCCTCAGTCTTTACTCTTGATTTCGTCAGTCCAAATAGAACTAGACTTGGCACCTCCATCTTTGTCCAGCTGTTAAACAAATGTGTGTCCTTGCTCACTAATGGAACCACTTCCCAAACCTCTTGGTCTTTTTCCTCAACGGGTTCCGATATTCAGCAGGGAAGAAGGATACTACTTCTTGCCCCCATTTTTCCATGTCCCCCAGTTTTTCATTAGTATTAATTATGTAGCTTGAATTGACCAGGCAACCAAGTCTAGAAAAGTCACAATGAAATTCTAGAGCTGGGAAGACTCTCCAGAAGTCTCTCGCCTTCGGTGCAACAGTGCAACACACAATAGCAGTAATGTGCTCGGCAGTTGCTTGACATGGCATCAATTCCTTGTAGCTTTTCTACAGTCAATAAACAGGTACCTACCATTAATTCCATTCTGCAGATGAGGAAGATTTTCAAACTCCACCCAGGTCACATAGCTAGTAGCTGAGTCAGAATTTAAAGACAAGTCTGTTGAAATCCAGAAGCTCCTGGATTAATTTAGATGTTGAGTTCTTACTCCATCAGATGGATGGCCACATTCTGCGTAGAGACCAAACACAACTGTGATCCAATGAACATTAGAAAACAAAAGTCACAATGACATTTTTGCAGGTACAAGAGTGACGAGACTTTTGGAGTCACAATACCACTGCTAGAATTCTTGCCTAACCTGTGCAAGACATCAGAACCTTGGGATTTGTTGGCACAAAGAATTGTTTCAGCAGTAAATGCACAAAAAGCACAAGTTCTGCTGGGCAGAGTGACTAAGAAAATGTGGTGTTTCTATCAGAAATTTGTAGTTTTAAGATTCCTTTGTGTTTTAGTGGCACCAACACACAAAGGGAATTAAGCCATTTTGATCTCCAATAATGAGAAACATGGCTGATGTTCAGACCTGAAACTATTTAACGCAAGTTAATCCTTGAAACAAATCTGGAATGAAATGAAGGAGAAAAAATAAAATCTTATGATGGTAGACATCAACTAATGGGTTGCATTTCTTTCTTCTCAATTAGAAATGGCAGAGGGGTTTTAATTATTTTTCCTTAGCAAGCACATCAAAACATATCTACACCAAAACACAGCAAATATGTTATAAACTTATTTAAGGCAAAGAGCTCGTCAACACTGTTTGCAATTATGAAATCATTTGGGGATATGGTATTTTTTTGGAAGGAATTGTTTTTCTCTTAGATGCAAACCACATCATAGCCCATCAGACATAAATCTTTTATTGTATCTTCAAGAACAAAAATGTAAATTGTGTAACAAAGGCGCCACTGATAAAATACAACTAGCCCCCCCAGGATCATTGAGATGATCTCATTATTAGGGGAGATAACAGGGAATGTTATGATTTCAAAAATGTTCTTTTTTTTTTGGGGGGGGGGGGAATGGAATTAAATGCTGCCCAAGAAGTTCCAAGGAGGAACTTCAGCCTTCCACTTCCATGTTATCACAAGCATTAAAGAAAAAGGCAGCTTTTCCAGAGACTCCTTTGTCTCTTTGTAAGCAAGGGAGAGTTCAGCAGAGATAGAACAAAGCAATATAAGGTACTTTCTGAGAGCACCCATGGCCTGCATACTAATTCCACAACCATGTAACACCAACCTGTTGGTGCCTCAGTCTCATTTTTTAAAATTAGGGATAAAAATAGGCCAATTTCATACTTTTGCTGTGGGGATTAAATGATATAATAAATATAATACATGTAACATGTTCGTACTCTATTGGTGCTTATTATTATCATTATATCAGTTTTCAAAAGAAACAAATGACCCAACACTAGACTTTATCATAGTCTAGAAGTTGTGCAGGGCCAAGTGAGAGAGTGAGAAATGGGAGTTCACACTCTCAAAAGCCAGAACCAGAAATAAGTATGCAAGTATAAACTCAGCTGAGAACACAAAGGACAATTAAGTAATGAAGTCCAGGATGACAACTGTAGGGGTGGTGCCCATGGTTTGATTATTGTGTTTCCAGTTCAATGTTATCACACAACAGATGCATCACAGAATTAGTTTTCATCTAATTAATTACTCTTACCTTTTTCTGGATCCAGAAATCTCTATCTTCAGTGAGTGTAGAGAAAATAAACCCAGACATAATGGACTGAGATTCCACAGTAAGTCTCCAGGCCCTGAAAGATATGTCAGGGAGTTGTTACAAGACAACCACCTTCATTGGGGTCAAAAACAAATAATATTTTCTCTCAAGGAAGAAGTAAGAGCCCCAGGATCTGAATTTAAGAAGGTAACAACTAAGGAAGCTGCAACAATTTTACTTTCACGAAAGCCACTGAACTGATGATCCAGGAATGAGGTTTAACCTAACTGCATGTTTCTCAAAACGATCTACTCACATGGGAGTTACTATTTTTAAAGTCCATTCTGAGGCTCCATATGAATCAGAATACGTGAGGATGAGGTTTATAAATCTGAAAAAAAATGTTCCCCCAAGATATTTTTACATTAAACTTTGGGAAAAACTGGAGTCATGCTGGCCTAGGCCACTAGGTCCCAACGATGGCAACAACAAGTAGAGAAGGATAGGGAATCAGTCTATGAGCATGTGCATGGCCACGCTTCAGACTCCTCCAAGGTGAGCATTATTGATTTAAAATGTTCAACCCTTCATCATCACATGAAGATGTGAGGAATTGTGGGGACTAGAAATAATTTGGTTGAAATAATTCTGATTTCCTCACTGTAGTGTGGTGGTATCTTACAATCAATTGGGATAACTGTCAAACTTTGAGGACTTCTCCTCTTTGAGCTACAAAAAAAAAAGACTAAAATGTTGAAAGATGAAATCTCTGCATCAGGGGAGCTGTAGCAAAGACAGAAAACATGCAAATACATGAAGCGCTCCGTGGATAGTTCCTGAATAAAACTCAGTGAGAAACAGAAAAGTCTTCAAGTGAAATGAACTAATATTTATTGAACACTTATATGCCAAACTAGGTGTGGTTACTAAGCAGAATTATTTTATACTCTAAGTTACCACCAGGCCTATGGTCTTCTGCTGAAGGAAACTACCACATTATAGTCAGTCCCTGATGAGGTAAACTCATGGCAAACCCTTAAAAGAGGACATTTCTACCATGTACCAGTGGACACAAAGGCAAGCTACTTCCTGTCCAACCTTTTGTGAGGTCACTTGACTAGAAAGTTCTACACTTAAAGTAGGAGCAACACAAACCATTTGAATTCCCTTGGGAATTTGTAGTAGGGATGTGAATTTCTCCCCTAATCTCTCCTCTGACCCAATAGTGCTAGAGGTTCTCATCCCTATTTCAATAATGAGGAAATGGAAGCTGATCAAGGACTAGTAATATTATATGTTCAGAAGATTATATGCTCAGATCATTATGGCATCAAAGCTTGCACTTGCAGGGAAGGTAGACCTAGATTCTCTAAAATCATGTTGCAAAAACAAAATCCATAAAAAGAATGAGTTCTCAAATAATTGGAACTACAACAAAGAGAGCCATCCCAAGATCAATGGAAGTTTCCATGCAAAGATTGAATAACCCTGACTGAGGTCGCCATTCTGGGAAGGAAAGGCTGGACAAGATGACTTCTGTAGTCTCTTCCAACCTAAGATATTATAATTTATTGGCAAGCAGCTGGGCACCATATTAAGTAAATTCCTTTTTTGTCTTGGCAAAAGCCAACTGTATTCTTCTTGCAGAAACTTCTTTTGGCAGTCAGTTGCCTTGTAAAAGTAGGAAAGAATCTGGGAAAACTTTATTTTCTACTCAGGATTTTCAGAGATGGCGTATGGAAGGGTGGGACTGAAGGAATATGCAAAGTACACCACACTAGTTAAACATGCTGGTAAAAGAGGTTCATATCCTGGCTCTGCCTCTTAGGAGATTTGTGAGTTTGGACAAGTTGTTTAACCTTTCTGAAATTTATCCTCTCATCTGAAAGAACCTAGCTCACAAGGTTAGTGTGAGAATAAAATAATGCATGTAAAACACTAACACAAAGTACATACCAAACTATCCAAAAAGTGTAACTATTAGCTGTTTCAGAGTACAGTTAGTTGGTGTAGAATCACGTCTTACCTTGTGTTTGATAAGAAGTTACTGAAAATGCCTAGAGTGTAAGGAGCAGGGTGTTAATGAAGTGATGAAAGAGGGTACATTCTTCTTTAAATTAAAATTGTTTAACATCTAGGACACAGAGCCTGGGCCTTACAGTCTGACAGACGTGGTTTTTCATACCTGTTCAATATCTACAAGATCTTGACTTAATGGTTTGGCCTGCTTCTACCTCAGTAACCTAACCTGTAAATAGGAATAGAAAATCAGTAGGGATCCTTTTGGCTACAAGTGAGTGAATGCCTGACTGAAACTGGCTCGAATAATTGTGGCTCGTTTTTCTAACATATCACACGGTCCACAGGTAGTCAGTTTCGGGGGTGATTCTACAGCTCAGCTGCTCAGAAGTCCTGTTGGTTTCTCTAAGATCGTCTTGGCTCCTCGCTCATGATCATAAGATGGCTCCTCCAGTTCTGAGAATTATAGTCTCACCTCCAAATTCCTCAAGTTGTCAGAAGGTGTGAAAAGCTTCCCCTGGTGCAGTTTGCCTTTCCACCAAGAGAAAAATCTTACCCAGAAGCCTCTAGAAGGTGTCTTCTTAGGTCCCATTGGCCAGGACAGAGTCACATGCCACCCCTAAACCAGTCATGGGGAAAGGGCATAACACTACGGCTGAGTCACTGTTTATCTCCCAGGGTTAGGCAAGGGCTCCTCATATCAGAACAAATATCAAGTTTTGTTAGTAAGAAGGAGTGTAGAGGGTAGATAGGCAAATAGTAGTGACTGTTCCATGTGTCTGCCAAAGGTGTTGAGAAGCTTGAGTGGTGCCATAATGCTTCTAGAACATGGTAGGTGTTCAATATTTCTTTGTTTCTCTTTAATAATTAATAATTTAATAATTAAATAATTAAAGTATAATTTAATAATTAATAATTAAAGGATAATTTAATAATTAAATAATTTAATAATTAAAGGATCTGAACTCCATAATCTTCTTCAGTTAAACTATCACAAAACAGGAAGTATTGATTTATAGAGATATATTAGAATTTGTCACTTAGATCATACAAAATAAGCCATTTTTAATATATAGATGCCTTTTATTTTAAAAAATTCATCACAGTTATGTAAACATTGACTCACTTAAATTGTAATTCAATGAATGTAAATTAAGCAAAACACTCATACCCATTTTCTGACATGCTTCAGTTGTATCCTAAATACCTATATTAATATATCATAATAATCTTCATCATCATTTATTGAGAGTTCATGAGCATAGAAGTCATGTTTGGGAATGGGAATGACGTGCCAACCATAGTTCAAAAGCTTATAGGACCAAGATGGAGGGTACGTATTGGTTTATAATAAGAGGTATCCACATCCAGTTGGCTAGAAATAGAGTTTTAAATAACTCTTAATGAACACTGTTTTAGTTAGATTTTGCACAGCTGTGAACAAAATACCTGCAAAAAACAATTTAGAGGAAGAAAAGTTTATTTGAGGCTCACAGTTTCAGAAGTGTCAGTTCATAGATGGTCAGTTCCTTTGCTCTGAGGCAGAGCATCATGGTGGAAGCACCCAGTAAAGGAAAGTTGCTTCCGTCACAATGGGCTCAGGAGAGACAGGTGGGGGGAGTTTTCTCTACCTCGACCTCCCTTATTCTTCATAAAGTTTGTGCACATCTTACAAAATTCAACTCATTTGTTCTTCTCCTTTGCAAAGACTTTCTGGTTTTCCCACATGCAATTACTTCCTCATCCACTCTTCCAAAGTTATAGCTGTTAAGTCCCACTCACATGTCTTTCCCTCACCAGACTAAGAATTCTTGGGAGCAAAAACTGTGTCATAAATAAAACTAGTACCCCCAGTGTCCAGTGCATTGCTTAGGAGATATTTCAGTAATTTTTATCTGCATCTGGAATGTTCCCCAAAGTTTCATCTTGAAAGCATGGTTCCCAATGTAGCAAGGTTAAGAGGTGGGACTTTGGGGCAGTGATTGGATCATGAGGGCTTTGGCTTCATCAGTAGATTCAGTGTAAAACCGAATTTGATGGATTAACTCATTGACGACTGAGAGGTGGGACCTAGTTGCAGGAAGTGATCATGGAGGATATGGCCTGGAAGGGTATAAATCTTTTCTCTGGACCCTTGCCTGCCCCTCTTTCTCTGTCCTTCTCAGCTTGCCAAATGCTATGAGCTGAGAAGCTTTCCTCAGCCACACCCTTCAACCATGATGTTCTGCCTCATCTCAGGCCCAAAGCAATCAAGTTGCATGACCATGAACTGAACCTCTGAAACTATGATCCCCAAATAAACTTTTCCTCCTATAAGTTGTTCTTGTCAGATATTTTAGTCACAGTGATTCAAAGCTGACTAACAGCAATATTAGCTTCTCTTTGTTTTGAGTACACACTATGTGCCAATCACTATAAAGAGAAGCTTTAAATATTTTATTGAGTCAACAATCCTATAAGTGAAGAGAATGAATCTAAAAGAAGTTAAGTTCAAGAGGCTTACACAAGGCAGACTTTCAATTTGGACCTATCTCTACCCTTCTCCAAAGCCTGAATACTCTCCAATATGTTACGGAGCCTTTGTGGCTAGAGCATTTTCAACATTAACCAAAAGTACCATTTATGTTTCCTTTAATTATTCCTGTTCTCTTTTATACTTTTTTTTACAATATACAACTAGAAGTTGTACCCTTCATTTATTAGAAAGAAAAATAACCAAAGCAAACAAATTATTATTTTCATTTCCTTCTTCTAGACAAACTCTATCGTACACTGCTGTGATGAAAGGCTTAAGCAAATGTGTGATTATTCTATAAATAAGCCATCTCAATCTGGTATTAATGCAGAGTAAAACTTGGTTGCCTACTGCTGAGGTTTTAGAGTAATAATCAGATTTCTGCCTCTATGTGAAGAGTACATGTCTGAGCCAAGTAGAAGATAAAAATATATCTTTATTTCTGTTCATGCTAAATTTGAGAGCAGAGCTGTAGGGCCAGTGCACCCACCCCCAGCTTCTGTGAGTGTGGCCTGCTTAGCATCTCATAAATGGCCCTCTTATCAGGGAGTTGTCTTGGCCAATGGGACCATTTAACTTAGAAGGTACAAGACCACCATCCATTTCCCCATAAGCCATCAGCCCTCTTGTCTCAAGGTCAAGCTACTGCTGTGAGCTCCCTGTGTGCTGGGTCTTCCCCTGAAGAGCAGATGTGCTTAACCTTAACCAGGACATGTGCGCATGTCCTTGATCACTCAGCAATGGTTCCTTCCCTATTCTGTTCCCCTTGCTCCACTATGGGTTTTCCTGAGAAGCACTCTCTCGGGAAATCACAAGAACTTAAATCCCTGCCTCAAATTCTTTTAGAGAATCAACCTCAGATACTTGATTTAGATGTGATGCCCCATCAGGCTGATTCTACTACTCTCACACACACACACACACACACACACACACACACACACACACACACCCTGAAATTAAATTCACCAGCACCAACCCAGCCCCAGAACACACTGGTTTCCACAGAGAGAAGGAGGTCAGGAAGAGACCCAAAACGTTGACTGGGTACCTTTTTCTCCCTGAGGAGCAGAGCAGGAGTTCCCTTTTAACCACTGCTCTGTGGGGCGGTCACAGCCTTCATGTGGAGTTGGAGAAGCCCAGCTTAGGAGGCAGAGCAGTCTCACACCAGTCAGAGCGCAACTGAGTCAATGAAGCACAGTTCAATTTCAGCTGCTCTCAGCCTCCTGTTCCAGTGCCTCTGTCCTGAACCGACCTGAATAGCAGCATTGGGGACCCTGCCCAAGTCAACAGACAGGCCTGGAAGATAGTTCCTCTCCCCAGTGTGCATACCAAGGACAGTAAAAGTAACCAATAGACAATCAGATATCTAACCTCAGCGTTGAAATCCTAGCTTGCCCACACATTATCAGTATGAATTAAGAAAACTCCTTCGCCTTCCTTAGGCTTCCTTCCTGATCTTGAATCTGGGATAATAAAAGCACATTCCTTATATGGTTGTGGTGAAGACTGAAAAAGTTAGTGTATGTAAGATGTGTTCCCTAACTCCTGAACAATACCCTCCCAGTAAACATGAGATATCATTATGTACCATCAATACAGATGGGAAACTAGCATGTACCCCCTCCGTTTGAAGGACAATGCCAGGAAAACTGTGCCCTCTGGAATTAAAGCAGGAAGAAACAACCCATGACAGAAGAGACCGCCTGTCGAGAGAAATAGCTCCATCTCAAAGGTGCTTTCAAATAAGAAGTGCAGATTTTCCAAACTCTAACTACAAAAGTCAGCTATAAACCAAAGCACCTAAGGAATATGCTCAGAAAAGTGTGATTGATATTTAATAACTAGTAAAGAGAGTTGAGGGACTGGGGTTGTGGCTCAGCGTAGGGAGCTCACTGAACACATGCGAAGCCCTGGGTTCGATCCTCAGCACCACATAAAAGTAAATAAAGGTATTATGTCCAACTACAACTAAAAAAATAAATATTAAAAAAAAGTTAAGGTCACTTCAACTATGCTGCAACATATCTACCAAACAACATGCCTAGTGATAATATCTTTGATGACTGATGCAGGACAAGCATTAGTTACTAGGTTTGTAGCTGCTTATCAAGTATTGTCCAAAAAAAAAGTGACATTTGGCAGACACAAGTATTCTAGTCATTAGGAAATTATTCTCTACAACAAAGTAGTAATAGTTCTCAAGGTTGAAATACAACCTGGGCTACATATTACTAGTATAGGACAGTAATCCTTAAAGTGGCCACTTGACCAGCAGCAGCAGCAGCACCTGGGAACCTGTTAGAAATGTAAATGCTCTATGTTTTACAGTCATTCCAGATGGTTCCAGTAAGTGCTACAGCTGAAGACTAACTTGTGGATCATTCACACATCTGTCCTTGATTTGGGGTTCAAAAGCAATCTTGAAATGATGAACTTGATTTGACAGGTGTCTGATACTAGAGAGGGGTATTATGGCTAGTATACAGAAATAATCTGTCTGCTAGAAAACTACTCCCCTAGGCAGGAGTAATCCCAGCTACTCAGGAGGCTGGGGCAGGAGGATTGCAAGTTCAAGGCCAGCATGGGCAATTTGGAGAGACCCTGTCTCGAAAATATTTAGAAAAGGAGTTTGACGGTGTAGCTCTGTGGTAAAGCACTTGTCTAGCATTTGTTTCAATCCCCAGTGCTTCCAACAAAGGGATTACTATCCCTTTACCATAAACTGTTAGCCTTCTGGTGTACCATAATTTCTTGAAATTCTTATTAGTATGGGGCAAATTCCAAGGGCCTGACAACCCTAGAACAACTGACAAGCTTCCTTCTCAACCTGCTAAACTTCCTAATGTGTCTCTCTCGGTTCAGCTTCTTGGTCTTAAAGATTCTCCCTGTCGAAATGGAAGAAAGACATGCATCCTTTAAGGCTGCAAACACAGACACAGAAGGATCTGGATCCCATTGCTACTACCACCACCCAAACACATAGCCATGCATGAGGCTTGGACCAAGAAGAACTGAAATTAACTGTATCTTTTGCACCTGTTTCTAAATTCATAGGAACAACAAAGTCAATAGAAATAAATCGCTCTTGATAGAAAACATACCTATGATCCAACACTGAAACTACATTTAAATTGGACAGAATTGACTTGCCCTAAAATAAGATGTATATGGTGCTTCTTTAGTGTGTGTGTGTGTGTGTGTGTGTGTGTGTGTGTGTGTGTGTGTGTGTTTGCCAAAACCCTATTTTAGGTTAGCGATATTTCTTCTTCATATACCTAATAAGAATTAATAGTCTCAGGATTGTCATGGGTAATAGATAAACAGTGGTGTCTTTGACATCTTGAAACGCTTTCACTGGTGAGAGGGAAAATGGAAGAGTGGTGGAGGAGGAGGAAAATGCACTGTGTTAACTAAATTTGTTATATCACTTTGGTTTATTTCCCTTTGAACTACGTTTTAATCAAAGCAGGTTGATTTCCACTTCGTGAAAATGTTTCATTTCAGGCCACTGGAGTTTTATGGGTTTTCGACCACATTTTATTAGAGCCTTGTAAATCTTATGAAATTCTGGAATGTCTAGACCATAAAAACCTGTCACTTGAACGTGTTTTCTGTGGAGATGTTTCTCTTCTATGCAGACTCCTTGCTTTGTAAAGATTTGTGGAGGGTAGGAGGAAAAATAGGACCCTCTAAAATATTCCCAGAGTACCTGAGTTAAAAGATCACCTTTTCATTTGACTGGGAATTCACCTGTCACAGACAAAACACTTTGTAGAACTATCTAAAAGACTGAAGCCTTTTATAATAATAATTTTTAAATCCTATCAGTCTCTGTCTGCCTGCCTTTTGCTTTGAATCCTTTTAAAGGCACATGGTACAAAACCCATCTCTTACACAGATTCAAAAATCAATGATGGACTCTTGTCACAATCGAATATCTATCTCCATTTTTTAAAGATAAATGAGTTAGTAGGGAGAAACAGCTCCCAAGATTGCTGAAAAGAACCCTCAAAATTTAAGCAAATTCTATAACAAGGAAAAAGTAGTCCACAACTTTAATTAAACAGGCTAACCTCCTGAATGCTATTAAATGAACTACCCCTTTCTTGTTATGAAGTTTATCAATTCAGCCTCGGAGCAAACAGAAGCAAATTGGCATTGTTTCCTATTTATTTTTTCTGAAGCACTGAGGACTGTTGATCATGCATGAGTTTCTGTATTGTGATTCCTAATGCTATTTGCATTGAAGCCCTTAGTTACCTGTGTATGCTGTATCAACGCACCAGTGAACATTGATGGATAAATCCAGATATGTATTTCATGCTAATTTTATGAATTCATGTGGAACCGCTTTCCTACTCTTAAAAAAAAAAATGAAGGGAAAGTTACTAACACTGCTTACACCTTCTCCAGATGGCTGGGGTTGAGGTTTAGGAAATCCTTGGTATCAGGAATTAATTCTGTTCCTGGAGAAGAGGGAGTGGCTGTGAGTCTGCCACTGGGTAGCAATCAGGAGTTATTTACAGGAGCCAAGAGTGGCCCAGAGTATCTGGTTTAAGACATCTGAAAAGTCACCTTAGTCTCCAGGCAACCTTTCATGTGAACATTTGTAAGTCCTCACCCTGGGAAAAGATGTGAAACATCTGAAAATGAGCATACTAAATGAGTTTATATCTGAAGCAGGATACATAATCCGTACTGTGTGATTTTTAGACCCATTCTTTCCAGTAAGCATGTGGCTCACCGAGTTGGAATCAGAAATTTTAGTGTCTCTGCATTTAACTTGTCCTGTAACTTCAGATGGATGGTTCACCATTTCTCCAAGCTGAGCTTCTTCATTTGATAAAATATGGTTGACAGTTTTAAATCTATTAGTCAACTAATTGAATAGATAACTGAAGGGCCTCTCTGATCCCTGTAAGTCAAAGATCAAAAGCTTTAGATCGGGGTTTGAATGTGTGGTAATACAGTGAATAATGAAAATTGTTAATCTCATAACCCTTATAAGTCGATTCCATAAATAATATACAATATGAATGCAATAAGAATATTCAATGACATTTTTACGGCACATCACGTCGCATATTACATATTGTTCCAAATCCTTGCAGTCACCCACTGTGGTATTATATTTAATGAGGAAAACAAATTCAGAAAAGTTACAAGATCACAGGCAGACACAGACTACAACTCCTTGATGTCTTAACATATCAAAACAAAAGGAAGACGGAGAAAAAAAAAATAAGAACTGCTTATCTTCAGACTAAGAAGACAGGGCAATAACTCTTGAAGAGAATAACTGTATCTCTACTAACACCATATGCAGTGTGAGCCCCAAAACACATGTTAGGTTTTATTAGAGAGGGAGTCCCAGAGATGTGAATAATATTGTGGTCACAGTCTTCCTTGAGACTCACTTATTTTTACCTATATGCTCTCAAAAAAACATTGTGGTATATTGGAAAAAGAATATATTCTGGAGTTAGAAGATTCAGCTTGACATTACTGCTCTGCCACCTACTAGTTGTCTCTCACTTTATGACATTTCCCAGGCTGTTGAATGAACCTAATAATTCTATAGGCAAAAGCTTTTGAAAACTATATATTTCATATGAATATCAGGGATTATTATTAACAACAACAATAAAGCAATAAAATGTATGGAGTAATAATATAATCCCTTTAAATATATATTCATCTGTCATCAAGTTACATAGAAAATAAATTACAAGCCAGGCTCAGTGGCATACTCCTAAAATCTCAGCAGCTCAGGAGGCTGAGGTAGTAGGATCACAAGTTCAAAGCCAGCCTCAGCCACAGCAAGGCACTAAGCAACTCAGTGAGACCCTGTGTCTAAATAAAAATAAATAAATAAAAAGGGCTGGGGATGTGACTCAGTGGTTGAGTGCCCCTGAGTTCAATCGCTGGTACCCTGTCCCCTCCCTGCCAAAAAATAAATTACATTAGTTTGAATGAAGAAAAAAGGAATTCTGCATGAACTAGGCAAGGTCTAAATTATAAAGGACTTTTTAAAAAATACTTTACTATTTTAAAATATTACTTCAAGTTTGGAAACTGTAGGAGAATTCATGTTACTCAATTTTTGAAAAATCAAAATAAATGGAAATATATATATAATGCATCAAAATAAAAATTTGGGAGGAGAGAAAAGAAAGTACCTAGGAGTAGTAAAGGGAACAAAGTGTCAAACTAGATTATGAAAAATGCAGGAAATAAGTTACTAAAGTAACTTCACTAATTATGCAATAAGCTTTTCTGAAACTCAAGACCCGTAGTTACTATAGACTCAAAGTAAAGTGGGGATCCACATGGACATCAAAAAAGACCAAATACCCACAGTCATGGATAATTAGCATACATATAAAATAAGCTGGGCACTGTAGCTTAGCAATAGGAATGTGAGACAGGGTGGAAAATGGGCAATTAGAAAAGAAGTGTTAAGTTTTAGTCTGTTACTGATATCAGGGAGAAAAAAGTCTAGCTCAGACTCTCAAAACTTACAAACTGCAAAGTAAGACTGCATGGCATACTTTATTTAGCTCAGGCCAAAGAAGTGTGAAGTCTGTGCCAGATCCCAGTTTCCAGTTTGTTGATCTTTTTTGTATTGTAAAGAAAAATAATTTGCTAGGTTGTCCAGGCCCATTGAAGATAATGTTTAGAAATATCCAGTTGACTCACAATTCACCATGTGAACAGAATTACCATTCTGTTGTAGTCACATTCCTATGATTATAAAGCAAGAATATTCTTAATTTCTATCAACATTTGTTGAGCACTTAGGCAAAATAACCTCCAAAAGCATCTCATTCTTATCTTCCTGATAACCTTACAAGGTGGTCATTATGGACATCTTGATGAGGAAGAGGAAACGAAGACAAGAAAAGATGGGGGAACATGCTCAGCTAGCAAAAGATGAAACAGAATTCAAACCCAAAACCAAGTAATTAAGTAATTTAACTTGTAAATACACTAACTCATTAATATTTAGAAAAACACAATTCAAATCCATCCACCACCTGCATGACTATAATTTTAGGAAGGACAACAGTAAGGAAACTACAATAATCAGGAGTTTTCATTGCATGAGTGGGAGGCAGTGTCCCCAGTGGGTAAGGGCTTGTCCTGAACTTTGATCTCAGATAAGCCTGGACTTGAACCCCATTTCTGCTACTTGCTGCCCTTGTGATCTTGACCCTCTTAGAGCCTCAGTATTCGCACATAAGTGGATTAATAATACCTACCTCTAAGATAATACTAATCCCTTTTTGTACCAGTGATTGGAACAAAACAATCTTTTGTTTGGTATTACTTTTACTGTAAATTATACTGTTTCTATATGACATCTTAAATCCTCTTTTAAAAAAAAAAGTTTATAAGCAGAGCTTAAAGGAAGCAGCCCTACTGAATTCATATTTCCATATTTCATGAAATTTTCATATTTCATGAGTCTGCTCAAAAGAAAACTACTCATGGAAAGACAGATAATTTGGATTCATAAGAAAGACTGGTAACTTAAATTGCAGTCCCATCTTCCATTTTCCACAAAGTAAACTTACTTTGGCATAAGTGAGCATTATCATGCCAGGGCTCAATTTGCCAAACTTGATATAGTTTAGGTATTCAGTGCCATCACAGATTTCTCAACCCTTGAGACATATGGTATACTGCACTTCCATAAAGTAAGACAGGAAAATATTGCATCCTTGCAAACCTGGCACCATTGACTGTTGGCGTTTTCCATGAGAGCAGTGTCTCTTTAAATAAGTTTTTTCATTAAACAGAGCTTGCTGAATACGATGGTGCCAGACTTCACCAGTGTGCCTCTGAATGTCAAGACAAGACTTTTGAATCAGGGAAGACACACACTGTATTTTTCCCTCACAGGTATTTGTTCAGTAGTTGGTTTCCTTGGGAGCAGCAGAAAGGGCTTAAGCTGTTGACAATCTACTCTACCAGTTAGAGACAGACAATGGAGTCTCTCTTTCCCTCCAAAGCATAATTTATAAAATATACAGGAACTTTACAAATTCAACACCAAAAAAAAAATTCATAATTGAGATCAAAGTTTGCATATTTCAGGAACAGTATTGCTGGGAGAGTCCAGATTGAAAGAAATGTGTACACTTGTTGAGAAAATAGTTACTGGGCCCCTTACTGTAGATCAGGCTCTATACTAGACCCCAGGAATATAGTGATGAGTAAGAGGAATGTTACATGCTGCTGGTCCAAAGCAATCCTTGTGTTTAAGAGGACTTTTAAGTTGAGCACTGGCCTTACAAATCTGGTAGGGCCAGGAGGAAAGCAACAGTAATGGTGACACTGGGACACTGGCGTCATGATAACCTGGCTTCAGGTCCTTGTGTCCCTATATCTCACCCTTGGCCAGGTTTCTAAACTCTCAGAGCTTCAGCTTCCTCTGCTTTAAGATCAGGATGCTGATATGGCCCTTCTTCAAGGACTGTTGTAAGTTCTGTCTGCTTCGGACTGCGGGAGTGAATGGAATATGTATAATACTCAACAAGCAGCAATTTCTTCCATCCCTTTGTTCATGCCCACATATCTTGAGTGCAAAATGGAAATGTGTAAAGATAAGAAATTGAAGTAGGAACTTTGGTTTGTCTCTGTAATCAATCAAGGCAGGGCTCTCTTTACATGAGGTGCAACTATTATGTTCGAGTCTTCTAGGAGCAGTTTATTCAGAAGAGGGCAAAAGAGGAACAGCCCACATTGTTTCCTTGATTCATCTTTAAATAATTTTAACCAGTGATTTTGGGCAAAGCAGAAATAAAGAAATAACAAAACACTGAGATAACAGAATCTGCAAATGCTCACACCAAAATTAACTCCGTGATCTCCTACTGGAAACCCACAGGCAGCCAGGATACCACTCCTTCTCAGACCATTCCTGGTTTTGAAATAAAAACTCAAGCACTTTGCCTTCATTCAGCTCAGGGAAGGTAGCAGCTTAGGCATGAAGAGCAAGCACTGGGAAGGAAAAACCCAGCCGTGGCTGGCCGCCAGCCCTGGGCCAGTCAGTCTTCACGAGAAGGTTGCGTCAGAGGCTTGGAGCCTGCTGGAACCTCACAGCTGCCTGCAACACGAGCTGGGACCACCCAGGCCGAAGTGGACGGGCATGTGGAGGAACAGACAAACAAGAGAGAATGCTAGAGCCCTGCCGTTCCAAGCCCATGATTCTGTCCCTCGGCTTAGCATGGACTTTGAGAAAGTCCTGGGCAGAAAAGAAATCAAGCACAAGCTAACTGGTCCTACGATTCCCACAATTAAATTGCTTTATCAAGTGGGCATCATAATCCCCCAGAATGGAAAAAATATATATATATATTTTAGTGGAAAATCACCCATCCCAATATTCCCGATGTAGTTTTTAACTGGTGCAGTGCTCTCACCCGGTGTAATTAACATCTTACCTGTGGGTGGCTGGGAGTGTTGCTTTACACCTCTCTCATCATCATCCCAACACCTAATACTTCCTGAAATGCTTTATACAAACAAATAGGAAGCGATGTTTCTGGAGACAGACTATTTCATATCAGGCTTTTTGCTAGCTGCTCCATTCTGCTCTTGGCAAATGTATTTTTTTCTAACTTAAATGTCAGAGGACAGGCCCACATCACTCACAGCCTTGCTCAAACACAAACAAGCCTTGCCAACTTGTTAAAATCACAATGAGATACGGTAGCAAATGTGGGGGAAGCCTAATTAAAGAGCTGGACCTGGCATCCCAAATGGAAAGCCAAGTACAGTACGTGGCCTTCTATCAGATCTGAATGGAAACCCTGCTCCACTGATGATGGATGTCTCTGGGAAACACACACCCTCCTAGCACCCAAGGTACAGATGCTTGGGAAGGAGATCAAAACTGCAACCAACACCTGGAGGAAGACACATTTTGCCCACAACCCAATTCTAGAGATGCTGATTGCATAGGTCTAGGGTGCAACCTGACCATCAGACTTTCATCTGTGTATTCTCCCAGTGGCATTAATGTGCAGTCCAGATTGAGAAACCCTACCAAAGATTCCTGAGATAATAATCACCCTTTTAACAGAATATTTAAGTAGGAAGGCAATGTATCATGGCAAAGCAATTTACTATATCTATCAGAGCAAAGCACAGCAATAATTTACTACATTGCATTATAAATGTTGGCGTTGCCTCTTGAACTAGACTAGAAGCTTCGGGAGGGTCTTTTGTCTCCAGTTGCTTAGAGAGAGTTCCAGACGTAATAGATGCATTGGCTCAATCATTGCAGGGATGCTCAGAAACATCACAATGTATGTTTAAGCCAGACAGACTCAAACCTTATAAAAGCACGTTTTCTACAATCCTCAAATTTTAGTGTGCATCAGAAGCTTATTAAATATAGAGGTTCCTCTGCCTTACCCAGAAGCTAAACAGAGAGCCTGAATTTTTCAGCTGGGTTCAGCAGTAATTGCACAAGAATTCCTGCTGTGCCGGGTACAGCCCAGGAACAAAAGAACACAACAACAAAATCTGTATCACTGCGATGAGAATCCATCAACGACCTGTTAAATGCAGGTAAGAAAAGTCTCCCTTAGTCAAAGACACATCACAGGTTAAGGGTAAGCAATTCAATGCACAGAAAGAACGTCTCTTACAGACTCTAGACAAACAGTGGAGAGTCGAGTGGACCGAGGATTCTGGGTTCTCTGTGGGATCCTCAGCAGCCAGAGGTAGTGTTTCTGGCGACAGCTACACTTTCTCTCAGTGAAGGGAATCCAGATGAATTCCCTTCCAGAGTGCCCGGCAGGGCTTCAACTGAAGCTGCATTTCTTGTGACCTTAGGTAGACTCGGCAGGAGCCAAGTTTCAGAAAAACCAACAAAGCAAGTAATCTTATGCCCTCAGAAGAGATTAGGCAATAAATACATTTTGGCATCAAAGTTCCAGCATGGCTGTGAAACAGAACGGTCTCTCCATACGCACTTCTTCCTCTACAGAAAGTGTGACCCTGGGGAGTAGAAAAGGGTTTCTCTTCTCCAAGCCACCAACTTAGAATTTAATGGACCCATTATGCAGATGACCTTCAAATTCTGGTCCAGGAAAAAAGAAGAAGGACCTTGGGCCGGTGGCTGAACCTCTTCATATCTTTCCATGGGGAAATTATTGCTTACTTTAGTTTTTGTGGAGATCAAATATAAATTTCTGGGTATTGTACTGATGCACGTTAACTAATGGTAATCGTTATTATTATTATTTCACCTTCTTCACCTCCTTCTGGTCCTACTCAAAATGAAATTCATGCCCAATTGTCTAGTCATAATCCTTCTACTTACTCCACAGTCATTTTACCTGAAATACTGATCTATTTTCTCTATCCTTTACTGTCCCCATAGAGAGAATCTTTAAAACACTCAGGGGACCACCCACCGTCAGCCCAGATAAAAGCATTAGGTTAGCTTCTGTAACAAATAAACCCCCAAATTTTGACAGCTTGACATCTTAAGGACTGATTTCTCATATAACAATCCAAAGCTGGTGTCCTGACTAGTGGGTAATCGCTCCTGTGGTGATTAAGGCACCTGCTCCCTCCAGCTGTCTCACCATCTCCTTGGCCTCAAAGGTTTCTGCACCCCCCATGACAGACAGGGAAATGGAGAAAGATAGTGTTTTAAAAGCCCGGATCCAGAAGTGAGTCACATCTTTTCTGCTCTCATTCCACTGGTGATAAGTGTCGCATGGCTATACCTAGAAGTGAGAATGGAAGACAGAGTCCCTGGCTAAGAATTTCCTCCAGGTAACCCTCACATTGTGCAAGGGAGAATACAATCTTTTAATGGATTAGCATTCATCTCTACTAAGGAGCTTATTTCTAATTTGCACAAAAGTGATTTCTTCCTCACTGAAGCACTGAAACCTAAATTAGAAGGAACATTAGAATCTTCTACTGGAACATGCTAGAAATGCTGACATGCTTCAAACACCCTGGAATGGTCATCCAGCCAATGCCAGATAATTAGGAGAAATTTTAGTGAAGAAGTTTCCCTTTCACTGTCCCAGTGGAGCATCTGTTGTAACAGAGTAAGTATCTGCAATACCTCATCAGGCCTCAGGCCACATGAGTGTAGCTGTCTACATCTTCCCTTTTCCCCACCACGTGCCCGTGGCTCTTCAAATGTTCTTAATATACTATGGTTTTCAAACTCTTCATCATCATGTCTTTTCTCCACTGCAAGTGCATCATTGGTCACGGTCCCAAAAATATTTGACCCCTGGCAGATGAATGCAGTATTCCAGACACATGACTGGCTCCCTCATTCACTGTCATATTTTCTAAATTACACTAACCAGGCTCACCGTTCTTCCTTCACCTTGCATTTCTTCTTTTTTCTTCCATTTTAATTTCTTTCTTCACACATCCTGAACCAACTGATATCTTTAGCCTCCATTTGTCTGCTCCCATTGTTATTTAAATTCCTGCCAGTCACTTTCTGGCCCATCACCAAATTAACATTCTTGCAAGGGCTGTTCAGAAAGTAAATTTACAAGGTGTTTTTATGTAACTGATTTCAAGAGATGGCAAGTAATCCCTGTAAGTATTTAAACAGCATCTGATTGCTACTTTTCCACATACTCCAACAGATTCACACATTTGTTATGCCACGGGGCCAGCTTTTTCATGCCAGCTGAGTTAAAATTGCAGGCTCCTTGGTTATTAAATCAACTTCATATCACATCAGCGAACACAAACTTTATTGAGTCCCAGGCTTGTTGCAAATAATGTCTCCAAGAGACTGAATGTATTTTGCTTGAAACTGGGGTGCTCAGACCTTCTCCTTCCTCAAGCATTGATTTGTTTAGTGATTTGTCCTCAGAGTGTTTCCAGAGCTTTGGATTATATCACTTTGCTCACTGCTTGCTATTCTACTTCCTCCCCAGAAAGGGGCATGTCATTCTGATATACTTTTAATTAAAAATATTTTGCCATAAATTTAAACAAGTTGACCATGAAATTCTGCAACAGAAACTACTTTTTTTTCCTCATTTAAAAAAAAAAAAACGAAAACACATGTTTTAAAAGACCATTTAATGATATGGAAAAATATTCAAGATATATTGGTAGAGGGAAAAAGCAGATTTGTAAAGCAACAAACACAATATGAATCCATATTTGAGAAATAGAATGTATAGTGTACATGAATGTGCTCACCCAGGAAGCTCCTACAAAATTCACCAGTGAGCTATCGTCAACTACTCTCTTTGTGAATTATGTTTTCTGGAGACAATTTTCTTCTTTTTCCCTTAGCTTTATTCTCTAAATTTTCTGTAAGGAAATTGAAACTTGAATAAAAGACGAAATATAGGAGTTACTTATTTCTTTTAAAATCTATTTAAAATGAAAGCCTGTCCAAAATTATTGAATTTCTTTTTTTATTATTTAATTTTTTTATTCAAGATCCAACACAAACTCTGTACCTTTGGTGCTCAAAGAAACATCATTATGAACTGAAAGTTTGTGCCACGCCATCCATATCTTACGGCCTCAGCCCCCAGTGTGACTGCGTTTGGAAACAGAGCCTGTGTGGAGGTCATTAAAACTAAGTGAAGTCATAGAGGTCGAGCCCCGATCCATGGGAATTAGTGTCCTCACCAGAAACTGACTTGGCCAGCACATTGATCTTGGACATTCCAGCCTCCAGAACTGTTATGAAAATCAATGTCTACTGGTAAATTTTAATGGTATTTTGCTATGGCAGCCCAAACTGACTCAGGCAAACACCACAGTCCAACAAAATCATCTTGACTACCATGCATCAGCAGTTAATTTCGTAGTTGATTTTCTGAGCAATCTCACCATTGATAACCCTTGCCCATGGTCCCCAGCAGTGGAAAGGGAGGCAGCTCACTTCCACTGAATTCCAGATGTGGCAGGATGACTTTTCCTTCCAGGTATTTTTGACTCTTCTCCATACTCTGCTGATGACCCTGCCTGCTCCTCTCTGGGGCCCTAGTGTCTTCACACGCGGTCAGCTGAGAATGCAGTAGGCGTTTAGTAAATGAAGACAGAGTTAAGGACACACCGCTGGGGGGGGGGGGACGGCAGTTGAGAGTTTGGGGGAGTCATTGTTGTAGCGGCAGAAGTGAAAAAGGCAGGTGGAATTAAAGAAAGGAGAATGGAAGGGTCTTGATGAGTACATCTTAATTTATGAAAACCAAAGATATTTGCTGTGGGGCCCAGAATGTAAATTCAAATTAAATCAAGCCCCACAGCTCAAAGCAAAACCTCCCCATAAACCATCTCCCACTGACTTCAAAGGTAGGATTGGGCCACAGGGCAGCAAGGCAGAGAGAATATGGAATGTGCCTGAAGCTCTACACAGAGTCTGTTGCACAGGAGAACTAAAGATCTGAAACCCTGGAGGTTACTGACCACCATCCTCTGGGTCTTTGGGACCCCGCAGGTCAGGGTAGACTGTCCCTCCCTTTCCCAAACATGAGTCCCTCCTAAGGCTCTTTTTAACTGCAGTCCCTGGATGCAGGGGCTGCTCCTCAAGTTCAAGGGCTCCAGCTGCATTAGTAGAAGCCAAGCTTGCTACAGAGCGTCCCTCCCTCCCTCTTGGTTCAGGAACATATTTCAAAATGCCACTTTATTAGCAGCTAAACAAAAACACCTCTTGGACAGGGATGAGGGAGCGTGGAGTAAACATGTCATCCCCACCTATTGTTCTGCGGAGTCTAAATTCTCCTATGATTGATTATAAAAGGCCGTTATGGAGGAAACTGTTTGAGTCTGCTGAATTAAAAACAAACAGTGAGGCATTCAACGACGACCAGATCTGATGGATTAAAATGCACTGAAGAGAGACATCTCCGGCATTGCCTGAATAGGCCAAGGCAGAAGGAGAAGGAAACTCAGCCTGCAATTTCCAGTCTAGGGAAAGCTGGCAAAGCAACAGAATCTGAGGCTTCCTCAGATTTACACTTTATCTGCTAATTAGCATTAACATGCGCGGTAGAGGTGTCTCACCAGCTTGTGGCACAATAAAAAACCGGAATGTGTTATCACCACAGAATGCGTAATTACTTTAAGCACTGGCTGAAAATTGCAGGGTACTTCATTTCAGAATTTGTATATATTTATTGTTAGAGATAAACTTGTTGAAGTATATCTAATCTAATTTTATGTTATAATTCCTGTTGAAGATAATTTTAGTGTCAGCAAGCCAGGAACTGAAGTAAATACTGCCACAAATTGTAAGACATTAAGATATCAGAGCAATACTTCCACTCGGCCATGACTCCATTCGCATGTTGTTTAAAGACGAAAAAGAAAAAATTCTCAGATGACATCAAAACTAGAAATGCATCCTGTCTCCTGGCCACTACCTGCCATTTATGCTTACTGGAAGAATCGACCAACATGGACACCCTCCCTCAGTTCCTTGGAAACGTAAATCCCTTTTCAAAGAATTGTAGATTTCTGTTTCCCTTAGGTAGAATTTATTATTTTTGTTAAAATCTCTTTCAATGGCTCGGTACCTCCCCACCAGGGAAATGCATTAGGACAGATTATTTGGCTTTAAATCATAACTAGGCTAATATTTGTTTTAAGTTTGAGTTAAAACCTAGTTTCAATTCCTCCTTAAATTGTTAAGCAAGACAATTTGGGGCTAGAAAAAGGAAACTCTCAGTAATATGATATTATGGCAGAGGCTACCAGATCGTGCACAAGCAATTTCTTATTTTCTTACTAAATAGGGGATTACGCGAGAGCTCTGCTGGCATGCAGGCTGTTCATTTCTGAGCGGCATTCTGCAGAGCCTGCAAAATTTGGAAAGATGTGGAGATAACGCTGTCTCTGCGGAGAGAATGCTAGATCTGGTGCCATGTCTGTTCAATAACCGGCAATTCCTCTGCCCTTTCATACCTTGTTTCTTGGGGGAGAGGGGGATATACGGGGTCACGTGGTTCACAGTGTTAATACTTTCATTCATGTAGTTTGTGTGTTTAAGATGTAAAAAGCTTTTACCTACTGTTCCCTTGAGGAAGGTATTGAATTCAAGGATCCCATGGGCTATGTCTTATTATGATTCTTTTGGAAAGAGCCCTAGGATTTTAATGACGCTCTATTGGCCTCCTCCTTGAGTGGAAACTTGTGGGAGCTGGTGACTCCGCCGTCTCCCAGCACTGAGGTGTCTGTTTGTCCAGCAGCCTTCTTCCTATCTGTTGCAGGAGTTGAGCCCTGTAGGTGAAAAATCTCGAAATTCTTTGCCTGGGGAAACAGCTTCACTCAGGCCATTCAAAGCCCAACTGAATTTTTCTTCTTTATGGTTTTGCTTTTAAACCTGGAAACTTTCTATTTTATATTTGATTGTTCCTAATGATAGTTGTGAACCAAGTTCAGCATGTTAAAGGCAAGACCAGTGTGTAAACCAAACCTGGGCAACCCTCTGATAGAACAAGGGCGCACAAAATTGAGTTCTTCCCTGGGGCCAAGACATGCCAGGAAGGAGCAGCGGCAGCAGCAATTCATGTGGTTTACTCTGGTGGCCAAAAGCATTGAAAAGGTGTTAACCCTGCTGCTCTGGCTAAGGACCAGTTAAGTATTTATAAGATGCTGCCTCTGATTCGTTCTGTGGCTCCAGAAGGTTGGGGGAGAAGAGGACCATTCTTTCCAGGCCTCATTCCTGGCCTGTTGGGCCATGTTACAATGTGCTCTGGAAGCCGCTATCCTTATTTCACCTCTGAAGTTGTTTCACCTCAAAGAGCCTGTGATTCCCCCCAGTGCAAGAGATGCCCATTCTCTGACCGAGCGTGGAAAGAATCTTGGAATCTTGCTGAATAAAATAACTAATGATGATTTATAGTCACAACTGTCTACGCTACACGAAAATCCACACTCTTCTTCAACTAGCAACTTGAACAAGGAGTTCGATACGTTCACTGAATGCTGATAGGTCTATTAGGGTGTGTTCTAGGGAAATCTGTGTGAGTCCATTTGGGCTGCTATACAAGAACACTATAGACTGAGTGGCTTATAAACTACAAATAGTTCTTGTTCCCAGTTCTGGAGCCTGGGGTAGTCTAAGATGAGGGCAGGCATCAGCAGATTGGGTTCCTGGCAAGATCTTTCTCCCAGACCCATTGTGTTGGTCCAGAGCAGAAAGAGTGAGGAAGCTCATCAGGGTAACTATCTCGTTCACAAGGGCTCCACTCTCATGATTTAATCACTTGCCAAAGGTCCCACCTCCAAATACTATCACATTGGGCATTAAGTTTCAGTATATGAATCAAAGGGCAAAACATTCAGTGGACAATACCTCCAAATCAAAAATATTTCCAAAATATTTTTGTACACGAATTTGCCATAATTCATAAGAGGCAACATGTGCTTTTGGCCATAACCTAAGTTTTTTTGACCTAGAAACTTTTTAACTTCTTCTTTGCATCATGCGTGGACTAGAAGCCTGATAGAGGGACCGCTTGGCCCTATGAAAGGCACCAGGCAAATTCTGCTTCTGGGGACCAGCAAGGTGTTCTCCTGCGACTGCCCATTTATTCTCAGACTCCATCATGAACCTTCATGTGGCTCTTCCTTCCTCTCGTTCTAAGAAGTTTTCATATTTGTTTTCCAGCTGATGTTATGATTATTTATAACACTTTTATTACTCCCACTGACTCTAATTTGAAAATACACTTAAAATTCCTTCTGTGAGCCCCTAGAAGAACTGCAGGAAGTAGCTGACTTTCTGAAGCCAGTTATACAGAGGTCAAAGTTGATGATGTTCAGTGACTTATCAGGAAAAGAGAGAACACACTGTAGGTATGTGATGAGCGCTTTCTAAAGGGATCAGACACAAAGACACAGGAAGAATTCATGCCAGGCCCGTCGGAACTACCAGCAGCCTGAAGCGCTTGCCACTCTAAGGCAGGTTGCATGAACTCATAGATGAAATCATCCAGAAGGTGCCTTTCACCCACCCACACACGGGAGCTATGGCCCTTAGTACAGAAACAAAGATGTGGATAACACATGGTCTAGAAGAAAGGTAGAGAGAACTAAACACCCAGAGGCCCCTCCCCTCCTGTCTTTTCTCCTGCTGCCCCCATTGGCCAACTCAAGGAGAAGTCAGAAGGCAAGAGAATCTTGCTTTTGCTTCTCAGGGCACAGAGCAGGTGGAGAAGGTAGAAGATCAGTCGGGAGGGGCAAACAGACTGCCCAGCCCAAGTGGGTTACCAGAGTTATTTAACTTATCCTAAGAAATGCTTGATGTAAAACAGGCTTCCCATGAGCTCCTGTACAACTATAAAGCCCAACAGTAAAACAAACTTGTTACCACTTTTCACTTCTTATGGATTTTCATAAGAGTCCTCAGAGGCCAACAATTACAGTTAACTGCAGTTGTCACCAACGTCATAGAAGCACACATTGCAGCGTATGTATGTCCAAACATGCTTAGTGGTCTTTTAACTACCTTTTATCAAGAGCTAATATACAGCAATTATTTCCTAATTGTTTACATTTTCCTTTATGACAGGGACTTGTTCACTCCATATCAAAAGGAGGCTCTATATCTTTGAGATTTCAGACATAGTTCTTATCATTTCTCCAAATTTATTAATGGGACCTATTTTTCTCATTTTAAACATGATCATTTAAATATTTCTTTCAGCTTTGTTTGTAAGACAACCTCTAGTCTAAAAGATGCTTAGCATATCATTAACTCTCTCACATTCCCTCCCTTCTCCTAGATCTGTCATAGACCATTTCTTTCTGTTTTAAATATCTATTCAATGGCTATACTGAGAAGATCCATCTGCAATCAAAGCAGTGATACGTCTCCTCTACTGATGCTTCTTTAACTTTGTTTGGGGGATGTAATATTGATATCATCTCCACCTGGAACAGCCTGATGCTCTGTACACCTGGAACCCTCATATTTACTCACCTAAATCTGCCTGTATTTTGACCTGTATTTCTATATGTGGGGGGTTAATATTCTTAGAGACTTAGCAGTTCCAATTTCCTTATGGACAATCCTTTATTCGATAAAATAAGTAATTTAAGTTGTAATGACATCTTTTCTTCAACTTTAAAGCACCAATAGGTAAAGCATTCTTTAATTCTTCAATTTTGGTTTCTGAAAACGCACCTTTAATTTTCAGTTTAAAAAAATGTGGCCAAAATATTTTTATTTTCTCCAGAATTGGACTTTGTACCAAAAAAAAAAAAAAGTATAATAAGAGGTGTAGTAGAAAAGTGCAAAAGCTTTGGCTCCAGACCCACACAGCCCTCGGCTTTAGACCTGACTCTTTTCTTGGAAATCATTATTTTGAGCAAATTCTTTACCCTCTTAACTTTTCTTTCCTAAACTATAAGTGGCATAAGAATACCTACTTGATAAGAGGCTTTTGTTTATTAAATCAGGTAACCTCAGTAAAATGCCTGGGATATAATACCTAATGGATATCAGTACCTTTCCCCTTCCTATTCCTTCCTCTGTCCCCCCACTCACATCCCATGTTGTCTTTGGTGATTCTTGCTCACCAGGCCTGACCTAGCTAGGAGCCTGGTGCTTCGAGGTCTCTGCATGATATAATGTCCTGAATGCAGTTCTGGTCCTCTCTTTTACTGTGCTTTTTCTTTTCTGTTCTGTTCTTTTTTTTTTTCCCTCCCATGTCTATCAGAGCTAACAAAGCTGAAAAGTCTCAGGCCAATGGGGTAATGCAAACATGTGAATCAGGCAGGAATAAGATAACAGAGAGTGATAAAGATGGCGGGAAACCAGGGAGTATTTACTCTGTCTACAAACACCCGAAACACAATGCACATACACACTTTATTTGCCAAGCAAAACAGAACAGCAAGTTGAATTTGGCCATGAGCAGCCATGTTGTGAGCTTGCTTCCAACTCATCCACAGGCATTCGCTGTCAGCTCATCTCAGGTGAACCCATGCTGCTGACATGTGAATTGGGGTTATAATCATGAGCAATTTATTATAAAACTCTCTTCTGAAAGCACCCACATGTGGTATATAAGAAATCACAGGCCCCTTTGCAGGTGTATACACGTAATAATCAAGGTTATATGTTTATTTTTCTCTACCAAAGAAGCTGTAGACAGAGCCAAATATTTTCCTGGATTCACAGAGTCATATTCTAGAAGGTTGAGAAAGAGAGCTAAGAGTCTTTTTTGAAATAACACATGCCAGGCAACTATGCAGTACTGACATTCCAGCTATCTCTGCAGGATGTCAGTGTTGCCTCATCTGCGGTGTGAGCACCAAGTGCTACGCTATATGCATGAAGAGTAATAGAGGCCATGAGATGACATCTCGGCCAGCATGATCATCACATGGACTCCATGCCCTGAGGACAGACAAATGTGCACGTCTCTCTTCCCTTGCCTCTCACCTTCCCTTCAGGAAGGAGGCCCCCGGTACCCTCCAGCAGGGAACAGACATAGCCAAAGGCAGCATACCAGCACAGGAGGGGAATGAGAAGGGACAAAGAACCCCATCGCTGTAGGGAAGGAGAAAGAAAAAGAGATGGGAAGTTCCAAGAGCAAGAGGTGAGGTTCTGAGTCCAAAAGAGAGCTGAGTAGAAAGCCTAAGGTTGAGAAATGAGAACTAGGACTTCTGCAGAAGCCAGGGATGTGTCCAGCTAGCAGCATCAATCCTGGAAGTCCATCTCCTGTATGGACTCTAGTAGGTCAAATTCATGATGACAATCAAAGGAACAAACTAACCGGTCCATTCACTGTACTAAATTTCATGCTTTGTACGAAAAGAAAACCAGTTTGGGACATGAATTCTGTGACCACTTCTCTTGGATGTTGGAAAGGTAGTGCTGAGACTTCATAGATGTCAGTCATTCAGTACTGAAAACCACTCTGTGATGGAGGAATTACGAATATTACTAGTTTTCTTCACTTTGGAGCCAAAGTGCCCGATTAGAGCCCATGACCAATTTTTTTTTTCTCCAAAAAATTATGCAGGTGCCTTGCATAATGCCTGGCAATGATAATTATTTCATAATGGCTTCTGAATAAAGTCAAAGAATCATCAGTGGATGCCCTCCAAGTACAACATCAATGAGGTCTGGGGTAAATGGATTTGGAGTGTGGTTGTTGGAAACGGGGTGGGTTCTTGCTCAAAGATTCAGGCACCCTGGAGTGTAGTGAACTGATGTCAGCCTTTATAAGTAGCATCTATCATCACAAAGCCAGAGCCAGGCTCTTCTGCATGTGCCATGTGGAATGGAATATGGGTCTTACACCTGTGGTGTTTGCTTTTTTTTCAGACAAATATGCAAACTGATAACAAGACCATCTGCTTCTTCATCCTCAGATATAAAAGATGACTACACATGCAGAGAAGTAATCATTTTGCTCTAACTGCTCATCTGATTGCATAAATATCTTTTTTACAGTTCCGTTTTAATAAATTGCTTTAGGATTTTCTATCCCTCAGCTTTGTTTATATATTCTTAACTTCCCAAGAATGTAAAAGTATCAAGTGAATTTCTTCAATTACAACATCAACAACAACAAAACTTCTCTCTTAGAAATGAAATCCCAGATTTCTACCCTTCCAATACGCTGCTTTAAGGAACTATAAGGCATAATATTTGAAAGCTCCAGATGCAAATGGATGAACAAAGATGAGTCAGGACTTCTGACAAGGCAGTGGGACCCTGGGACAGCCAGCCCTATTGCCATCCCTGCCTGCTTCACTCCTTCACTCTGGTTCCCTTTGTTCAGGTTGACCCCAACTCTACTCACACCTCCTGGGACCCTGAACCAGAATGGCGGCAGCTGCCAACACAGCTGGCGTCTTTGACCTTCTGCTTATCCTGACCAATGATGTAAGCAATCCTCTCCTAGTCATTTATCAACACTGTTTTGAAATCTTCTAAAAGGGTATCTTAGGAAACCAGGAATACAAACATATATAAATGTATGGACCCCGAACATTTACATACCACATGACTTTTACCTTAAAGTACCTCTAGCATAGACAGATGCAGCTGGTGAGCCATCTGTGTTTCTTCCTGAGCTCCACCAATCTACCAAAGAGCCTGAGATGCAGGAAAGGAATAGGGGTGCTGGAGTCCAATGTGAGTCCTATACTGTGAGTCAGAGCCTATGGAGCTAGCTATGGCTGGGCTTTGGTTAAATCAGGTTAAAAGAGTATATGTTTTTATAGTTTTTGGTCCTGAGTTTCCAAGCTAATATTTCTTTAAAAATAAATATGACCTTATTTTTGTTAATATAAAGGGGAAAGGAGCCCATGGACACATAACAAAAACAGTAGGGATCCTTTAGAGTAGAGATGTCCAAACTGGATCCATTCACTCCAGGAAGTGATGCAGTAAGAAAACATTACAGCTTTTCTATTTATTTTATCATATTCTCTTTAAAAATGTTTAGCTTTCACTCACGCTTTAATATATAGAGGGTATGTATGTATTTAGTACAATATAGAGTGTTACGTAATGTTAAATAAATACCCATCTATAGGGTGCCTGATCAAAAATTTTTCACTGAGGAGTTTATGATGAAAAGAGTTTAGAGACCCCTGCCCCGGAATATTAACAGTGTGGTGACAGTTTCCATGGCAACCAAAGATTCAAAAAAAGCTGGCAGAGCTGGACCAGAGGGTCAAACCCAAGAGTCAAAGGCCTGACCCACTGATCACTCCTGTCTAGTGTTTTCTTTGTAACCACATCGTTGGCCTTCTGTACAACATTGTGCTCAGTGCACAAGCTTTGAACCACACGGATCCTGTCTCCATAATTTCTATGTGAATTTGGGCAAGCTCCTCAAGTTTTCAAATCTTGATTTTTGTTTATGTGAAATGGGATTAGCAGTACCTGTAACATCTGGGTTATCGCAAAGACTAATTGTGATTTTATATATATATATACAAAATGCTTATATTGCCTGACATGTACTGAGCTCTTAATAAATGATGATTATTATAATTTCTATTTGAGCCTTAAAGATCCTTGAAACCAAAGATCTTAACAAGGGAAATTCCAAAATTTCGGCTTGTTCTTTAGGGGATAGTCCTTTCTTACTCCCTAAGTAAGAGTAAGGGACTTGCCAGGGATTTCTCCGTTTTCGCATGGGTTAACCATTTAATCCCTAGGGTCTAAATAATATTACTTTCTATATTTAATTTATCATAAAACAAAGATAAAACAATATGCACAAAGAGGCTGCATATTGACTCTTTCAAAGGTACTTAGCAAGCTCTTCAGCGCTAGTGCTAGGATTTTAACCCAGGCGTGGCTCTGAAATCTGGTGTTTACCTACTAGCCCATGGTTTCTCAGCCTGAGCACTATCACCAGATCAGCCATGTTGCAGGCAATGTCCTGTGCTCTATAGATATTTAGCAACATCCTGCCCTTGGCCCACTGGGTGCCAATAGCCCCTCTCCATCAGTTTCAATCAAAAATGTCTCCAGACACTGCCAGGGACAAAATCACCTCTAATCCAGAACCACTGCTCCACACCAGCCTTTACTGTTCTAAATTTTCTTCCTGTCCTTAATCCTGGCCTGGACAATATTATTTCCCCCATTTTATTTAGTACAAAATCAAGGCACAAAATTAATTCCTACTTCCTCTTACTTGGGGGTACGGAGAGTGGGGATTGAACATAAGAGCACTTTACCACTGAACCACATCCCCAGCCATTTTTATTTTTGTATGTTTGTTTGTTTTGAGACAGAGTTTTAGTAAGTTACTCAGGGCCTTGCTAAGTTGCTAAGGCTGACCTCAAACTTGTGATCTTCCTATCTCAGCCTCCTGAGTAGCTGCGGGCGTGGGCCACCATGTCTAGTAATTCTTACTTTTCACCAGGATTATGCAGTAGAACCGCCTTTAAAAACCATCATGCCCGGGTTGCATTCAAGTTTTTTGTCTCGGTGTCTCTAGAGCAAGAGGGCGAGACCCATGCCTCTGCTTCTTGAAGCTCCCCAGGCAATTCCAGTAGCCAGTGTTCAAAGCCAAAGCTCTCCTTATTCTTTCAGAAACCAATTCACAGAACTGCTTATTCACTATGGAATTATGACTCAAACTCTGCAATTATAATATACCTGTACTGTAACTTTTTTCTTGAATGTCTTCCTCCAAATGTTACCACTCTGTGTCCCCTCGGGTCATATGCCTTAAATGGGTCCACCTCCCACCACCCCAGCCTTCCTCCTCGGTTTACCTCCTTATTTTTGCATACTGGTCCTTCTGAAAAGCTCTTCTCTTGCTTTCTCCCTACCCTGTACTCAATCACCATCACCCTTCCTCTGTTTTCAGCTGACGTTAGCTCAGAAATCATACTTTTTGGAAACCAGCCTCAATCCTCCCACTGACTGTCATCTCCCATACCACCCTGAAAGGCTCTGCAGAGCCACTATCCACATTATATTTCCATCTTTGATACTGGCGGTTTCCCCCTCCACTTCCTCATTTCTACCACCACGGCCACTAGACCAATCTCCCCAAAGGCTAGAACCACATGCTTTATCCCTGGACACCCAGCCACATACCTGAGTCTGACACCCTAGGAACAGCCTAATGAGTGCTAGCTGTAGGATCCAGTGAGCAATGTTCCCCGTTTCCTTATCTTCATCTTTTCTACCCTCCCACGGGTCTATGTGGTGGTCCTGTTTCCTCACTGCTTTCTCCTTGCACATTTCATCACCGCCAAGCCTCCTCCCTCATCCTGAGCCATCTGTCCCCTGGTGAGAGCGTGGCCAAGCATTCTCACTCCCTAGGACTCAGGAGCAAAGCCAGGCAGCTGTGGCTGGAACTCATCTCCAGCTTTGACTCCTAAATGAAGCTATCATCGGCAAGCTTCACGTTGTGGTGAGCCTTCTCAGGCTCAGATCAGCTTCCATCTTTACCACAATTCTAGGCTTGCACATTAGAGCCCAGCAGTGATCATGGAACCATCATGTTCTCTCTGTGTCCCGGGTTGGAGAATAATTTGATTTGTTTCCCATAATGGAGCTTCCTGGCTATCCACTGGCTTCATTGCAGGAAAATGATTTCCTTCTGCAAGATCCCTGTCATTTAGAGCATCTTTAAAAGGCACTAGATATTTGCAGAAAACATTTAAACTAAGTCTGTTTCTTCCTATAATTTCTTCAGGCAAAGCACAGCATGCAGAGTATATAGAGGAGGAGGAACTCAGCATGTGTACAGAAAGTCCTCCTCATTAATTCAGAGAGCAGGGGAGGTATGGATCAGGGGGGTTCTCACTTTGACATGATGCCCAGACAGGTGCATCTCTCTCCTACGGCTGGTCTGACTGTGACCTCCGCCCACATAACTGTATGAGTGGCAGAGGACTGACCTAGACCAAGGTGGGATTCTGAGAATAGCAAACACATCTTGCTTAGGAAGCTCTCATAAACCTAACCTTCTAGAATCATCCTTCCCCCTCCCTAATCCTTCCCAAGTGTCATCAATGTGTCCTTCAGTTAATGGCCCTTTATTACTCAAAACAATAGTGATTTCTCCTCTGTGAAGAAACACCTTCCTTCAGAATTTCCAAAGTACTGTATGGACTGCTACTTACTCTTATTATTAATCAATAATAATGTTATTATTAAGGTGATTTAAATATTTAAGATAATCAAACCAAAACTGACTTTTCACCAAAAGTAGAATGATATACTAGCTAATATTTTTGGCATTACCTATCATTGTAATCATGCTTGTTATGTTACAACCCTCTGGAATAGAGAGATTTTTGTCAGAAAGAATTGATGAAGTCGACTAAGGGTGATTTGTAAATAAGGTAAGAAAGGAGGAAAGAAAGAAAGGATTAAATGGTAAATAAAACCCTCCAAACATTTTAAATGGAAACTATTCTGTGAAGATTAGACAAATAAGAGCTTCAGTAAAATCAACACAGATATGAGCAACATATCAAATGGAAGTTTCTTCACTTTGTAGAAAAGTCACACAAGCTGCTCCATCAGATAATGACCAACCTCCTCCCCAACTTTTCTCAAAGTTAGTAAGCCATAAGCTGCTAGGTATTCCAGATGTAAACTGCGGAACTTAAAAGACTGTTTATACTATTTATTCTTAGAGTTCCCCTTCTCTATGAGACATGATTGCTTTGGTTCTCCTAAATACATTTCAATGTAATTGTTTTTTTTTTTAACCCAAAGAGATAACTAGCTGCTCTTGTATGGATTTGTTCAAGAATAAATATTAACTGGCATTGAAGTACTGATCTTATATTATATTATGCATACTACTTTTTGCCAGAATAAAGTTTCAGTTTTCATATGTACATTTATAGATATACACATATGTGTATCTATATACAGACGAATCGACTTTTATATAGAGACACTCTGGATATGAAAATGAGACCTTTATTTGCTTGTATAATGTGTCAAAATATTAAAACTGGAAAATTCAGCCAAGTTCTTCACAGTTTTGCTTGAAAATATCTTTTAAACTCTCTGCAAATTTGATTCCCTTTCTTCAGAATCTCAAAAGAATCATGGGTCAATCTCAGCTTCAAAAACAATTTGGTGCCAGGACTACATATGAAAAGAAAAAAGAATCAGTCACCAGAGAGGGGCCGGGGAAGGTAAAAATTAATCAGCGTAAATTTAAGGTAAAAGGAAATTATTTCCCAATAGTCACGTCTCTCCTTTTTAATCAAAGAATCGGGAACCAGATTTTTGTGAGCACCCTAAAAGTCTCCCAACTTCCTAACACAGATCTCATTTGAAGGAAATAATACACAACTATTAATATAAGTCATGACAATGAGAATAGCTGGATTAAATCCCCAGAAAATGCATTCATCCTCACATCACCCCACGTTTTCCTCGAAAACTCCCTCTGTCCCTGCCACTCATTATTCCTCTCATCCGTCATCATGCCACCACCTGGCTTGGGATGAGCTACTAGGGATGTGCCACCCCAACAGGACTATAAGCTCTTAAAGGTAAAATTTGGGTCATTTTCAGCTTTATAAGACTTAAAAACAGTGTCTGTCTCCTTCTATCAATTAAATAAATGTCTGTTGCATTAAGAAACCAATACTGGAAAAAAAAATAGAAATGCAGCTGACATTCACATTTTCACTGCCATCACTCATTGCTCTTAGCAACTGCATTTCTGAGTCTGAGAAGTGAGCCAAGCATCGGACGGCACTTCAGTGCCTTCACAGAATAGTTGAGACTGCTCTATTATTTAATTGCAATCTCCTTACTCGTTCCACTATTTCCATAAATGCACTTCTACATGCTCCAGAGAAATTATACAGGTCATCAGAGAATAAAAAGCGATTGTGCAAAAGAGATGGACTACTTACTCATTCATCTATTCATCTATTCACTTGTTCATTCCATTGGTTATTCTTTTGTCAGTTCATTTCTTTGTTTCTTCACTTATTTTTATAATACTCAGGTGACGTATAACTGGATTCACTCACTGGGGGCACTCTCCTCTGCTCATCAGTACCTCATCTTCTCAGGTAGTGACATATCATTAATGGTATTTGTCATCCAAGGACTTGATCCATAACATCAAATTCACTTGGTCAAAATAACTTTCTCCCCTGTTCTCTTTTTTAGATTACTGCTCTAATGAGGTGATTCCATGCAGGCCAAGTTGAGTCTTCCAGAGTGAAATGATTATAACTCTGCCATTTCTTCTTTTATAACAAAATACCTGGGTAATTGATTAAGGATGAGATTTAATTAGCTCACAGTTCTGGAGACTCATGGTCAGGGCACCAGCATTGCACAGCTCCAGTGACGGCTTCCTGGCTCTATCACAACATGGTGGATAGCATTGTGGGATTAGCATGTGAGAGGGAGAGACGAAGACAGGAAGCCAGAGTGAACTGGTCTCTTTTTATAACAACTCACTCTCAACAGAGCCACCTGGGAACCAAGCTTCAAGAACGTGAACCTTTCAGAGACAAATCACGACCAGACTGTAACACACTCATTGTCCATAAATGCCAAAGTCTTCTAAGTCATATAAACAATGATCGGAGAAGGAGTAATCCACTATGGAGCTGTGAGTGACAGCTCACCACTCTTCTTCCTGCTTTTCTCTTTGGATACTGTCAGCTCTGTCCTGGCCAGGCTCTCAGGTGACCTCTCTGATAGCATCAGTGGCTCAGGTCCCTGTCCTGTCTTACCTATCTATAGTTCTTCTGAATAAAAGGTTCCTGTGAGTTATAAGAAAAGGCAGGAGGTGACTGGGGCCCAAATTATGTAAAGAATATTATTCTTTCCTGTATTATACAACTATTTCATTATACAACAGTCCTTCATAGACCGTACTTTACTTGGATTTCACACAAGTCTTTTTGATATGTCTGGCACTTATAGTGGAGAAGACAAAGCTGAAACTCAGCAATCATAAAACTTGGCCAAGGTCATACAGTGACAAGAGTAGGTAGGACCCAGACTTTCTGACCCCCTAGCACAATCCTTTTCCTTCCAACCCCTTCTCCTACCTTCTCCAGGCCACACCCACAAACAAGAGATGGTCACCAACCTACAGGCCTTCTTGTGGAGGACTGGAATTACACATAGTTTTAAAATAACATACAATGCTCTGTTTTCCTTGTTCCACTATGTTTCTCATGATGGAGTTGCAAGAGAATAGCTATGAGGCAAAACACTCTGAAAATCCCATCTTGATTTATTTGCAAATTCAGTCTTGGCTCTATTTTGTATCACATTATAGACCGCCTGTCAAGGACAGGCTGCTAAGGTTGTATTGAAATGACCTAAGGGAGGACACGTCTTTACTCCATTCTTCACTACGTCCATCCTGCCATTGTTACCATTACTCTTTGAATCCTTTCCTCAAAGTGATGTTGACAGTCCTGAAAGCCATCCCTTCCCCTAGAATCCAAGCAAATGTAACTGATTCTCTCAATCCAGACCTCTGGAGGTCAATGGATTCCCTCCCTTCACCTCAACACTAGAAAGGTTCATGAAGATGCCCCACGCACCAACCAAACCACTTTTTCAGCCTCACCTCCGCCCTGGCCACTCTCCCCACCATTGTCCCGATGTGTGAGTTCATAGGTCTCCCACCAGGAACAGTCCTCCTTAATCATCCTCCATAACTCACAACACATCATGGGCATTGCACAAAGAAATAATGTAAAGTTTCATCTGAAAACATGGGTCATGATGAGCCATTATAGTCCATACCTTGAGCATCATTAGCATCCCAAGTGATTTTACTTGGGTTTCCATTTGTTACTCCAGCACGACCTTCATGGGGAGGCATAAAATTCTGCTGTTAAATGCAGCATTAACCTGCACTTGCTCAAGGAAGGCTTCCCCCACCCTGCTCACCACCAGCTCAGTCTACCTGCCCCTCCATCCTGGCCTGGGTCCTTCTGGCTTCTGCAGTTGTATGAACCTTCACAAGCCACGTGCAGCCCCCAGGTGTCTATAGAACTTCCCTGGATTTCCCGGGGGCTCTGCACACTGATGTGGGCTTGAGTAGCACGGACAGGCGGGTGTGCCAAGCAGCCGGTTTTTATTCTGCCATTTGCCAGAAGGGAAATTGCTAAAATGTTTTAGGGCCCCCTCAGGAGAATAAAAATGTCACACTGCCTTTAGCTTTTATCCCTCACTAAAATCAATGTTTTCTAAAAGAGAGAAGCTTTTAATACTCTTATAAGAGTTTTGCTTCAGATCCAGCTTACATTAATTAGTCACATACTTTTGGCCAGAGTTTTTAATAACTTCATTCCCATAACAATCAGCTATGAATCATCATCTCCACCTCGAAGTTGTGGAAACTGGGGACAGGGAATTGAGTGGTCTACCCAGGTCACACAGTGTGAGGGGCAGAAGCAGAATTTGAACCTGGCTTCTGGGACGCTGACATGAATGTCTTCACCATATGTCACTACGTTTCACCATTCTCTGACGGTGCCCCAACAGTGGGACAGAGTGTGGCTACCACAAAATACACTGTGCCTGAGTCCTCACAGAGTTACTGGGGTTCCCTATTCACGCTTCCAACAAAATTCATCAAGAAGCAACCATGTGCCAGGTATTCTCTTAGGTGTCAAAGATAGAGATCAAGACAGACAAAACTACTGCCTCACAGAGTTTACATCTACTGTGGGCTGCAGTCAATAAACAAGATGCAAAAAAAGTAAAACATACACTATTTTAGCAAGTATTAAGAAGAAAACACAAATTAGGGACTAGGGACATGAACTGTTACAAGTTAAGAAGGGTTGAACCAAGCATGTTGGCACATGCCTGTAATTCCAGCAGCTTGGGAGGCTGAGGCAGGAGGATTGTGAGTTCAAAGCCAGCCTCAGCAATTTAGCAAGGCCTTAAGAAACTTAGCAAGATGCTGTCTTTAAATAAAATATTTTAAAAGGTATGGGGATGTCGCTCAGAGGGTGAGTGCCCCTGAGTTCAATCCCCAGTACCAAAAATAAGAAAAAAAAAAGAAGGGTTGAAATTTTCAATAGTATGGCCAGAGAGGACTTCCCTGAGAAGAAAACAATTTGATATGTTTTTGGCATTTTAATTGCACTCAATTATCATATTAGTGTTTGCACTTGAGGATTATTTTTAGAGAATCCCATCATTTTATTTCTAGGAACTGCACTATGAGACTCAATCTATCAATTGTTAATTAACTATACCATTACTTATAAAAATCAACTTTGCTTTGGCTAATGGTTTAGGATGAATCTAAGATTCCCACGACGATGGATGTGGTTTGGACAGTGTAGGGATAGCAAAGGCCACAGAGTGGACCAGCCTGAAGCCCGAGAACCAATCTTCTTGTGGTCACCTTACTGTGCCCCCTACTTGTCACCCAACTGTATTAGGCAGTGTTCTGTGACTTCAACAAGATACTTGAGATATTTACTTATGAAGATAAAGAAGGTTTATTTTTCCTAATGGTTTTAGAGGTTCCAGTCCATGATCAGATAGACTCATTGCTTGTAGGTCTCTGATGGGGTGCTGGGTGGGGTGGCAGGGAGCACTTGATAGAACACACTGCTTTACTTTATATTAGAAAGATCTGTCAAATGACAATATTGTGACTATTCACTACATAGGGTTGGCATGAGGATTAGGAGAGAGCAATCCCTATACACCATACAAGTCTATACTCAGAAGCAGATCCAGTATGTAATTTATACACTGAATGCACAGGTACAAATGTTAATGAATGAGAGAGACCTTACTTAGTCTGGGTGACATAGTCATTAAAAATTGAAAAGTAAAGACAGCCGTGCAATCCTGTTTCTTTAAAAGAACACTGATGTTGGCATGGATCTGGTGTGGCAAATAGCCAGCACTAAGAAAATGTTTTAATTTGAGGTGTGAATATAAAATAAAAAGGCAGAGTTTCTTAGAAAAAGAAAGGTTTCAAGGCAATTCCTTAAACATCTTGAAAAATAGCAGCAAAATTAACCTCAGTTCAGGATTTTGATGAATAACATTTACAGGGATACAGGTAGAACGACCGAGATGATTGTTTTTCATTAGTTAAAGAAAAAAATAGCAAGTCCATCAGGGACAGGGAGCATATTGCCATATCCCTGCTCACCAGACATATAAGAAGAAACCCAAGAGAAAAGGATGATTCCGGGGACACCGACATATCCAATGACAGCTGGTACCTGAGCATGGTGGGACAATTTGCTGTAAACCCATGGTTCCATGGTTCTGCAAAGATGCTTCTGTAACTAGATAGCAAGGGCTTGCAGGCAAGGACTAGGTGCATGGTCATGCTCCTCTACCCTGCAACTCCTTGTCATTGCTTTATTTATTAATTTACTTATTTGGTACAGGGGATTGAACCCAGGGGCACTCGACCACTGAGCCACATCCCCAGCCCTATTTTGTATTTTATTTAGAGACAGGATTCACCAAGTTGTTTAGTGCCTTGCTTTTTGCTGAGCCTGGCTTTGAACTCAAGATCCTCCAGAGCCGCTGGGATTACAGGCATGCACCGCCACAGTACCTGGCTTGTCATTGGTTTTTATATATTGGGTTTTAGTAAGAATTCTTAAAAAAAAAAAAAAGGCCCATTGTTTAAAAAAAAAAATGTTTGGAAACCATTTCTTTCAAACTAGCATGCATTTCCATGCTAGCGTCTTTCAGTGCATGACTGATAACAGTTACCCCTTGGTTATTTGCTAAGCGATCAGATCATGTTAGAAACCTGGAGGCAAACAAATATAACCTAGCTAGTGTGGAAATCAACTCCATCCAACTTTAACCAGCATCAGCGATTATGAATTTCAATATTGGACCAGCACAGTCAAGATGGCTGAAGATGAAAAACGGAATAAATTTCATTTTATTATCACTGAAACCACTCAAAATTGTAAAATGAGAGAAACAATGTAACAGAAGATGAACAGATAATTAGGTTAAAGAGAGAGAGAGAGAGAGACTGACTCTCCAGTCTGTGAAATCTGAGCTGAATGTCTCTATCATCTGTCTGATCCTGGGCTGACTTATGCTCACTAAGCCTCAGACCAGTTGTAAAATGGAGATAGTAACCATCCATGCTTCTTTGGAATGTTGTGCAGATTAAATGAGATATTCAAACAGAGAATTCCTAGGACAATGTGGCACATCAAAAGCATTCAGTAAGTATTAGCTATATAATAAATATGTGTGTATATAAAGCTGTGGAGATACTAAAATCATATAAACCTGTAAGTTTAATATGTGTTGATTAGCAACAAGATTCTTTTACTCACATACATGAAAAAAAAACTAATTTGTGAGATTTGGGGCCAAATTAAGCAGTAATGTTGGAAAGCCCATATTCCCATCACACACACAAACTCACAAGTGCATACACACTCACACTTACACACACACTTATGCACACACACACTCTTACCACCCTATCTCTTAATTATTCTATCACCTAGCTAAACACTAAGTGTTATGGTTTAGATATGAGCTGTCTCCCAAAAATGGCAGGATGTAAAAAAGGTTAGAGGTGAAATAATTGGCTGTGGTGAGGGAAATCTGTGCTTCCTGATTGTCATTGCCTAAACTGCTTTCCTCTACCACGCTCTTCTACCATGATGTTCTGCCATACTTTGGACCCAGAGCAATGGAGTTGGCCATCTATGGACTGGGACCTCTGAAACCATGAGCCCCCAAATAAACTCTTCCACCTCTAAATTTGTTCTTGTTGGGTCTTTTGTCCCAGCATCAAAAAGACTAACTAAAACACTAAGGCTCTTTTGGAAAAGATTTAGACATTATCAAATCCAAGTCCCTCATGAATCAGCAGCTTAAACGAGTCTAGAGTAATGAAGTTGTCTGCCTGATGTGTTTGAAATTATCTTAAAAAGGATAGCTACTATTTGAGTTCTAACTATACATCAGGTAACACATTGAGCAGCTTACCTACAATTCTCTAATCTCTCAATAGCACCCCATGAATTCAATGTTATTAGCATTACCTTTCCACACACATACACAGAGAAAGAGAGAGATTAAATAATTGAGCAAGATCCCAACACTAGTATATGCAAGAGCCTGAATTTAAATCAGGTGCATATGATTCTAAAACCTCAGTTCTGTTACCCTCTAATCTATAACCTAGGCATCCTGATTCCCCATTTCCTTGAGTCTTGACTTCACATTATTCTAGATACCCAAATTAATGTGCCTCTTTTCATTCGAGAATACAAAAGTCCATCTCTGATTCGTAAAAGACTCACGTCACATTTTTAATAGGTCTGGTGTCCCAGCCAGGGAAGTTAAGCTGTGTCTACGTAATAAGTACTGTCGGAGTACTAATGAGGCAGCTAGCCAGGCTATACCCACCATATTGTCCAATCTTGTTTAAGTGTGGTTTGTGGAGAAAATAAAGTAACACTGGGGGTCGGATGAAGTTTTTAGTTCTCTTCTGGCCTTTTTGTTTCCATTTCAGGAAGATCTCATTCTCTAAAATGCAGGTATCACGTTCCCCCTGATTGCAGAAAGCACTTCTGTGAACTAGTTCCTAATGAGCAGCCAAAGCAGTGGAGGCATCTAATGGATTTTTGTGTGTGTTTTCTTCCCATAAACACCAATGAATGAAGCATTTGCTGCTATACATAAAACCAACACAGGCATATGTGATTTAAAGCAAGAGTGTGCTGTGATATTGGGGTTTCCTAAACATCACTATTGGCAGCAACACAGTTGGCCCTCTGTATCTCAGGGTTCCCCATTCAACCAACCACAGACCAAAAGTATTTTTTTAATCTGTACTCAACATATCTAGACTTTTTTGTCATTATTCCTTTACAAATAAAACAGCTATTTACATAGCATTTACATTGTAAGTAAATCTATGGATAATTTAAAGTAAGTGGGAGAATGTACATAAATTACATGCAAACATTACACCAATTTATACAAGAGATTTGAGCATCCTTGAAATTTATTATCTGAAGAGTCCTGAAATAAATCTCCCCATGTACATTAAGAGATGATTCTATTTCCTTGGTTCTTTATACTTTATAAATTTTATAGCCGGGGCAGTGGCATATGCCTGGAATTCCATTGACTTGGGAGGCTGAGGCAGGAGGATCACAGATTCAAGACCAGCCTCAACAACTTAGTGAGACTTTAAGAAACTTAATGAGACCCTGTCTCAAAATTTTAAAAATAAAATGTCTGTGGATATAGGTCAGTGGTGAAGCTTGCCTGGGCTCAGATCCCAGTACCAAAAAAAGAAAGAAAGAAAGAAAAAATCTTAAAAACAGAGTTGAAGACATAGCTCAGGAGCAGAGCATTTTTCTAGTATGCACAAGCCCCTGAATTCAATCCCCAGCACTATCGTTAAAAAAAAAAAAAAAAAATCTTGTAGGCAGTAATGTCTGTATGACTACTAAACATTCCATTCATTTATTAAAATATTTCCAAGCACTTACTATGTGCCAGGCACTGAGCTAGAAACTGAATATTAATTTATTAAAAATTTTAAATCTTTATTACATGAGTGTGTACCAAGTTCAGTATTAAACTTAAGTCCTTTTCGTACATTACTTCATTTAACTCTCAAAACAGTGAGCTGGAAGCTGTTATTGTCTCTGGTTTACAGATGAGGAAACAGAGACTAAGTGATGTGATTAACTCCACAAGACCCACAGTTATTTAGCAATGGAGCTGGGAAACTTCAAAATAGAATGTATTTCTCAATGACCTGGATGATGTTTGACCGGTAGAGGTGTTTACTGGTACTCCCCAAATGACCTCAATGACATACGTTCTTTGTCCCCAGGTTCTTTGGGACACACAGAGATTTTGACCCTCAAAAACCTTACAGCTTAATTGAATAGACCAGGAGTTTTCAACTTGTGGAGTTCTTTCCTGCCAAGGAACATTCAGCAATGTCCAGAGACAAATTTTATTTTATGATTGGGTTATCATGATTGCTTGTATCTAGCAAGTAGAGTCTGGGGATGCTATTAAACACCCCCACAATACAAAGGACACCCCCATACCCAACAAACTGTTGATAAAGAGTCAATGTTGAAAGCAAGACAAAGAAAGACATAACCAATCAATAATGGAAATTTTAAATTATGGAAACATTCCCAATGGGGGGAAGAACTCAGTTGTGAAAAATAGTTCAAAGAGGGAAGCTTCGGAATCTGCGAGCTAGACTAGAAGCTTCGCTGTAGGAAAAACTTGCATTTAATCCCAAGTCTGCCCTCAGCGGGGCCTGTAACTTTGGAGAAGCCACAATGTCCTCTTCTCTAATTGCAAATAAAAGTACTGAGCCTGAAGGAGGACTCCAGCTCTTGGGATGATGTGTGAATGGCCCCTGTCACGCCAAAAGTGATGGCCATTCTGGAGAGGAGGTTTCCGTTCCCTAAGTTAGAGATCATGTCAAAGTGACTAAAATAGTTGGACTCAATTTAGTGCGTTTCGATGTTGTTATTTCAACTATTTTAATGACAAAACAAGTCACCACATGGTCCCACAAGCTGATGGCTGCACAAATCATTGCATTCCTGGACAAGCCCAGAATAGAACACAAGATTCCTGCTGCTCCACCATGACCTTGACTCCTCCATGCTTTTGGTAAGGGCCTTCTCTACTTGAGGCCACTACACAATTCCTGAGTTATATGATTCCACTTATCCCCTTTGATTTTTTTTAAAAAATGAGGTAACAGAGGGATCATTTTAAAGGGCACAGTGAAAGCCCAGTTTCGACTTCCCCTTCCCTTTTCTCCCTTTTCCACTCCCAGCATGCCCTTCTTTCCAATGGGATTTTCTGCAACCCAGGAGTCAAACTTCCTATCAACTTTTAACGAGAAGATCTGCATCTTCAGAGAACCAGTAAAGTGACCCTAAAGCCCACCTAGGATAAGGACAGAATTCTCCACTTTCAGGCCCATGTTGGTGTGAGTCCAAAGTGTGGGATTGGATTAGGTCCTGGGAGAGAGAGTTAGGCTCAGGCCATCTGAAGATCTGGCCGAAGCCAACACACTGTGTGTGCGGTGTTTGCATGGGACCCTACAGCTCAACGAGATCTTTTCTTCCATGGGAACCTTGAGATAGTCCCAGTTTCCTGGAAAAAAGAGCTAGAATGTCTGGGAATTATTCAGGAAGAACTCGTGAAAGGGTCTTACTAGGCAGGTTTGAACAAATTGCTTTGCAGCAACGTGATCCAACAATCCCACTGCTGGTATATATCCAAAGCATGTGAAATGTTTATGTCAGAGATATCTGAACTTCCAGGTCCGTGACAGCACTATTCACAATAGCCAACATATAGAATCAACCTAAGTGTCCATCAAATGACGAATGGATAAGGAAAATGTTGTGTGTATATGTAACAATGAAATATTATTCAGCCATAAAAAATAATAAAACCCTGATATTTTAGCAACATGGCTGAACCTGAAGGACATTAATAAATAAGCCCGGCACAGGAAGATGAATACTGCATGATCTTACATATTACCCAGTCTTAGAAAGTTGATCTTAGCAAGGTAGACAGTACACCAACTCATAAACCATCCTCACAGAACCTGCTCAGTCCTTGCACACTGAGCCCTTCTCCTCTTCCCAGCCCTCTGCCAAACTAGCTTGGAGCAACATTGTTTCCTTTTTATAAAATGCTTTCTGGGATTTTAGCAATTCTATGTGCTATGGCCTTTCAATCACATCAAAAGTGGACTTTTGCCTTCTTTTAAATTCCAAAGGAAATCTTCCTGCATTGAACGCGTTCCTGGCTTGGCCCTGCTCTCTGACGCTCTGCAGTGAAAACAACAGTAAAACTGGGCCTGCAGGACACATCCTTCGCTGAGGGAGCGTGACCATGGTACAGATTTATGCTTCCAAGCCTTTCTGTGGGAACAAAACTGTGTCCACCTCCGAGAGTTGCTTTGAAGATGAAATAAGGAAGGAAGTACTCCTTCTAAATTCTCTTGCTCAGTACCTGGCACATGGAAGGCACTCAGGACATGATGACTGTCGTTGCCGCTACGATGATTATTATTGTAGTTGTTCAGTATTGTTGTTCATCTTCTGCAAAAATGCATATCCATTCATTCATTCAACACTGACCTAGGTTTGAGTACAGTGTAAACAAGACAGCCAAGATCTCACTGAACTTATCTCTAAAAGCCAGGAGCCATCAATTCCAGGTGAAGAAGCAAATGATTTACCTAACTTCAGATGGTGACAGCTACTACAAAGAAAATTACAGCAGTGTATTAATGACTAGTAGGGAATAGGAACCTACTGTGAATCCTACAATCAGAGCAGGTGTCCTTGAGAAAACTACATTTGGGCTAAAAACTGAATTTCAACAAGGAGTCACCAAAAGAAAGAATGTTTCCAGAAAGAGAAAACAGCAGGTGTAAAGGTCCTGGGGTGAGAACAAACCATGTGTAAAGAAAGGAGAGAAGGCAAGCATGGCCGAAGTGGGCAAGCTGGATAGTGGCTGAGACGAAGTCCAAAGAGCAAGTGGGAGCCAAAGCAAGTGGGCTGGTGGGTCTTGGTAAAGAATGTGGATTTGATTCCAAGTGCAATCAAAAGCCAGTGTGGGGTTTTAAGCAGGAAAGAGTGAGTTTCGATGTATAATTTTAGAAGGTAACTTTAGCTTCAGGCTTCTCAGAGGAGGAAAAAAAAGTAAAAGCACAGAAGCACAATTAGAAAGTTAATAATGGAGTAACCCAGGATGGAGTCACGGTGGATCGAACAATAAGCAATTCATTCTTTCCTTTTTCCAGGTTGTTATGAAGAATAAGTGAAATAACATAAATACATTGAGGACGATTCCTGGCATGGAGTAGATACTCAAAATATTTTAATTCTCATCTTCCAACTGCACTACAGCAGAGATCTCTATTTCCACAAAGAACTCGAAAAGGCAGATATAACGCGTGTAGCTGGGAGTGCCAGCAACTTGAATTCTCATCAACTAAATGTTGGTACAGCAACATTATAATAAGGCCGAGCAAATGCCAGTTTCAGCCGGGTACATATTGTTTTGTGTTACCATTCTGTTAAATCTCCCCAAACTATTATGCTCCCATGTTGTAAACTCGTTTTTTTAAAAAGAAAGTAGCACAGAGACCATAATGTGTTTTGAATTCACATTCTAGGATCACCATTTTCCTCGAGTCCAAAGAGAAGATTAAAAATTCTCCAATTTAAAACGGTACCAGATATGTCTTTCAATTAATGCCGAAAGCGCAGTCCGGCTGGGTTGAATTAAAGCCTCATGCTTTGCTGCTATCAGCTAACGGGTACTATAAAGGAGTTGTTGTGAAATAAACGCAGGGAATACAATGTTAATTGCAATTCATGTGAGGAATACAAAATGTAATTGATGCTAGAAGAAGCCTTGGATTAGAGAGTCCACGTGATCTAGGAAATAAAGGGCAATGTCAAGGAATTGTTAAGGATCCAGACTCTAAAGAAAGGCTTTCTGGAATGGATCTGTCCTTCCTTCATTTAATCCCCAGTTTGTGACCTTGGGGAAGTCCCCTGACTGCTCTGAAAATCAGTTTCCTCATCTGTGGAATGTGAATGATAATAATACCCCTCTTATCAGATGGTGGTCAAGATTACCTATGATCATCCATTCAAAGTGTTGAACATGATGCTGGTATAAAATTTAAAGAAATATTAGTTGTCTTCATTACCATGCAGTACCCAAAGGCTCAGCTGAAGAAATTGGAATTGAGAAGGCTAAGTACATAATTTAGATTTTCATGATGAAAAAAAAAAGTGCCACAATGTATTAAGACTTCAGGGCATAGATGCTGTGCCAACGTTTATGTTAAATAATGAAATAGGGGGTGGGTGTAGCTCAAAGAAAGAGTGCTTGCCAGGCATGGATGAGGCCCTGGGCTCAATCCTCAGTACTGCAAAGAGGAAGAGAAAAGAAAAGCAGCCCCCAACATTTCAGAAGCAAGCCTGGCAATCATAGCTGGGCCTCACTGATCTCCTGTTAGACATAACCCTTCTCCCAGATTTCCAGATGCGGCCCAGGTCACTCTGAGACCACGAGATAAATGAGACAAAGCAAAATCACTCTGAAACTTCGTCCATGCACACACAAAAGAAAAAAAAAAAATCCAAGCACTCCTTCTCTCTCTCAAAATGAATTGACTGCTGCTATTTACCAACCCAGATTTCTGCTCCTGTTAGTCTCTGCACCCGACTATAAGGTTTATTGAGATGTGCAATTATAGAATTGTCCTTGCTTTCTGAAAGCATCTCATGTCAGGTGAACCCTTCCCAATTCACCCACCCAAGGCCCACATCCTTATAATAGCTTCTTACTAATGCCCTCTTATTGAGACACCCCATAGTTGCCCATGGGATACATTCTCCCTTGATGCAACAAGAAAAAATGCAACTTGTTAAACTACAGGGGTTTGTTTACCCTGTGGTCTTTAAGTTGAGCACATGGACCATATCGCTCATTTAATCCTTAAACGTCCCTGTGTGGCATGCCATACTATCTCTATTGGACAGCAGAGGAAACAGCTTCAGAGAGATCTTCCACCTAGTAAAGGGCAGACGACAAAAGCCCAGGCTCGTAAATGCCACTATTTTCTTCTGGTCTTAAAGGGTCATCATACATACCATAGTTAGGCTCCAAATGATGACTGAACAAAAAAAGAATTGTTGACAACGAACAGGATGGATTAGATGGGGAGAGGGTCTCCTCAACAAGAAGGAGATAATGCTGATGTTGGAAAGAGACACTAATGTTACGATCAACAGACTGGTTTTTTTGTTTTTTTTTTTTTTTAATGAAAATAACACAAAGGTAAAGAGAGAAATACTTTGACTTTGGAAATGTCAAGCAATTTAGCAGGGCAGAGAGAGAGACCATTCTCATGTCCTAAATCTCTATGGCTGGCCGGCACTTGTGTTGGCAATGGGAATATGAAAGCCACTGTGGCCAATATTATCCTTTAAGAGATTGAAAGCATTTGCTCCTGTAAACAATGAATGATGTGTTTTTTTTAACATTTCAAATTTATTATCGTAATTGGATAATATATGATGGGGTTTTATTATTTTTCAGGCAGAAAGAGGATAACTGGCAAGTGAACATTTAATGGGGAAAATATATAGCTTGCACAATTTAAAAATAAAATCTAACAGTTTGCATGTTTAGCACCTTTCATGCAAGAATCTGAGTGTTTTATAAAAATGAATTCTGCCTCCTTCCCTTCCCCCAAACTCAGGAAGAGGCTTCATTCTACAATTGTAAAAAAGGCTTGTGGAAGCAAGACGAGCCTCCAGTGCCCAGAGATGTGGGCCTCTCCTAGTTGAAAGGAGGACTTGGGCTGATCTTCCAGAGAGGAACCCATTCACTCAGGATAGCCTGTTTCCAGGGAAGCCAACCTCCTCCTTCAGACCTGCTCTCTCCTCCTCCTCTGCCGATCTCTGCCACTTTAACTCCTTTGTCCCCCTCTTCTAGGGCTTCTCATCTTCTTTCCTTCAACTCAGGAAATCAGTCATTCTGTTTTATCTCGATTCCTTTGAATAATCTTCAGGGAATGTGAAGGAAAGAAGAAGTTCAAGGGAAGAGGCAGGCTTTGAAAATCATGTCCTTGAAGGAAACACCTGCAAGGTAATCAGACCTCCAAGGGGGCCCCAGTAGGATTCATCCCAGCTAAGCTTACGTGGAATTCATTCATTTTTTTAAATAAATGTTACTGAAGATTTGGTTATCCAGGTAGCAGGGGGGAAAACAACAGAAGCAAATTCCTGCCTTCATGGGGTATACCTCCCACTCAAGAGCAAGCCAATAAACCAAACAAATTGTATTGTGTATTAGAGTGAGCTAAGGCTATGGAAAGAAAGAAATCAGGGAAGAGGGGTACAGACCAGGAAGGACATTTTTAAATGGCATAGTCAAAAAAGACCTTGTTAGATGATGGTAGAGCAAAGATCTGAAGGATGTGATGGACCAAGCCGTAAGATATCTGGAAAGGAATGTTCTGGGAAAAAGCAATAGCTAGAATGGAGGGTTCAAGCTGGAAGGCCTGAAGTATGGCCAAAGTCGAGAAAGTGATGGGGAGAAGCAGCCATCAGAGGTAAACCTGAACCAGGAGTTGGCAGGCTGGGTAGCATCTCACAGGTCATGTTTATATGATCTTGGTCTTCCTTCTGTCTCAGATGCAGAGCCATTGGCATTTTTAAAGACAGGAGTAATATCATCTGAGAGTATGAAGGAATCTCCACGGTGTTTTAGAACAAAGGGAAGTAAGAGTAGAAGCAGAATCCTGTTAGAGTCCTGGCCACAATTTCTGTAAAAGGAGATGGTGGCTTAGGTCACAGAGGTGGAGATGGAAGAAGCATAATAGTTCTCAATGTAGCCAGATGTGGTGACGCACACCTGTAATCCCAGCAGCTCAGGAGGCTGAGACAGGAGGATCATGAGTTCAAAGCCAGCCTCAGCAAAAGTGAGGCGCTAAGCTACTCAGGGAGACCCTGTCTCTAAATTTAAAAAATACAAAATAAGGCTGGGGTTGTGGCTCAGTGGTTGAATGCCCCTGAGTTCAACGCCCAGTACCAAAAACAAAACAAAACAAAAAAAAACCTCAATGTATTGTGAAGGAAGAGCCAATCATTTTGCTGATAGATTAGATAAGGATCATTGGAGAGTGAGATGAAGATGATACCCACATTCGTGCCTGAGCAATTGGAAAGATGGCGTTACCTTTAAGCAAGACAGGAGAGACTGAAGATTCAGCAGGTTCAGAAATGAAGATTGGCAGACGACTTTTGGGTTGTTTCCTTCAAGACCATCTATAGAGGTAAAGGGAAAGGCATGAATCTGGAGTTCATAGGGAGGTGATGGCTGGAGCAACAATGGAGTGATCGCAGGTGACAGAAAGAAGCAGACTGAATCCTTTAGACATTGGGGAGATAAAGGGGTTCCTTACAGAAAACAGGAGAAGCCATTGGTGATGTGGAGAAAAGACTGGAAATCAAGTGAAGAAGCAAATTCAAGAGTAAAGTGTTCACTGCATCTCATGCATCTGGTAAGATGAGCAAAAAACGGCATGAAAAAACCAGACCCGTGGACTGAACAGTGTGGGATCACTGGCAACTTGGAGGAAAACAGTTTCTGTGATGAAGAATTATATGGGAGAAATGAGAGTAAATTTGTATGCTGATGAGAATGATCCAGAAGAAGCGAGAAATTCATGATATGAGAAAGGGGATTGTGGAAGAGTAGGAACAAATATGGAACCCACTGTACCTGGAGCGGCCATCCTGAGATGGGAGAATGGACGTTTCCTCTAGACAGCGTCAGGAGGGACAGGAGAAGATAACAGGAGACAGGGAAATATGGTGATGGTATTTGGTGGAAGCTGTATTTTGGTTGCTTCTATTTCCAGTAAAAATAGGAAGCAAAGTTGTCTCCACTGACACAGAGTACTGGAGGTTTGAAAGGAAAGGAAGAGGTGTGAACTTGTCCAGAGCAGCAGTGAATGGATGAAGTAGCAGAATTCCTGGGCAGCACTAGTATGTACATTAAGGTTCATAGTCACAAATTTAAAAAGAAGGTAGGTAAACCATTTTGTTGGTGTGGTCATTCCAGCCACATTGAGTGCATAGGTACAGGCAGCGAGGAGGCAGACAGCTGGACTTAACCAAGAGGACGTTTGCCCAGTGAGAACAGGAAGCAAGAGGGGCAAGAGCACTGAGGGTGGTGCAGGATAATGATGGCAATGACTGGCCGTGGTTGGGAAGGGAGAAATGTGATTGGAAGGGAGGGGGAGGGAATGGTCAAGAGATGCAGGTGGAATTGGATTAGGAGGTAAGCAGAGGGGAAAGGTAATAGGATAAGCAGGTTACAGGTCCCAGGAAGTGCATGGATCAGCGGCAGTGGGCTGGGAGAGGAATTGAGCTGGAGATAGGAAGTGGTGGTCAGATGGTGGGATGCCTGAATTTGAAATGATGAGCAGGTGGTGCAACTCTTGATCCTGATCTAGAACCTTAAGAGGGAGTAGTTGAAGCAGGATAGAGGAATGGTGCTGGAATGAGGTCACTGGAGGGAAAGAGTTCAAAGGAACTGACTGGCCAGAATACTGGAGGTGCCATTTAGATATTCAAATAAAGGAGGATGACAGGAGAAGAAAATGAAAGGGATCCAGGAGCTAAAGTCAACAACGAACAGGAGCAGTCAGGGGGCCACAGAAGACCATAACAAAGAAGGCAAAGGGTGGGATCCTAGGAGACAAGGAAGTCAAGTGTATGGGGTTTGGGAGGAGAGGAAGGGAGAATGAATGATTTGGAAGTGGAAGTGGTGACCCAGCAATATACAATGGCACTTCCAGGCCCAGAGTAGAAGTGATAGAGGGATAAGCTACCACTGGAGAGGACCACAGTGGGAGCAGTTACTGTTGATGTGTGCACACACACTTATAGACAAGCACACTTCTACACAAACACAAGCACTCATATAGCACATATACACACATATTCATTCAAATACGACTCTACATACACAAACCTCTCACACACTTAAACATACAAACATGTGCAGACATACATATATACCAACACTTGTACACACACATCCTCTCCATACAAATACATATTCACACACACAGGTGCACACAAGGAAACATACAGAGGATGGATATATGTTTAAGTAGGTGGACATTATAATATGTGAAATGCATCTCATTGAAACTGATTTTTAAAAATAGAAAATATTCAGAGTTCTTTAAAAGCAAGGTAATTGTACCCCTGATGTGTGGGGTCAGGTAGAAGGGAGTTGTCAAGGAAAATTTCTTATAAAGTATCTGATGAAGATGTCACCAAATTTTATATATATAAATATATCATAATGATTTTATCTTTCCATTCTCAGGGCGCTCTCTAAATGTCGTATGTGCCTTTCTATCATACTACTTGAGTATCTGTCCTAAATTTTCTATAAGGTTGTAAGGTCCCTGAGGATCTGTGGACTCTCTCCTTCAGTTCGACACCCTTGGTAGGATGCAGCACTCCACCTAACTCACTGAGGTCCACAGAAGTAATTTCTTTAAATGTGTTGAATTAATTTCAGCATTTGCCATTTCGATATATGAAAGTAATATCTTACAAAGGCATGTTCAATAAAAGGATGTACTTTGAACCAATACTGTATTTATTCACATGAAAATTAAATCAAACATAAATAAGAATATTTTATTATATTAGTTATTGTTACTAACCAATGGTCATTTTAGGCACTGAGGCTAAGAAAGAAAGAAACAGATAAATGCTCAGCATGCAACTTTTAGAATTATATACTGAAAAAAAATATATAGAATATAATTGCCAGGGAAGCTATTTAAAGCAGAAATATGAGATTAAAAATGCCAAAGGTGTAAACAACTTTAATCTGTTAATTTATTACACATGTCTCTTGCAGCCAAGTTTTATTTTAAGATTAGATCTTGGATATTCTCACTGCATTTCGGCAAATGAAACTCAAATTTTCTAAACTCAAATGCTATACATTTTTCATCTTTTAGATGTCATTTCATCTCCTTTGAAACTAAGTTGATAGCTGCAATTTAAGGATTGAGACTTTATACATGTATGTCTTTTCTTTTAAAGTCTAAAAGGCACTTTGACAATACTTATCCGTGTCTGCATTCCATCAACAGACTGCTTTAGGGAACAGACTGGCTGTGGAAATAAGAGTCACTTTTTTATATTAGAACAGCAAACATGGCTTTAACTAATAAAGATGATTCAGGGCGACTTGCTGAGGACAATCCTTCATTCAATCGCACATGAGAAGGTGTGAAAGCATGCTACGGACCCCATATTACACACCAGATCGAAATTCCTGCAGCCCTTTCTTCTCTTACAGCCCAGATTCTACTTGGCTTCTGGACATATCTAATTCTGACTGCTAACTTAATCCTCTGGCTATATAAAGGAGCAGTCACAATAAAAATTGAAGTCCGATCATGTATTTAAAAGATGATTCACTACCGAGGGAAAGTGGCTTTTGAATAGGTCTATGTTCTCCAACTTTCCAACAGGGGCTGTGCTACCTCTCTCCCTAAAACACTGTTCTCCAGTTACACCACCATGAAATGTGACCTTTCTCTCCAGCTGGCACTGAGGTTCAGCCATCGTCATTAAAAAAGTACAGGTGTGCTGACAATTCCAGCTAGCACAACAGAGGCATGGTGTGAGACTTGGTGGATGGGAAGGGAAAATTTACAGAGAGACTTGCTCAAAATTGAATCCTTAATATAATCTTAATAGCATGGGCTCTTTCAGCCACATATTAGACCTCCCTTTACCCCCACACCCACATCCTGATTGACTGAGAGCTTATATGAAACTGCATTTCATGGATATTGTAGGATTTGAGTGCACAAAGTACAGTATGTGCTCCAGGAGTGATTTGTACCAGTTTGACTCTGCCTTGCCTCCTACAGCATGCAGTCCCTGAAAAATGAGAAATTGCCGACTAGGTGATCTTCACCAGTGGAGAAGCTTCAGACTGTCCTGGTGACCAGAAAGAACAGAACCAAGAACAGTAATAAGAAAAGGGAGGTAGAACTCATTTCTACATATAGAAGAACTTGATTAAAACCATCCCAAAGAACAATGGACTTACTTTAGGATGCTTTCCTTCACAGGTGTGTTCAAGAGGTAGTAAGAGACCAATCATCCATTGAGAAAAGACATCTAGGGGGTGGCTTGTCCTAGATAACTTGAAAGACTCCTCAAACTCTAAGGTTTTATTTCAGGTCCCCCCGGCAGACGTTCTGTTGTTGATGTATTTCCTGTCCTCAGGCTGCTCTGCTTTCTCTCACCAGTGCAACTTAGCACACACCTTCCCTCTGTCTGGGCATCCTTCCACCCTTTTGTCCCTTCATTACAAGTTTATGTGTCCATTTCCTCACTTCCTCTGCTTCCTCCAGTCATCACTGTCCCAGTAGATTTGGGCAAGGACACTTCCTTATATGCTATTTGGCACATTTTATCTCCCCTGTCGTGGTACTTATTCCAGTTGACAATACTTTGAGGGTAGTAAACAGCATGTCTTTGTCATAATTCTATGTCCGTCATCCATGGACAGCTGGCAACCTAGCCAGATCTCAGTGAGTGTGTGTTGAATGAAACAGTTACTTTATTAATGGAAACTCCACTCTGGCTTCCCCAGAAATCCATTGCACCCAGAAACAGTTTAACCAGAGATACTTAATCTTTCCTAGTTACACTATTTTATGGGTCTCAAATCATTTTCTTACCAGACAGATGCTCCCAATAGGACATCAGTACCATTCGCATACCATAGGAATATTTGTGTGATGTCTTACCACAAAGCGATTTTAGAATTAGCACACTTACCTAATATTCACCCAGGATGCATGTACCTATAAGGCCACTTAACACCATAAAGTCCATTCACACCAAAACTATCTTTGGGCCACCCCATATATGACTCAGACTCTCATTTTGAATCAAGTAAACTGAGTTCTAATAAAGGTTCCTGACTCTTAACCTGGCTAGTAAGAACTCTTACTATCCAGCTTCAAAAGGAAACAACCCATCCCACAAGTAAACCCATGGGCCTCCTACCCTTCCGGTTAAAATGTTCTGAATCCTGTGATATGCAAGACTCTTTGCTCAGCTACTTCCTGAAGCAATCTACCACAAGGATAAGGGGGGATAATTTAGCCCAGAAACTTCAATGAATGTATGGTCATTAATCTTTCATTAAAAGAAGATAATTCAAACCACTTTTTTACATGATATGAAATGTATCCATAAACATTACTGATTTAAGAGGATCAAACAAACTAAAATTTAATTAGTGATTGAATAATGGTCAAATCTATAATTTCATCATTTCCCATATTTCCCCTACTTTTGAACTATCACTGCTTTATGACTGTTATAGGGAAACTGCTTTAGTAATTTGAGATTCAGCAAATATAGGTGGTTGGATATAGGAGCAGGCAACCCATGCTTGCTCCCCTCATCCACTGCCTCATGACTGAAGATCAAAAATGTCTACCATTAAGCTGTCTAATACAGGTAGTACAACAACTCTTTGGTCATTGGTTCTGTGTAGAACTGAACCTGTCTTTACCCAGAAAATAAAGACATATTAAAAAATAAAAATAAATGTCTGTTACCCATCCCACGCCTGACCTCCAGACAGCTCCCTACATCCTCGTTCATCTGAGACCCATCCTCTCCTCTGCTCCTGTTCAGCCATTATGCTCACTGCCTTTACCTGTGCCTCTTCAATACCTGCCATAAAGAAGCCTCCACCCCCATCCCTACTCAGTGGTTGCTTACCTAGATAAGTGTTTCTCAAACTCTAATGTACTTCAGAATCACCTGAGGATCTTGTAAAATGCAGATTCTAATACAGGCAGTCTGGTTGGGATGTGACATTCTGCTCTCCTAAGACTTTACATAGAGTGCTGATGCTGCTGGTCCATGGACCACAAAATTAGAGTAGCACAGACTCAAGCTAAGACTCAGTACAGAATCCATCAATCTAAGCAGCTTCAGAGTGTCTGAACGTTTCCAAAATGGTAAGCAAATGTCATATGTAAGGAATTTGCTAGGGCATTTACTCAAAGGAACCTGTGCACAAGTTAGTGACAATTGGCCAAAGTCGCCGGTGTTCCACTTTAAGCCATACCATCCGACCTTCTGCTCTCCTCCACTCTCCCACAAGCTGCCCCTGAAGCATTCATCCAGCAATCCTGCCAGTGAGTGGTTTTCTATGCCCAACCAGATTTCCATTATTCAAAGTCCCTGATATGCTGTATATATTTATTTTAAGGAGCTCCAGCAGGAGAAAAAGAAAAAGGTTTGAGATTAATGACTCAGAGACAGGAATTAAAATAGCATGAAGTTGGACAAAGAAAATGATTTGGAGAGGCAGAAAGACCTGAGATTGAATGTTAGCTCTATATCTACCTGACGTTATAACCTAAGCTAACAGGTTAGTTAGCTTCTCTGTGTTTCAATTTTCTCCTCTGAAATGAAACTAATTTGTAAAATAACAAGGACAAAATTTTTGTCACATAGTATTTATAGAATCGATTAGTTACCTGTTCCCTCTCTCTTTATCATAGAGGAAGAGAAAGGAGAAATGAAGATCTGAATTACAAGTAAATCAATTAAAAATAAGATCTAATAAATCAAGCTCACATTTAACAAAGTGTCTTTCTAGGCTTGGATTCAGGATAATAAGAAAAATATCTATTTTTAAAAAGACTTGTAGGTAGTTTTTCGTTAGTATCTAAAATAGACCAGAACTGAAACTTTGGGAGGAATTTTTAAGGTAAAAATAAGGAATTCTTACACCACATTTCAACCTTTCTTGATTTGAGGAAATTGTGTTTGAAAATGCTTGCTATCCAAGAACTCAGAGTAAATATGTATCCAATTTTAATACAACACTATAAAACTCTTCTGGAAAGTTAAAGCAGGTTAATAACAGACTCTGGGTGGCAAAAAATATACTCTAGGGGTACAATGATTTCCCATGGGAAGAATCAGGATTAGGGACTCCTGATCATTAGCCTTTCAGATGTGACATCATAAAAATGCCATTAGACTCCTTATCATATCACCACTAGCCCCATTTCCACTGAACCTCAATGCAGCTAATCACTGTAGAACTAATGCGAATCGCCCCCATTTCATGCTCAGTGTGATATTACACCTCCACTTGTTTGTGCCAGAAAGCTAAGCATGTAAGAGATTTCATGGCCCCAGCACACACGGGCTTTTTAAAAGTCATGCTTACTATTCTGTCATGTGCTATTTAAAAAAAAAAAAAAAAACTACTGCAAGAATTTGGAAGAAAAGCAATCTCTTTGGACCAATTTGTCAAATAAGCAGAGTTCAAAGCTCTAGTTATCTCTTCTTCTAAAACATTCTGTTATCCCTCAAGGATAAATGTTTCCACTTCTGATAAGGTCCTCGTCCAACCCAAATTACTAGCAAAGGAAGTCTTGGGGGAAAATGTGTTTACTTATTTTTCCACGTAACATCTTCAAAGAAATTTAAAGGAAGAAAGAACTGATCCTAAGGATATCTTCCAGAAGTTAAAAAAAAAAAAATCAGTAAGACATTTTCTTCATCTTCCTAAAACAATCTTTATCTCTGAGGAAACTGAACCAACTCTCAGGATCCTACCTCCCAAAGCAATGTTTGTCCAAAAGACTTGTCCTTATTTATCCAATATAAAGATCATCTGTGGAGTCATTCTTTATACCCCTAAGATTCACATTAAAGCCAATTTAAAAATAATTTGCCATTTACATATGTTTTCACTAGATTGAAAGTCCAAAGTGATTCAACCCTTACCATCCCGGCACCTAAAGGCAGAGCCATGTTATCTCAGGGTTTTGTTCAGCGAGATGGAGTGCTGGGTTCTGAACGAGATATGTTCCTCATGGTGAAGGGTTAAAAGAGGACACCCAACCACCCTCTGGAAGTCATTAAGTTACAAAGCCCCAAGAAGATAAAAGTTTCCATTTTCTAAAATGTAAATCAAAAACATATTCATTAGTATTGCAAAACAAACATGCAAATCTTCACCACTTGAAAAGCTCGGCTAAATATGTACAAGGGCTAAACCCGAAAATACATCTGGTCCTCGGTTTCAGAACTTGCTTTTTTGGTTTTATCTAAAGAGTTTGTCTGTCTTCCATGGTTGGCTTCTTGGATTATTGCAATTCATAATAAGCCTTTTAGCTAAGGATGAAATAAACAAAGATAAAGTCTATGTCCTAGTTTTAAATGGTCCAGATGGGATGATTTTTCCATATGTTTAGCACACCCACTGTTTATTAATCATTGCTAGCGGAGCTTAGAGGATTACTGGGTTTACTGCCTGGGCGAGGGCTGAAATTTACAGTTTGTATAATCTCTGTACACCTTTTTAATATTCTATCCTTTGTGAATTGTTCTTTGTGCTTAATTCAGGTTGGGTGTGTGTCCAAATCGGGTGTGTATGTCTGTGTCTGTGTGTGACCTATTATAGGCTAATGAATCTCAGCCAACTGATCAAGAGGAGGCTTTTGTGCCCAAATTTGGATACAATATCAGTCTTCAGGAATGTGTTACATCATAACAATGACAATGTGGGTAAAACTGGCAATACTTGACTCACTACCCTTTACAGTGATTTACTTGGTGTCTGGCAATCTGTTTTTCATATGATGTTTGTTTCTCATAAACGGTTTCAACATGGGACAGTATGGTGTCAAGATAACAGTCGTATCATTCGTCATTGCAGAACGTCCATGGGGCTTGCCAAGAAAGTACGGTTCTTTTATCTTGGGCTTCTTACAAGCCCTGACTTTCTGGTGGTTGTTTCTCATCAACGCGCCGTATTGTCCTTTGAAACCTGACCATCACCGCCTCTGTTATGTGTCATTTCCATTTATCGTGAGGGAAATGAAGTCCGTGGAAGGGTCAGCATGGGGAACAGTCGAGGGACAACAGAGGAGGAGGTTCAGGGAGTCGGTGTAGTGGGGACAACCTGAAGCAGAGAGTTTAAGGAGCAATAAAGGTACCCTCCCTGTCTCCCTGCCCTTTTTGAAGTGGGTTGGCTTGTCTGGGATCAAGTAGGTTGCCGCCATTCTCGCAAGGGTACCAAGCTCCATAGTATATTTTTAGTTGTAAAGTGGTGGAACAACAATGTGGGGGGTAAGAAGAGGAACCTCTGTCTTTTTATATCACAATCATAAAACCTCCCCATCAATCTGAGGGAAGTCTGACAGAAGGCTTCCATATTTGGAACACCCCCTAAAACTTGGAAGGAGAAAAAAGGGGGGGAGATATTCTTTAAATTTTCTTTTAATAGAATTGGTTAAGACAGTTAATGTAGAAAATGTTCTATTAATCACGGATGCTTTTTATAGTATTTCTACATGGGTTTTGAGATGCGGTTTTATATCTTCGGCAAATAGAATAAGGGAAGACTGCTGTAAAGCATAAGAATAGACAGCTGTGGGCTCAGAAAACTGAATATTCAGTCTTTCCAAAAAGGTTTTGAAATCACTCTGCTGGAATCTCATATATAATAATTAAGCTCTGAACAAGTATCTTTTACACTATCCTCCCCTATGCTGTGGGCCCGTAACATTGGCCTTACACAATAGTATACAGAACTTGTGTTCAGAAATAGCACCGTGTTTTTTTCAAATGTGTTCCCTAATAGAGCAGCATGATGACCGTGAATGGGAATGATCTGACTTGAACTTGGAATGTCGGTTCCAAGAATCAGAGGGTGGTAAAGTGTTCTGGGAAAACTACATAAGGAATCTCCTTCTGATATATCGCCTTAGTTTGTGTGACCACTCACCTTTAAGCATTGTTTTCAGGCAAATCAGTACCCAGCCTCCTCCAAGGTGTTAGCCTAAGGGCCCTTACTATTCAGAGAAAAAAATATGTCACTATGACTAATCAAGAAAAAAAATATATATTGCTCTTTTTAAGGATCTGGTGCATATAGAGCATAACTCAGAAGAAAAAAAAATGGGGCTTGTCAGTTAATAAGATTAGCTACCTTCCAAAAATTTCTTATGGTGGAAATGAAAAGGAAAATTCTAGAAAGACATCAAGCTCCTTCAAAATGCACACTCTCATCTGATTGCCTGATTTTGTTCCCTGTTGTACCATTCCTATCCTGGTCCTTTCCACCTGCCCAGATTACCGCAGTAGCCTTCTTAAGGTAAACTTGCATTTTTTTCCAATCTCTTCCCAGTAATCCAGTTTATAGACTGCTAGGCAAAATGACTTTCCTAAAAAATCAATTTTATTCAGTCATGATCCTGCTCAAAATGTTTTCCACCGAGCACAGGACCAAGTTAAGTTGATGATTTCCAAAGCCCATTGAATTTTAGCCCACCACCCTACCACCATTTGGCCTTGCCTCCCTTCATCACACCATATCAATGTCTAACTCCTAACCTCTCATTTCCCTTCTCTTTGCCTGTCCAAACCCTCCCCAACTCCAGTTCTAGTTCAGGTTCTTTCTGCTTCATGAGGCCTTCCCAAGGTCCTCATCAATGGCTCCCTTCTCTGGACCCATAAAGCTCCCTCTGTCTGCCTGTACTGTAAACATAAAGACATAATCATATGCTGCCTTGTATCATTGGTAATAGTTTTGTGTCCATTTTGTGTTTGATTTTTAACCATATGCCAAGGATGACAAGAATTATTTCTAGATAATTACATGGAGCACCTGATACAAGCCAGACACAATATTAGGTACCTGCCATGAATTATGCTTCTAG